>NW_028125784.1:0-338474 GCF_965194825.1 Balaenoptera physalus
GTAAAGCCTTGACTAGCCCTGCCGAAGCTGAGCTTGAAGCAGTTTCCTTGTGGCATTTGTTTTAGGTCTGTTTTCTTTTAAGGTTAGTAAGCTTGTCAAGACACCGAGGACCTCTCGTGGGCACCCTATTCCCTGCAAGAGCACCGAGTACCAGCAGGCTCCACTGGGCTACTAAGAAACATCCAGGCCCGGAAACGTTTCCCAGTCACTGTGTATTTTGTGTGTAGGGCAACACACTGCACTCTTCCTTGGAAGAGCTAGATTTCCTCAGCTCTCCAACAACTCCAGGAAATGTGTTCTCTCAATTCCTATATGTCATGCAAATCTCCCTCATTGCCCTTAGGCTGAGCAGCACTGAGAAACCAAAACTGCAACGCATTCCTTCTTTAAAGTCAAACCTTAAGACCCCATCCTTACAGGAGAAAGTCGGCTTGCTTTCCTGCTGTAACCAAAGCACAGTTCTTCCTCTTACACTCCAGGGTTTTAGAAGAAGCAGAGCCCGATAGCCTACCCAGAGCGCTCCCAAGGGGAGGCGGTTGGCTACACGCAGAATTCCGTGCCAAATAAACTTTATTCAAGGAAGGGACCGGTGTGTAGCTAGAGTGTATATTTACTTGGTAGAAATCACAAGGACGTAGGCTGCATGTTCGCTGGAAACGGGGAACTTATGGCACAAGCCTTGCTTACCCATTTTGAATGCTCCATTCAAGCTGCCTTGAAGCTGCCTAAATAACAATTTTAGGACGGGTCTCTAGTCTCTGTAGGCAAGGCTCTGGGAAGGGAACGAGTGTTCTCTACATCAACAGGGTGCTTTCATAGCCTGGGTGGGAGCCTCTCCTCAGACGCTCTACAGCTAAAAGGAAACTGGACGTGAGTCCTTTCCTCAAGGTAAAGCCTAGAATAGCCCTGCCGAAGTGGAAGCTTGGAGCGGAGTCCTTGAGGCATTAGTTTCAGGTCTGTTTCCTTTTAAGGTTAGTAAGCTTTTCAGGACACCGAGGACCTCGCCTGGGCACCTTATTCCCTGGAAGACCACCGAGTACCGGCAGTCTCCACTGGGCTACTAAGAAACATCCAGGCCCAGACACCTTTCCCAGTCACTCTGTGTATTTTGTGTGTAGGCCAACACACTGCACTCTTCCTTGGAAGAGCTAGATTTCCTCAGCTCTCCAACAGCCCCAGGAAATGTGTTCTCTCACGTCCTACATATCATGCAAATCTGCCTCATTGCCCTAGGCTGAGCAGCTCTGAGAAACCAAAACTGCTTCGCATTCCTTCTACAAGGTCATACCTTAAGACCCCATCCTTACAGGAGAAAGTCAGCTTGCGTTTCTGCTGTAACCACAGCACAGATCTTCCTCTTACACTGCAGGGTTTTAGAAGAAGCTAAGCCAGATAGCCTACCTAGAGCGCTCCTTGGGGGAGGCTGTTGGCTACACGCAGAACTCCGTGCCAAATAAACTTTATTCAAGGAAGGGACCAGTGTTTAGCTAGAGTGTATATTTACTTGGTAGAAATCACAAGTAGGTAGGCCGCGTGTTCGCTGGAAACGGTGACCTTATGGCACAAGCCTTGCTTTCCCATTTTGAATGCTCCATGCATGCTGCCTTGAAGTTACCTATTTAACAGTTTTAGGACGAGTCTTTAGTCATTGTAGGCAGGGCTCTGGGAAGGGAACGAGTGTTCTCTGCATCAACAGGGTGCTTTCATAGCCTGGGTGGGAGCCTCTCCTCAGACGCCCTAGAGATAAAGGAAACTTGACGTGAGTTCTTTCCTCCAGGTAAAGCCTTGACTAGCCCTGCCGAAGCTGAGCTTGAAGCAGTTTCCTTGTGGCATTTGTTTTAGGTCTGTTTTCTTTTAAGGTTAGTAAGCTTGTCAAGACACCGAGGACCTCTCGTGGGCACCCTATTCCCTGCAAGAGCACCGAGTACCAGCAGGCTCCACTGGGCTACTAAGAAACATCCAGGCCCGGAAACGTTTCCCAGTCACTGTGTATTTTGTGTGTAGGGCAACACACTGCACTCTTCCTTGGAAGAGCTAGATTTCCTCAGCTCTCCAACAACTCCAGGAAATGTGTTCTCTCAATTCCTATATGTCATGCAAATCTCCCTCATTGCCCTTAGGCTGAGCAGCACTGAGAAACCAAAACTGCAACGCATTCCTTCTTTAAAGTCAAACCTTAAGACCCCATCCTTACAGGAGAAAGTCGGCTTGCTTTCCTGCTGTAACCAAAGCACAGTTCTTCCTCTTACACTCCAGGGTTTTAGAAGAAGCAGAGCCCGATAGCCTACCCAGAGCGCTCCCAAGGGGAGGCGGTTGGCTACACGCAGAATTCCGTGCCAAATAAACTTTATTCAAGGAAGGGACCGGTGTGTAGCTAGAGTGTATATTTACTTGGTAGAAATCACAAGGAGGTAGGCTGCATGTTCGCTGGAAACGGGGAACTTATGGCACAAGCCTTGCTTACCCATTTTGAATGCTCCCTTCAAGCTGCCTTGAAGCTGCCTAAATAACAATTTTAGGACGGGTCTCTAGTCTCTGTAGGCAAGGCTCTGGGAAGGGAACGAGTGTTCTCTACATCAACAGGGTGCTTTCATAGCCTGGGTGGGAGCCTCTCCTCAGACGCTCTACAGCTAAAAGGAAACTTGACGTGAGTCCTTTCCTCAAGGTAAAGCCTAGAATAGCCCTGCCGAAGTGGAAGCTTGGAGCGGAGTCCTTGAGGCATTAGTTTCAGGTCTGTTTCCTTTTAAGGTTAGTAAGCTTTTCAGGACACCGAGGACCTCGCCTGGGCACCTTATTCCCTGGAAGACCACCGAGTACCGGCAGTCTCCACTGGGCTACTTAAGAAACATCCAGGCCCGGACACCTTTCCCAGTCACTCTGTGTATTTTGTGTGTAGGCCAACACACTGCACTCTTCCTTGGAAGAGCTAGATTTCTTCAGCTCTCCTAACAGCCCCAGGAAATGTGTTCTCTCACGTCCTACATATCATGCAAATCTGCCTCATTGCCCTAGGCTGAGCAGCTCTGAGAAACCAAAACTGCTTCGCATTCCTTCTACAAAGTCATACCTTAAGACCCCATCCTTACAGGAGAAAGTCAGCTTGCGTTTCTGCTGTAACCAAAGCACAGATCTTCCTCTTACACTGCAGGGTTTTAGAAGAAGCTAAGCCAGATAGCCTACCTAGAGCGCTCCTTGGGGGAGGCTGTTGGCTACACGCAGAACTCCGTGCCAAATAAACTTTATTCAAGGAAGGGACCAGTGTTTAGCTAGAGTGTATATTTACTTGGTAGAAATCACAAGTAGGTAGGCCGCGTGTTCGCTGGAAACGGTGACCTTATGGCACAAGCCTTGCTTTCCCATTTTGAATGCTCCATGCATGCTGCCTTGAAGTTACCTAAATAACAGTTTTAGGACGAGTCTTTAGTCATTGTAGGCAGGGCTCTGGGAAGGGAACGAGTGTTCTCTGCATCAACAGGGTGCTTTCATAGCCTGGGTGGGAGCCTCTCCTCAGACGCCCTAGAGATAAAGGAAACTTGACGTGAGTTCTTTCCTCCAGGTAAAGCCTTGACTAGCCCTGCCGAAGCTGAGCTTGAAGCAGTTTCCTTGTGGCATTTGTTTTAGGTCTGTTTTCTTTTAAGGTTAGTAAGCTTGTCAAGACACCGAGGACCTCTCGTGGGCACCCTATTCCCTGCAAGAGCACCGAGTACCAGCAGGCTCCACTGGGCTACTAAGAAACATCCAGGCCCGGAAACGTTTCCCAGTCACTGTGTATTTTGTGTGTAGGGCAACACACTGCACTCTTCCTTGGAAGAGCTAGATTTCCTCAGCTCTCCAACAACTCCAGGAAATGTGTTCTCTCAATTCCTATATGTCATGCAAATCTCCCTCATTGCCCTTAGGCTGAGCAGCACTGAGAAACCAAAACTGCAACGCATTCCTTCTTTAAAGTCAAACCTTAAGACCCCATCCTTACAGGAGAAAGTCGGCTTGCTTTCCTGCTGTAACCAAAGCACAGTTCTTCCTCTTACACTCCAGGGTTTTAGAAGAAGCAGAGCCCGATAGCCTACCCAGAGCGCTCCCAAGGGGAGGCGGTTGGCTACACGCAGAATTCCGTGCCAAATAAACTTTATTCAAGGAAGGGACCGGTGTGTAGCTAGAGTGTATATTTACTTGGTAGAAATCACAAGGAGGTAGGCTGCATGTTCGCTGGAAACGGGGAACTTATGGCACAAGCCTTGCTTACCCATTTTGAATGCTCCCTTCAAGCTGCCTTGAAGCTGCCTAAATAACAATTTTAGGACGGGTCTCTAGTCTCTGTAGGCAAGGCTCTGGGAAGGGAACGAGTGTTCTCTACATCAACAGGGTGCTTTCATAGCCTGGGTGGGAGCCTCTCCTCAGACGCTCTACAGCTAAAAGGAAACTTGACGTGAGTCCTTTCCTCAAGGTAAAGCCTAGAATAGCCCTGCCGAAGTGGAAGCTTGGAGCGGAGTCCTTGAGGCATTAGTTTCAGGTCTGTTTCCTTTTAAGGTTAGTAAGCTTTTCAGGACACCGAGGACCTCGCCTGGGCACCTTATTCCCTGGAAGACCACCGAGTACCGGCAGTCTCCACTGGGCTACTAAGAAACATCCAGGCCCAGACACCTTTCCCAGTCACTCTGTGTATTTTGTGTGTAGGCCAACACACTGCACTCTTCCTTGGAAGAGCTAGATTTCCTCAGCTCTCCAACAGCCCCAGGAAATGTGTTCTCTCACGTCCTACATATCATGCAAATCTGCCTCATTGCCCTAGGCTGAGCAGCTCTGAGAAACCAAAACTGCTTCGCATTCCTTCTACAAGGTCATACCTTAAGACCCCATCCTTACAGGAGAAAGTCAGCTTGCGTTTCTGCTGTAACCACAGCACAGATCTTCCTCTTACACTGCAGGGTTTTAGAAGAAGCTAAGCCAGATAGCCTACCTAGAGCGCTCCTTGGGGGAGGCTGTTGGCTACACGCAGAACTCCGTGCCAAATAAACTTTATTCAAGGAAGGGACCAGTGTTTAGCTAGAGTGTATATTTACTTGGTAGAAATCACAAGTAGGTAGGCCGCGTGTTCGCTGGAAACGGTGACCTTATGGCACAAGCCTTGCTTTCCCATTTTGAATGCTCCATGCATGCTGCCTTGAAGTTACCTAAATAACAGTTTTAGGACGAGTCTTTAGTCATTGTAGGCAGGGCTCTGGGAAGGGAACGAGTGTTCTCTGCATCAACAGGGTGCTTTCATAGCCTGGGTGGGAGCCTCTCCTCAGACGCCCTAGAGATAAAGGAAACTTGACGTGAGTTCTTTCCTCCAGGTAAAGCCTTGACTAGCCCTGCCGAAGCTGAGCTTGAAGCAGTTTCCTTGTGGCATTTGTTTTAGGTCTGTTTTCTTTTAAGGTTAGTAAGCTTGTCAAGACACCGAGGACCTCTCGTGGGCACCCTATTCCCTGCAAGAGCACCGAGTACCAGCAGGCTCCACTGGGCTACTAAGAAACATCCAGGCCCGGAAACGTTTCCCAGTCACTGTGTATTTTGTGTGTAGGGCAACACACTGCACTCTTCCTTGGAAGAGCTAGATTTCCTCAGCTCTCCAACAACTCCAGGAAATGTGTTCTCTCAATTCCTATATGTCATGCAAATCTCCCTCATTGCCCTTAGGCTGAGCAGCACTGAGAAACCAAAACTGCAACGCATTCCTTCTTTAAAGTCAAACCTTAAGACCCCATCCTTACAGGAGAAAGTCGGCTTGCTTTCCTGCTGTAACCAAAGCACAGTTCTTCCTCTTACACTCCAGGGTTTTAGAAGAAGCAGAGCCCGATAGCCTACCCAGAGCGCTCCCAAGGGGAGGCGGTTGGCTACACGCAGAATTCCGTGCCAAATAAACTTTATTCAAGGAAGGGACCGGTGTGTAGCTAGAGTGTATATTTACTTGGTAGAAATCACAAGGAGGTAGGCTGCATGTTCGCTGGAAACGGGGAACTTATGGCACAAGCCTTGCTTACCCATTTTGAATGCTCCCTTCAAGCTGCCTTGAAGCTGCCTAAATAACAATTTTAGGACGGGTCTCTAGTCTCTGTAGGCAAGGCTCTGGGAAGGGAACGAGTGTTCTCTACATCAACAGGGTGCTTTCATAGCCTGGGTGGGAGCCTCTCCTCAGACGCTCTACAGCTAAAAGGAAACTTGACGTGAGTCCTTTCCTCAAGGTAAAGCCTAGAATAGCCCTGCCGAAGTGGAAGCTTGGAGCGGAGTCCTTGAGGCATTAGTTTCAGGTCTGTTTCCTTTTAAGGTTAGTAAGCTTTTCAGGACACCGAGGACCTCGCCTGGGCACCTTATTCCCTGGAAGACCACCGAGTACCGGCAGTCTCCACTGGGCTACTTAAGAAACATCCAGGCCCGGACACCTTTCCCAGTCACTCTGTGTATTTTGTGTGTAGGCCAACACACTGCACTCTTCCTTGGAAGAGCTAGATTTCTTCAGCTCTCCTAACAGCCCCAGGAAATGTGTTCTCTCACGTCCTACATATCATGCAAATCTGCCTCATTGCCCTAGGCTGAGCAGCTCTGAGAAACCAAAACTGCTTCGCATTCCTTCTACAAAGTCATACCTTAAGACCCCATCCTTACAGGAGAAAGTCAGCTTGCGTTTCTGCTGTAACCAAAGCACAGATCTTCCTCTTACACTGCAGGGTTTTAGAAGAAGCTAAGCCAGATAGCCTACCTAGAGCGCTCCTTGGGGGAGGCTGTTGGCTACACGCAGAACTCCGTGCCAAATAAACTTTATTCAAGGAAGGGACCAGTGTTTAGCTAGAGTGTATATTTACTTGGTAGAAATCACAAGTAGGTAGGCCGCGTGTTCGCTGGAAACGGTGACCTTATGGCACAAGCCTTGCTTTCCCATTTTGAATGCTCCATGCATGCTGCCTTGAAGTTACCTAAATAACAGTTTTAGGACGAGTCTTTAGTCATTGTAGGCAGGGCTCTGGGAAGGGAACGAGTGTTCTCTGCATCAACAGGGTGCTTTCATAGCCTGGGTGGGAGCCTCTCCTCAGACGCCCTAGAGATAAAGGAAACTTGACGTGAGTTCTTTCCTCCAGGTAAAGCCTTGACTAGCCCTGCCGAAGCTGAGCTTGAAGCAGTTTCCTTGTGGCATTTGTTTTAGGTCTGTTTTCTTTTAAGGTTAGTAAGCTTGTCAAGACACCGAGGACCTCTCGTGGGCACCCTATTCCCTGCAAGAGCACCGAGTACCAGCAGGCTCCACTGGGCTACTAAGAAACATCCAGGCCCGGAAACGTTTCCCAGTCACTGTGTATTTTGTGTGTAGGGCAACACACTGCACTCTTCCTTGGAAGAGCTAGATTTCCTCAGCTCTCCAACAACTCCAGGAAATGTGTTCTCTCAATTCCTATATGTCATGCAAATCTCCCTCATTGCCCTTAGGCTGAGCAGCACTGAGAAACCAAAACTGCAACGCATTCCTTCTTTAAAGTCAAACCTTAAGACCCCATCCTTACAGGAGAAAGTCGGCTTGCTTTCCTGCTGTAACCAAAGCACAGTTCTTCCTCTTACACTCCAGGGTTTTAGAAGAAGCAGAGCCCGATAGCCTACCCAGAGCGCTCCCAAGGGGAGGCGGTTGGCTACACGCAGAATTCCGTGCCAAATAAACTTTATTCAAGGAAGGGACCGGTGTGTAGCTAGAGTGTATATTTACTTGGTAGAAATCACAAGGAGGTAGGCTGCATGTTCGCTGGAAACGGGGAACTTATGGCACAAGCCTTGCTTACCCATTTTGAATGCTCCCTTCAAGCTGCCTTGAAGCTGCCTAAATAACAATTTTAGGACGGGTCTCTAGTCTCTGTAGGCAAGGCTCTGGGAAGGGAACGAGTGTTCTCTACATCAACAGGGTGCTTTCATAGCCTGGGTGGGAGCCTCTCCTCAGACGCTCTACAGCTAAAAGGAAACTGGACGTGAGTCCTTTCCTCAAGGTAAAGCCTAGAATAGCCCTGCCGAAGTGGAAGCTTGGAGCGGAGTCCTTGAGGCATTAGTTTCAGGTCTGTTTCCTTTTAAGGTTAGTAAGCTTTTCAGGACACCGAGGACCTCGCCTGGGCACCTTATTCCCTGGAAGACCACCGAGTACCGGCAGTCTCCACTGGGCTACTAAGAAACATCCAGGCCCAGACACCTTTCCCAGTCACTCTGTGTATTTTGTGTGTAGGCCAACACACTGCACTCTTCCTTGGAAGAGCTAGATTTCCTCAGCTCTCCAACAGCCCCAGGAAATGTGTTCTCTCACGTCCTACATATCATGCAAATCTGCCTCATTGCCCTAGGCTGAGCAGCTCTGAGAAACCAAAACTGCTTCGCATTCCTTCTACAAGGTCATACCTTAAGACCCCATCCTTACAGGAGAAAGTCAGCTTGCGTTTCTGCTGTAACCACAGCACAGATCTTCCTCTTACACTGCAGGGTTTTAGAAGAAGCTAAGCCAGATAGCCTACCTAGAGCGCTCCTTGGGGGAGGCTGTTGGCTACACGCAGAACTCCGTGCCAAATAAACTTTATTCAAGGAAGGGACCAGTGTTTAGCTAGAGTGTATATTTACTTGGTAGAAATCACAAGTAGGTAGGCCGCGTGTTCGCTGGAAACGGTGACCTTATGGCACAAGCCTTGCTTTCCCATTTTGAATGCTCCATGCATGCTGCCTTGAAGTTACCTATTTAACAGTTTTAGGACGAGTCTTTAGTCATTGTAGGCAGGGCTCTGGGAAGGGAACGAGTGTTCTCTGCATCAACAGGGTGCTTTCATAGCCTGGGTGGGAGCCTCTCCTCAGACGCCCTAGAGATAAAGGAAACTTGACGTGAGTTCTTTCCTCCAGGTAAAGCCTTGACTAGCCCTGCCGAAGCTGAGCTTGAAGCAGTTTCCTTGTGGCATTTGTTTTAGGTCTGTTTTCTTTTAAGGTTAGTAAGCTTGTCAAGACACCGAGGACCTCTCGTGGGCACCCTATTCCCTGCAAGAGCACCGAGTACCAGCAGGCTCCACTGGGCTACTAAGAAACATCCAGGCCCGGAAACGTTTCCCAGTCACTGTGTATTTTGTGTGTAGGGCAACACACTGCACTCTTCCTTGGAAGAGCTAGATTTCCTCAGCTCTCCAACAACTCCAGGAAATGTGTTCTCTCAATTCCTATATGTCATGCAAATCTCCCTCATTGCCCTTAGGCTGAGCAGCACTGAGAAACCAAAACTGCAACGCATTCCTTCTTTAAAGTCAAACCTTAAGACCCCATCCTTACAGGAGAAAGTCGGCTTGCTTTCCTGCTGTAACCAAAGCACAGTTCTTCCTCTTACACTCCAGGGTTTTAGAAGAAGCAGAGCCCGATAGCCTACCCAGAGCGCTCCCAAGGGGAGGCGGTTGGCTACACGCAGAATTCCGTGCCAAATAAACTTTATTCAAGGAAGGGACCGGTGTGTAGCTAGAGTGTATATTTACTTGGTAGAAATCACAAGGAGGTAGGCTGCATGTTCGCTGGAAACGGGGAACTTATGGCACAAGCCTTGCTTACCCATTTTGAATGCTCCCTTCAAGCTGCCTTGAAGCTGCCTAAATAACAATTTTAGGACGGGTCTCTAGTCTCTGTAGGCAAGGCTCTGGGAAGGGAACGAGTGTTCTCTACATCAACAGGGTGCTTTCATAGCCTGGGTGGGAGCCTCTCCTCAGACGCTCTACAGCTAAAAGGAAACTTGACGTGAGTCCTTTCCTCAAGGTAAAGCCTAGAATAGCCCTGCCGAAGTGGAAGCTTGGAGCGGAGTCCTTGAGGCATTAGTTTCAGGTCTGTTTCCTTTTAAGGTTAGTAAGCTTTTCAGGACACCGAGGACCTCGCCTGGGCACCTTATTCCCTGGAAGACCACCGAGTACCGGCAGTCTCCACTGGGCTACTTAAGAAACATCCAGGCCCGGACACCTTTCCCAGTCACTCTGTGTATTTTGTGTGTAGGCCAACACACTGCACTCTTCCTTGGAAGAGCTAGATTTCTTCAGCTCTCCTAACAGCCCCAGGAAATGTGTTCTCTCACGTCCTACATATCATGCAAATCTGCCTCATTGCCCTAGGCTGAGCAGCTCTGAGAAACCAAAACTGCTTCGCATTCCTTCTACAAAGTCATACCTTAAGACCCCATCCTTACAGGAGAAAGTCAGCTTGCGTTTCTGCTGTAACCAAAGCACAGATCTTCCTCTTACACTGCAGGGTTTTAGAAGAAGCTAAGCCAGATAGCCTACCTAGAGCGCTCCTTGGGGGAGGCTGTTGGCTACACGCAGAACTCCGTGCCAAATAAACTTTATTCAAGGAAGGGACCAGTGTTTAGCTAGAGTGTATATTTACTTGGTAGAAATCACAAGTAGGTAGGCCGCGTGTTCGCTGGAAACGGTGACCTTATGGCACAAGCCTTGCTTTCCCATTTTGAATGCTCCATGCATGCTGCCTTGAAGTTACCTAAATAACAGTTTTAGGACGAGTCTTTAGTCATTGTAGGCAGGGCTCTGGGAAGGGAACGAGTGTTCTCTGCATCAACAGGGTGCTTTCATAGCCTGGGTGGGAGCCTCTCCTCAGACGCCCTAGAGATAAAGGAAACTTGACGTGAGTTCTTTCCTCCAGGTAAAGCCTTGACTAGCCCTGCCGAAGCTGAGCTTGAAGCAGTTTCCTTGTGGCATTTGTTTTAGGTCTGTTTTCTTTTAAGGTTAGTAAGCTTGTCAAGACACCGAGGACCTCTCGTGGGCACCCTATTCCCTGCAAGAGCACCGAGTACCAGCAGGCTCCACTGGGCTACTAAGAAACATCCAGGCCCGGAAACGTTTCCCAGTCACTGTGTATTTTGTGTGTAGGGCAACACACTGCACTCTTCCTTGGAAGAGCTAGATTTCCTCAGCTCTCCAACAACTCCAGGAAATGTGTTCTCTCAATTCCTATATGTCATGCAAATCTCCCTCATTGCCCTTAGGCTGAGCAGCACTGAGAAACCAAAACTGCAACGCATTCCTTCTTTAAAGTCAAACCTTAAGACCCCATCCTTACAGGAGAAAGTCGGCTTGCTTTCCTGCTGTAACCAAAGCACAGTTCTTCCTCTTACACTCCAGGGTTTTAGAAGAAGCAGAGCCCGATAGCCTACCCAGAGCGCTCCCAAGGGGAGGCGGTTGGCTACACGCAGAATTCCGTGCCAAATAAACTTTATTCAAGGAAGGGACCGGTGTGTAGCTAGAGTGTATATTTACTTGGTAGAAATCACAAGGAGGTAGGCTGCATGTTCGCTGGAAACGGGGAACTTATGGCACAAGCCTTGCTTACCCATTTTGAATGCTCCCTTCAAGCTGCCTTGAAGCTGCCTAAATAACAATTTTAGGACGGGTCTCTAGTCTCTGTAGGCAAGGCTCTGGGAAGGGAACGAGTGTTCTCTACATCAACAGGGTGCTTTCATAGCCTGGGTGGGAGCCTCTCCTCAGACGCTCTACAGCTAAAAGGAAACTGGACGTGAGTCCTTTCCTCAAGGTAAAGCCTAGAATAGCCCTGCCGAAGTGGAAGCTTGGAGCGGAGTCCTTGAGGCATTAGTTTCAGGTCTGTTTCCTTTTAAGGTTAGTAAGCTTTTCAGGACACCGAGGACCTCGCCTGGGCACCTTATTCCCTGGAAGACCACCGAGTACCGGCAGTCTCCACTGGGCTACTAAGAAACATCCAGGCCCAGACACCTTTCCCAGTCACTCTGTGTATTTTGTGTGTAGGCCAACACACTGCACTCTTCCTTGGAAGAGCTAGATTTCCTCAGCTCTCCAACAGCCCCAGGAAATGTGTTCTCTCACGTCCTACATATCATGCAAATCTGCCTCATTGCCCTAGGCTGAGCAGCTCTGAGAAACCAAAACTGCTTCGCATTCCTTCTACAAGGTCATACCTTAAGACCCCATCCTTACAGGAGAAAGTCAGCTTGCGTTTCTGCTGTAACCACAGCACAGATCTTCCTCTTACACTGCAGGGTTTTAGAAGAAGCTAAGCCAGATAGCCTACCTAGAGCGCTCCTTGGGGGAGGCTGTTGGCTACACGCAGAACTCCGTGCCAAATAAACTTTATTCAAGGAAGGGACCAGTGTTTAGCTAGAGTGTATATTTACTTGGTAGAAATCACAAGTAGGTAGGCCGCGTGTTCGCTGGAAACGGTGACCTTATGGCACAAGCCTTGCTTTCCCATTTTGAATGCTCCATGCATGCTGCCTTGAAGTTACCTATTTAACAGTTTTAGGACGAGTCTTTAGTCATTGTAGGCAGGGCTCTGGGAAGGGAACGAGTGTTCTCTGCATCAACAGGGTGCTTTCATAGCCTGGGTGGGAGCCTCTCCTCAGACGCCCTAGAGATAAAGGAAACTTGACGTGAGTTCTTTCCTCCAGGTAAAGCCTTGACTAGCCCTGCCGAAGCTGAGCTTGAAGCAGTTTCCTTGTGGCATTTGTTTTAGGTCTGTTTTCTTTTAAGGTTAGTAAGCTTGTCAAGACACCGAGGACCTCTCGTGGGCACCCTATTCCCTGCAAGAGCACCGAGTACCAGCAGGCTCCACTGGGCTACTAAGAAACATCCAGGCCCGGAAACGTTTCCCAGTCACTGTGTATTTTGTGTGTAGGGCAACACACTGCACTCTTCCTTGGAAGAGCTAGATTTCCTCAGCTCTCCAACAACTCCAGGAAATGTGTTCTCTCAATTCCTATATGTCATGCAAATCTCCCTCATTGCCCTTAGGCTGAGCAGCACTGAGAAACCAAAACTGCAACGCATTCCTTCTTTAAAGTCAAACCTTAAGACCCCATCCTTACAGGAGAAAGTCGGCTTGCTTTCCTGCTGTAACCAAAGCACAGTTCTTCCTCTTACACTCCAGGGTTTTAGAAGAAGCAGAGCCCGATAGCCTACCCAGAGCGCTCCCAAGGGGAGGCGGTTGGCTACACGCAGAATTCCGTGCCAAATAAACTTTATTCAAGGAAGGGACCGGTGTGTAGCTAGAGTGTATATTTACTTGGTAGAAATCACAAGGAGGTAGGCTGCATGTTCGCTGGAAACGGGGAACTTATGGCACAAGCCTTGCTTACCCATTTTGAATGCTCCCTTCAAGCTGCCTTGAAGCTGCCTAAATAACAATTTTAGGACGGGTCTCTAGTCTCTGTAGGCAAGGCTCTGGGAAGGGAACGAGTGTTCTCTACATCAACAGGGTGCTTTCATAGCCTGGGTGGGAGCCTCTCCTCAGACGCTCTACAGCTAAAAGGAAACTGGACGTGAGTCCTTTCCTCAAGGTAAAGCCTAGAATAGCCCTGCCGAAGTGGAAGCTTGGAGCGGAGTCCTTGAGGCATTAGTTTCAGGTCTGTTTCCTTTTAAGGTTAGTAAGCTTTTCAGGACACCGAGGACCTCGCCTGGGCACCTTATTCCCTGGAAGACCACCGAGTACCGGCAGTCTCCACTGGGCTACTAAGAAACATCCAGGCCCAGACACCTTTCCCAGTCACTCTGTGTATTTTGTGTGTAGGCCAACACACTGCACTCTTCCTTGGAAGAGCTAGATTTCCTCAGCTCTCCAACAGCCCCAGGAAATGTGTTCTCTCACGTCCTACATATCATGCAAATCTGCCTCATTGCCCTAGGCTGAGCAGCTCTGAGAAACCAAAACTGCTTCGCATTCCTTCTACAAGGTCATACCTTAAGACCCCATCCTTACAGGAGAAAGTCAGCTTGCGTTTCTGCTGTAACCACAGCACAGATCTTCCTCTTACACTGCAGGGTTTTAGAAGAAGCTAAGCCAGATAGCCTACCTAGAGCGCTCCTTGGGGGAGGCGGTTGGCTACACGCAGAACTCCGTGCCAAATAAACTTTATTCAAGGAAGGGACCAGTGTTTAGCTAGAGTGTATATTTACTTGGTAGAAATCACAAGTAGGTAGGCCGCGTGTTCGCTGGAAACGGTGACCTTATGGCACAAGCCTTGCTTTCCCATTTTGAATGCTCCATGCATGCTGCCTTGAAGTTACCTAAATAACAGTTTTAGGACGAGTCTTTAGTCATTGTAGGCAGGGCTCTGGGAAGGGAACGAGTGTTCTCTGCATCAACAGGGTGCTTTCATAGCCTGGGTGGGAGCCTCTCCTCAGACGCCCTAGAGATAAAGGAAACTTGACGTGAGTTCTTTCCTCCAGGTAAAGCCTTGACTAGCCCTGCCGAAGCTGAGCTTGAAGCAGTTTCCTTGTGGCATTTGTTTTAGGTCTGTTTTCTTTTAAGGTTAGTAAGCTTGTCAAGACACCGAGGACCTCTCGTGGGCACCCTATTCCCTGCAAGAGCACCGAGTACCAGCAGGCTCCACTGGGCTACTAAGAAACATCCAGGCCCGGAAACGTTTCCCAGTCACTGTGTATTTTGTGTGTAGGGCAACACACTGCACTCTTCCTTGGAAGAGCTAGATTTCCTCAGCTCTCCAACAACTCCAGGAAATGTGTTCTCTCAATTCCTATATGTCATGCAAATCTCCCTCATTGCCCTTAGGCTGAGCAGCACTGAGAAACCAAAACTGCAACGCATTCCTTCTTTAAAGTCAAACCTTAAGACCCCATCCTTACAGGAGAAAGTCGGCTTGCTTTCCTGCTGTAACCAAAGCACAGTTCTTCCTCTTACACTCCAGGGTTTTAGAAGAAGCAGAGCCCGATAGCCTACCCAGAGCGCTCCCAAGGGGAGGCGGTTGGCTACACGCAGAATTCCGTGCCAAATAAACTTTATTCAAGGAAGGGACCGGTGTGTAGCTAGAGTGTATATTTACTTGGTAGAAATCACAAGGAGGTAGGCTGCATGTTCGCTGGAAACGGGGAACTTATGGCACAAGCCTTGCTTACCCATTTTGAATGCTCCCTTCAAGCTGCCTTGAAGCTGCCTAAATAACAATTTTAGGACGGGTCTCTAGTCTCTGTAGGCAAGGCTCTGGGAAGGGAACGAGTGTTCTCTACATCAACAGGGTGCTTTCATAGCCTGGGTGGGAGCCTCTCCTCAGACGCTCTACAGCTAAAAGGAAACTTGACGTGAGTCCTTTCCTCAAGGTAAAGCCTAGAATAGCCCTGCCGAAGTGGAAGCTTGGAGCGGAGTCCTTGAGGCATTAGTTTCAGGTCTGTTTCCTTTTAAGGTTAGTAAGCTTTTCAGGACACCGAGGACCTCGCCTGGGCACCTTATTCCCTGGAAGACCACCGAGTACCGGCAGTCTCCACTGGGCTACTAAGAAACATCCAGGCCCAGACACCTTTCCCAGTCACTCTGTGTATTTTGTGTGTAGGCCAACACACTGCACTCTTCCTTGGAAGAGCTAGATTTCCTCAGCTCTCCAACAGCCCCAGGAAATGTGTTCTCTCACGTCCTACATATCATGCAAATCTGCCTCATTGCCCTAGGCTGAGCAGCTCTGAGAAACCAAAACTGCTTCGCATTCCTTCTACAAGGTCATACCTTAAGACCCCATCCTTACAGGAGAAAGTCAGCTTGCGTTTCTGCTGTAACCACAGCACAGATCTTCCTCTTACACTGCAGGGTTTTAGAAGAAGCTAAGCCAGATAGCCTACCTAGAGCGCTCCTTGGGGGAGGCTGTTGGCTACACGCAGAACTCCGTGCCAAATAAACTTTATTCAAGGAAGGGACCAGTGTTTAGCTAGAGTGTATATTTACTTGGTAGAAATCACAAGTAGGTAGGCCGCGTGTTCGCTGGAAACGGTGACCTTATGGCACAAGCCTTGCTTTCCCATTTTGAATGCTCCATGCATGCTGCCTTGAAGTTACCTAAATAACAGTTTTAGGACGAGTCTTTAGTCATTGTAGGCAGGGCTCTGGGAAGGGAACGAGTGTTCTCTGCATCAACAGGGTGCTTTCATAGCCTGGGTGGGAGCCTCTCCTCAGACGCCCTAGAGATAAAGGAAACTTGACGTGAGTTCTTTCCTCCAGGTAAAGCCTTGACTAGCCCTGCCGAAGCTGAGCTTGAAGCAGTTTCCTTGTGGCATTTGTTTTAGGTCTGTTTTCTTTTAAGGTTAGTAAGCTTGTCAAGACACCGAGGACCTCTCGTGGGCACCCTATTCCCTGCAAGAGCACCGAGTACCAGCAGGCTCCACTGGGCTACTAAGAAACATCCAGGCCCGGAAACGTTTCCCAGTCACTGTGTATTTTGTGTGTAGGGCAACACACTGCACTCTTCCTTGGAAGAGCTAGATTTCCTCAGCTCTCCAACAACTCCAGGAAATGTGTTCTCTCAATTCCTATATGTCATGCAAATCTCCCTCATTGCCCTTAGGCTGAGCAGCACTGAGAAACCAAAACTGCAACGCATTCCTTCTTTAAAGTCAAACCTTAAGACCCCATCCTTACAGGAGAAAGTCGGCTTGCTTTCCTGCTGTAACCAAAGCACAGTTCTTCCTCTTACACTCCAGGGTTTTAGAAGAAGCAGAGCCCGATAGCCTACCCAGAGCGCTCCCAAGGGGAGGCGGTTGGCTACACGCAGAATTCCGTGCCAAATAAACTTTATTCAAGGAAGGGACCGGTGTGTAGCTAGAGTGTATATTTACTTGGTAGAAATCACAAGGAGGTAGGCTGCATGTTCGCTGGAAACGGGGAACTTATGGCACAAGACTTGCTTACCCATTTTGAATGCTCCCTTCAAGCTGCCTTGAAGCTGCCTAAATAACAATTTTAGGACGGGTCTCTAGTCTCTGTAGGCAAGGCTCTGGGAAGGGAACGAGTGTTCTCTACATCAACAGGGTGCTTTCATAGCCTGGGTGGGAGCCTCTCCTCAGACGCTCTACAGCTAAAAGGAAACTTGACGTGAGTCCTTTCCTCAAGGTAAAGCCTAGAATAGCCCTGCCGAAGTGGAAGCTTGGAGCGGAGTCCTTGAGGCATTAGTTTCAGGTCTGTTTCCTTTTAAGGTTAGTAAGCTTTTCAGGACACCGAGGACCTCGCCTGGGCACCTTATTCCCTGGAAGACCACCGAGTACCGGCAGTCTCCACTGGGCTACTTAAGAAACATCCAGGCCCGGACACCTTTCCCAGTCACTCTGTGTATTTTGTGTGTAGGCCAACACACTGCACTCTTCCTTGGAAGAGCTAGATTTCTTCAGCTCTCCTAACAGCCCCAGGAAATGTGTTCTCTCACGTCCTACATATCATGCAAATCTGCCTCATTGCCCTAGGCTGAGCAGCTCTGAGAAACCAAAACTGCTTCGCATTCCTTCTACAAAGTCATACCTTAAGACCCCATCCTTACAGGAGAAAGTCAGCTTGCGTTTCTGCTGTAACCAAAGCACAGATCTTCCTCTTACACTGCAGGGTTTTAGAAGAAGCTAAGCCAGATAGCCTACCTAGAGCGCTCCTTGGGGGAGGCTGTTGGCTACACGCAGAACTCCGTGCCAAATAAACTTTATTCAAGGAAGGGACCAGTGTTTAGCTAGAGTGTATATTTACTTGGTAGAAATCACAAGTAGGTAGGCCGCGTGTTCGCTGGAAACGGTGACCTTATGGCACAAGCCTTGCTTTCCCATTTTGAATGCTCCATGCATGCTGCCTTGAAGTTACCTAAATAACAGTTTTAGGACGAGTCTTTAGTCATTGTAGGCAGGGCTCTGGGAAGGGAACGAGTGTTCTCTGCATCAACAGGGTGCTTTCATAGCCTGGGTGGGAGCCTCTCCTCAGACGCCCTAGAGATAAAGGAAACTTGACGTGAGTTCTTTCCTCCAGGTAAAGCCTTGACTAGCCCTGCCGAAGCTGAGCTTGAAGCAGTTTCCTTGTGGCATTTGTTTTAGGTCTGTTTTCTTTTAAGGTTAGTAAGCTTGTCAAGACACCGAGGACCTCTCGTGGGCACCCTATTCCCTGCAAGAGCACCGAGTACCAGCAGGCTCCACTGGGCTACTAAGAAACATCCAGGCCCGGAAACGTTTCCCAGTCACTGTGTATTTTGTGTGTAGGGCAACACACTGCACTCTTCCTTGGAAGAGCTAGATTTCCTCAGCTCTCCAACAACTCCAGGAAATGTGTTCTCTCAATTCCTATATGTCATGCAAATCTCCCTCATTGCCCTTAGGCTGAGCAGCACTGAGAAACCAAAACTGCAACGCATTCCTTCTTTAAAGTCAAACCTTAAGACCCCATCCTTACAGGAGAAAGTCGGCTTGCTTTCCTGCTGTAACCAAAGCACAGTTCTTCCTCTTACACTCCAGGGTTTTAGAAGAAGCAGAGCCCGATAGCCTACCCAGAGCGCTCCCAAGGGGAGGCGGTTGGCTACACGCAGAATTCCGTGCCAAATAAACTTTATTCAAGGAAGGGACCGGTGTGTAGCTAGAGTGTATATTTACTTGGTAGAAATCACAAGGAGGTAGGCTGCATGTTCGCTGGAAACGGGGAACTTATGGCACAAGCCTTGCTTACCCATTTTGAATGCTCCCTTCAAGCTGCCTTGAAGCTGCCTAAATAACAATTTTAGGACGGGTCTCTAGTCTCTGTAGGCAAGGCTCTGGGAAGGGAACGAGTGTTCTCTACATCAACAGGGTGCTTTCATAGCCTGGGTGGGAGCCTCTCCTCAGACGCTCTACAGCTAAAAGGAAACTGGACGTGAGTCCTTTCCTCAAGGTAAAGCCTAGAATAGCCCTGCCGAAGTGGAAGCTTGGAGCGGAGTCCTTGAGGCATTAGTTTCAGGTCTGTTTCCTTTTAAGGTTAGTAAGCTTTTCAGGACACCGAGGACCTCGCCTGGGCACCTTATTCCCTGGAAGACCACCGAGTACCGGCAGTCTCCACTGGGCTACTAAGAAACATCCAGGCCCAGACACCTTTCCCAGTCACTCTGTGTATTTTGTGTGTAGGCCAACACACTGCACTCTTCCTTGGAAGAGCTAGATTTCCTCAGCTCTCCAACAGCCCCAGGAAATGTGTTCTCTCACGTCCTACATATCATGCAAATCTGCCTCATTGCCCTAGGCTGAGCAGCTCTGAGAAACCAAAACTGCTTCGCATTCCTTCTACAAGGTCATACCTTAAGACCCCATCCTTACAGGAGAAAGTCAGCTTGCGTTTCTGCTGTAACCACAGCACAGATCTTCCTCTTACACTGCAGGGTTTTAGAAGAAGCTAAGCCAGATAGCCTACCTAGAGCGCTCCTTGGGGGAGGCTGTTGGCTACACGCAGAACTCCGTGCCAAATAAACTTTATTCAAGGAAGGGACCAGTGTTTAGCTAGAGTGTATATTTACTTGGTAGAAATCACAAGTAGGTAGGCCGCGTGTTCGCTGGAAACGGTGACCTTATGGCACAAGCCTTGCTTTCCCATTTTGAATGCTCCATGCATGCTGCCTTGAAGTTACCTAAATAACAGTTTTAGGACGAGTCTTTAGTCATTGTAGGCAGGGCTCTGGGAAGGGAACGAGTGTTCTCTGCATCAACAGGGTGCTTTCATAGCCTGGGTGGGAGCCTCTCCTCAGACGCCCTAGAGATAAAGGAAACTTGACGTGAGTTCTTTCCTCCAGGTAAAGCCTTGACTAGCCCTGCCGAAGCTGAGCTTGAAGCAGTTTCCTTGTGGCATTTGTTTTAGGTCTGTTTTCTTTTAAGGTTAGTAAGCTTGTCAAGACACCGAGGACCTCTCGTGGGCACCCTATTCCCTGCAAGAGCACCGAGTACCAGCAGGCTCCACTGGGCTACTAAGAAACATCCAGGCCCGGAAACGTTTCCCAGTCACTGTGTATTTTGTGTGTAGGGCAACACACTGCACTCTTCCTTGGAAGAGCTAGATTTCCTCAGCTCTCCAACAACTCCAGGAAATGTGTTCTCTCAATTCCTATATGTCATGCAAATCTCCCTCATTGCCCTTAGGCTGAGCAGCACTGAGAAACCAAAACTGCAACGCATTCCTTCTTTAAAGTCAAACCTTAAGACCCCATCCTTACAGGAGAAAGTCGGCTTGCTTTCCTGCTGTAACCAAAGCACAGTTCTTCCTCTTACACTCCAGGGTTTTAGAAGAAGCAGAGCCCGATAGCCTACCCAGAGCGCTCCCAAGGGGAGGCGGTTGGCTACACGCAGAATTCCGTGCCAAATAAACTTTATTCAAGGAAGGGACCGGTGTGTAGCTAGAGTGTATATTTACTTGGTAGAAATCACAAGGAGGTAGGCTGCATGTTCGCTGGAAACGGGGAACTTATGGCACAAGCCTTGCTTACCCATTTTGAATGCTCCCTTCAAGCTGCCTTGAAGCTGCCTAAATAACAATTTTAGGACGGGTCTCTAGTCTCTGTAGGCAAGGCTCTGGGAAGGGAACGAGTGTTCTCTACATCAACAGGGTGCTTTCATAGCCTGGGTGGGAGCCTCTCCTCAGACGCTCTACAGCTAAAAGGAAACTTGACGTGAGTCCTTTCCTCAAGGTAAAGCCTAGAATAGCCCTGCCGAAGTGGAAGCTTGGAGCGGAGTCCTTGAGGCATTAGTTTCAGGTCTGTTTCCTTTTAAGGTTAGTAAGCTTTTCAGGACACCGAGGACCTCGCCTGGGCACCTTATTCCCTGGAAGACCACCGAGTACCGGCAGTCTCCACTGGGCTACTTAAGAAACATCCAGGCCCGGACACCTTTCAAAGTCACTCTGTGTATTTTGTGTGTAGGCCAACACACTGCACTCTTCCTTGGAAGAGCTAGATTTCTTCAGCTCTCCTAACAGCCCCAGGAAATGTGTTCTCTCACGTCCTACATATCATGCAAATCTGCCTCATTGCCCTAGGCTGAGCAGCTCTGAGAAACCAAAACTGCTTCGCATTCCTTCTACAAAGTCATACCTTAAGACCCCATCCTTACAGGAGAAAGTCAGCTTGCGTTTCTGCTGTAACCAAAGCACAGATCTTCCTCTTACACTGCAGGGTTTTAGAAGAAGCTAAGCCAGATAGCCTACCTAGAGCGCTCCTTGGGGGAGGCTGTTGGCTACACGCAGAACTCCGTGCCAAATAAACTTTATTCAAGGAAGGGACCAGTGTTTAGCTAGAGTGTATATTTACTTGGTAGAAATCACAAGTAGGTAGGCCGCGTGTTCGCTGGAAACGGTGACCTTATGGCACAAGCCTTGCTTTCCCATTTTGAATGCTCCATGCATGCTGCCTTGAAGTTACCTAAATAACAGTTTTAGGACGAGTCTTTAGTCATTGTAGGCAGGGCTCTGGGAAGGGAACGAGTGTTCTCTGCATCAACAGGGTGCTTTCATAGCCTGGGTGGGAGCCTCTCCTCAGACGCCCTAGAGATAAAGGAAACTTGACGTGAGTTCTTTCCTCCAGGTAAAGCCTTGACTAGCCCTGCCGAAGCTGAGCTTGAAGCAGTTTCCTTGTGGCATTTGTTTTAGGTCTGTTTTCTTTTAAGGTTAGTAAGCTTGTCAAGACACCGAGGACCTCTCGTGGGCACCCTATTCCCTGCAAGAGCACCGAGTACCAGCAGGCTCCACTGGGCTACTAAGAAACATCCAGGCCCGGAAACGTTTCCCAGTCACTGTGTATTTTGTGTGTAGGGCAACACACTGCACTCTTCCTTGGAAGAGCTAGATTTCCTCAGCTCTCCAACAACTCCAGGAAATGTGTTCTCTCAATTCCTATATGTCATGCAAATCTCCCTCATTGCCCTTAGGCTGAGCAGCACTGAGAAACCAAAACTGCAACGCATTCCTTCTTTAAAGTCAAACCTTAAGACCCCATCCTTACAGGAGAAAGTCGGCTTGCTTTCCTGCTGTAACCAAAGCACAGTTCTTCCTCTTACACTCCAGGGTTTTAGAAGAAGCAGAGCCCGATAGCCTACCCAGAGCGCTCCCAAGGGGAGGCGGTTGGCTACACGCAGAATTCCGTGCCAAATAAACTTTATTCAAGGAAGGGACCGGTGTGTAGCTAGAGTGTATATTTACTTGGTAGAAATCACAAGGAGGTAGGCTGCATGTTCGCTGGAAACGGGGAACTTATGGCACAAGCCTTGCTTACCCATTTTGAATGCTCCCTTCAAGCTGCCTTGAAGCTGCCTAAATAACAATTTTAGGACGGGTCTCTAGTCTCTGTAGGCAAGGCTCTGGGAAGGGAACGAGTGTTCTCTACATCAACAGGGTGCTTTCATAGCCTGGGTGGGAGCCTCTCCTCAGACGCTCTACAGCTAAAAGGAAACTGGACGTGAGTCCTTTCCTCAAGGTAAAGCCTAGAATAGCCCTGCCGAAGTGGAAGCTTGGAGCGGAGTCCTTGAGGCATTAGTTTCAGGTCTGTTTCCTTTTAAGGTTAGTAAGCTTTTCAGGACACCGAGGACCTCGCCTGGGCACCTTATTCCCTGGAAGACCACCGAGTACCGGCAGTCTCCACTGGGCTACTAAGAAACATCCAGGCCCAGACACCTTTCCCAGTCACTCTGTGTATTTTGTGTGTAGGCCAACACACTGCACTCTTCCTTGGAAGAGCTAGATTTCCTCAGCTCTCCAACAGCCCCAGGAAATGTGTTCTCTCACGTCCTACATATCATGCAAATCTGCCTCATTGCCCTAGGCTGAGCAGCTCTGAGAAACCAAAACTGCTTCGCATTCCTTCTACAAGGTCATACCTTAAGACCCCATCCTTACAGGAGAAAGTCAGCTTGCGTTTCTGCTGTAACCACAGCACAGATCTTCCTCTTACACTGCAGGGTTTTAGAAGAAGCTAAGCCAGATAGCCTACCTAGAGCGCTCCTTGGGGGAGGCTGTTGGCTACACGCAGAACTCCGTGCCAAATAAACTTTATTCAAGGAAGGGACCAGTGTTTAGCTAGAGTGTATATTTACTTGGTAGAAATCACAAGTAGGTAGGCCGCGTGTTCGCTGGAAACGGTGACCTTATGGCACAAGCCTTGCTTTCCCATTTTGAATGCTCCATGCATGCTGCCTTGAAGTTACCTAAATAACAGTTTTAGGACGAGTCTTTAGTCATTGTAGGCAGGGCTCTGGGAAGGGAACGAGTGTTCTCTGCATCAACAGGGTGCTTTCATAGCCTGGGTGGGAGCCTCTCCTCAGACGCCCTAGAGATAAAGGAAACTTGACGTGAGTTCTTTCCTCCAGGTAAAGCCTTGACTAGCCCTGCCGAAGCTGAGCTTGAAGCAGTTTCCTTGTGGCATTTGTTTTAGGTCTGTTTTCTTTTAAGGTTAGTAAGCTTGTCAAGACACCGAGGACCTCTCGTGGGCACCCTATTCCCTGCAAGAGCACCGAGTACCAGCAGGCTCCACTGGGCTACTAAGAAACATCCAGGCCCGGAAACGTTTCCCAGTCACTGTGTATTTTGTGTGTAGGGCAACACACTGCACTCTTCCTTGGAAGAGCTAGATTTCCTCAGCTCTCCAACAACTCCAGGAAATGTGTTCTCTCAATTCCTATATGTCATGCAAATCTCCCTCATTGCCCTTAGGCTGAGCAGCACTGAGAAACCAAAACTGCAACGCATTCCTTCTTTAAAGTCAAACCTTAAGACCCCATCCTTACAGGAGAAAGTCGGCTTGCTTTCCTGCTGTAACCAAAGCACAGTTCTTCCTCTTACACTCCAGGGTTTTAGAAGAAGCAGAGCCCGATAGCCTACCCAGAGCGCTCCCAAGGGGAGGCGGTTGGCTACACGCAGAATTCCGTGCCAAATAAACTTTATTCAAGGAAGGGACCGGTGTGTAGCTAGAGTGTATATTTACTTGGTAGAAATCACAAGGAGGTAGGCTGCATGTTCGCTGGAAACGGGGAACTTATGGCACAAGCCTTGCTTACCCATTTTGAATGCTCCCTTCAAGCTGCCTTGAAGCTGCCTAAATAACAATTTTAGGACGGGTCTCTAGTCTCTGTAGGCAAGGCTCTGGGAAGGGAACGAGTGTTCTCTACATCAACAGGGTGCTTTCATAGCCTGGGTGGGAGCCTCTCCTCAGACGCTCTACAGCTAAAAGGAAACTTGACGTGAGTCCTTTCCTCAAGGTAAAGCCTAGAATAGCCCTGCCGAAGTGGAAGCTTGGAGCGGAGTCCTTGAGGCATTAGTTTCAGGTCTGTTTCCTTTTAAGGTTAGTAAGCTTTTCAGGACACCGAGGACCTCGCCTGGGCACCTTATTCCCTGGAAGACCACCGAGTACCGGCAGTCTCCACTGGGCTACTTAAGAAACATCCAGGCCCGGACACCTTTCCCAGTCACTCTGTGTATTTTGTGTGTAGGCCAACACACTGCACTCTTCCTTGGAAGAGCTAGATTTCTTCAGCTCTCCTAACAGCCCCAGGAAATGTGTTCTCTCACGTCCTACATATCATGCAAATCTGCCTCATTGCCCTAGGCTGAGCAGCTCTGAGAAACCAAAACTGCTTCGCATTCCTTCTACAAAGTCATACCTTAAGACCCCATCCTTACAGGAGAAAGTCAGCTTGCGTTTCTGCTGTAACCAAAGCACAGATCTTCCTCTTACACTGCAGGGTTTTAGAAGAAGCTAAGCCAGATAGCCTACCTAGAGCGCTCCTTGGGGGAGGCTGTTGGCTACACGCAGAACTCCGTGCCAAATAAACTTTATTCAAGGAAGGGACCAGTGTTTAGCTAGAGTGTATATTTACTTGGTAGAAATCACAAGTAGGTAGGCCGCGTGTTCGCTGGAAACGGTGACCTTATGGCACAAGCCTTGCTTTCCCATTTTGAATGCTCCATGCATGCTGCCTTGAAGTTACCTAAATAACAGTTTTAGGACGAGTCTTTAGTCATTGTAGGCAGGGCTCTGGGAAGGGAACGAGTGTTCTCTGCATCAACAGGGTGCTTTCATAGCCTGGGTGGGAGCCTCTCCTCAGACGCCCTAGAGATAAAGGAAACTTGACGTGAGTTCTTTCCTCCAGGTAAAGCCTTGACTAGCCCTGCCGAAGCTGAGCTTGAAGCAGTTTCCTTGTGGCATTTGTTTTAGGTCTGTTTTCTTTTAAGGTTAGTAAGCTTGTCAAGACACCGAGGACCTCTCGTGGGCACCCTATTCCCTGCAAGAGCACCGAGTACCAGCAGGCTCCACTGGGCTACTAAGAAACATCCAGGCCCGGAAACGTTTCCCAGTCACTGTGTATTTTGTGTGTAGGGCAACACACTGCACTCTTCCTTGGAAGAGCTAGATTTCCTCAGCTCTCCAACAACTCCAGGAAATGTGTTCTCTCAATTCCTATATGTCATGCAAATCTCCCTCATTGCCCTTAGGCTGAGCAGCACTGAGAAACCAAAACTGCAACGCATTCCTTCTTTAAAGTCAAACCTTAAGACCCCATCCTTACAGGAGAAAGTCGGCTTGCTTTCCTGCTGTAACCAAAGCACAGTTCTTCCTCTTACACTCCAGGGTTTTAGAAGAAGCAGAGCCCGATAGCCTACCCAGAGCGCTCCCAAGGGGAGGCGGTTGGCTACACGCAGAATTCCGTGCCAAATAAACTTTATTCAAGGAAGGGACCGGTGTGTAGCTAGAGTGTATATTTACTTGGTAGAAATCACAAGGAGGTAGGCTGCATGTTCGCTGGAAACGGGGAACTTATGGCACAAGCCTTGCTTACCCATTTTGAATGCTCCCTTCAAGCTGCCTTGAAGCTGCCTAAATAACAATTTTAGGACGGGTCTCTAGTCTCTGTAGGCAAGGCTCTGGGAAGGGAACGAGTGTTCTCTACATCAACAGGGTGCTTTCATAGCCTGGGTGGGAGCCTCTCCTCAGACGCTCTACAGCTAAAAGGAAACTGGACGTGAGTCCTTTCCTCAAGGTAAAGCCTAGAATAGCCCTGCCGAAGTGGAAGCTTGGAGCGGAGTCCTTGAGGCATTAGTTTCAGGTCTGTTTCCTTTTAAGGTTAGTAAGCTTTTCAGGACACCGAGGACCTCGCCTGGGCACCTTATTCCCTGGAAGACCACCGAGTACCGGCAGTCTCCACTGGGCTACTAAGAAACATCCAGGCCCAGACACCTTTCCCAGTCACTCTGTGTATTTTGTGTGTAGGCCAACACACTGCACTCTTCCTTGGAAGAGCTAGATTTCCTCAGCTCTCCAACAGCCCCAGGAAATGTGTTCTCTCACGTCCTACATATCATGCAAATCTGCCTCATTGCCCTAGGCTGAGCAGCTCTGAGAAACCAAAACTGCTTCGCATTCCTTCTACAAGGTCATACCTTAAGACCCCATCCTTACAGGAGAAAGTCAGCTTGCGTTTCTGCTGTAACCACAGCACAGATCTTCCTCTTACACTGCAGGGTTTTAGAAGAAGCTAAGCCAGATAGCCTACCTAGAGCGCTCCTTGGGGGAGGCTGTTGGCTACACGCAGAACTCCGTGCCAAATAAACTTTATTCAAGGAAGGGACCAGTGTTTAGCTAGAGTGTATATTTACTTGGTAGAAATCACAAGTAGGTAGGCCGCGTGTTCGCTGGAAACGGTGACCTTATGGCACAAGCCTTGCTTTCCCATTTTGAATGCTCCATGCATGCTGCCTTGAAGTTACCTATTTAACAGTTTTAGGACGAGTCTTTAGTCATTGTAGGCAGGGCTCTGGGAAGGGAACGAGTGTTCTCTGCATCAACAGGGTGCTTTCATAGCCTGGGTGGGAGCCTCTCCTCAGACGCCCTAGAGATAAAGGAAACTTGACGTGAGTTCTTTCCTCCAGGTAAAGCCTTGACTAGCCCTGCCGAAGCTGAGCTTGAAGCAGTTTCCTTGTGGCATTTGTTTTAGGTCTGTTTTCTTTTAAGGTTAGTAAGCTTGTCAAGACACCGAGGACCTCTCGTGGGCACCCTATTCCCTGCAAGAGCACCGAGTACCAGCAGGCTCCACTGGGCTACTAAGAAACATCCAGGCCCGGAAACGTTTCCCAGTCACTGTGTATTTTGTGTGTAGGGCAACACACTGCACTCTTCCTTGGAAGAGCTAGATTTCCTCAGCTCTCCAACAACTCCAGGAAATGTGTTCTCTCAATTCCTATATGTCATGCAAATCTCCCTCATTGCCCTTAGGCTGAGCAGCACTGAGAAACCAAAACTGCAACGCATTCCTTCTTTAAAGTCAAACCTTAAGACCCCATCCTTACAGGAGAAAGTCGGCTTGCTTTCCTGCTGTAACCAAAGCACAGTTCTTCCTCTTACACTCCAGGGTTTTAGAAGAAGCAGAGCCCGATAGCCTACCCAGAGCGCTCCCAAGGGGAGGCGGTTGGCTACACGCAGAATTCCGTGCCAAATAAACTTTATTCAAGGAAGGGACCGGTGTGTAGCTAGAGTGTATATTTACTTGGTAGAAATCACAAGGAGGTAGGCTGCATGTTCGCTGGAAACGGGGAACTTATGGCACAAGCCTTGCTTACCCATTTTGAATGCTCCATTCAAGCTGCCTTGAAGCTGCCTAAATAACAATTTTAGGACGGGTCTCTAGTCTCTGTAGGCAAGGCTCTGGGAAGGGAACGAGTGTTCTCTACATCAACAGGGTGCTTTCATAGCCTGGGTGGGAGCCTCTCCTCAGACGCTCTACAGCTAAAAGGAAACTGGACGTGAGTCCTTTCCTCAAGGTAAAGCCTAGAATAGCCCTGCCGAAGTGGAAGCTTGGAGCGGAGTCCTTGAGGCATTAGTTTCAGGTCTGTTTCCTTTTAAGGTTAGTAAGCTTTTCAGGACACCGAGGACCTCGCCTGGGCACCTTATTCCCTGGAAGACCACCGAGTACCGGCAGTCTCCACTGGGCTACTAAGAAACATCCAGGCCCAGACACCTTTCCCAGTCACTCTGTGTATTTTGTGTGTAGGCCAACACACTGCACTCTTCCTTGGAAGAGCTAGATTTCCTCAGCTCTCCAACAGCCCCAGGAAATGTGTTCTCTCACGTCCTACATATCATGCAAATCTGCCTCATTGCCCTAGGCTGAGCAGCTCTGAGAAACCAAAACTGCTTCGCATTCCTTCTACAAGGTCATACCTTAAGACCCCATCCTTACAGGAGAAAGTCAGCTTGCGTTTCTGCTGTAACCACAGCACAGATCTTCCTCTTACACTGCAGGGTTTTAGAAGAAGCTAAGCCAGATAGCCTACCTAGAGCGCTCCTTGGGGGAGGCGGTTGGCTACACGCAGAACTCCGTGCCAAATAAACTTTATTCAAGGAAGGGACCAGTGTTTAGCTAGAGTGTATATTTACTTGGTAGAAATCACAAGTAGGTAGGCCGCGTGTTCGCTGGAAACGGTGACCTTATGGCACAAGCCTTGCTTTCCCATTTTGAATGCTCCATGCATGCTGCCTTGAAGTTACCTAAATAACAGTTTTAGGACGAGTCTTTAGTCATTGTAGGCAGGGCTCTGGGAAGGGAACGAGTGTTCTCTGCATCAACAGGGTGCTTTCATAGCCTGGGTGGGAGCCTCTCCTCAGACGCCCTAGAGATAAAGGAAACTTGACGTGAGTTCTTTCCTCCAGGTAAAGCCTTGACTAGCCCTGCCGAAGCTGAGCTTGAAGCAGTTTCCTTGTGGCATTTGTTTTAGGTCTGTTTTCTTTTAAGGTTAGTAAGCTTGTCAAGACACCGAGGACCTCTCGTGGGCACCCTATTCCCTGCAAGAGCACCGAGTACCAGCAGGCTCCACTGGGCTACTAAGAAACATCCAGGCCCGGAAACGTTTCCCAGTCACTGTGTATTTTGTGTGTAGGGCAACACACTGCACTCTTCCTTGGAAGAGCTAGATTTCCTCAGCTCTCCAACAACTCCAGGAAATGTGTTCTCTCAATTCCTATATGTCATGCAAATCTCCCTCATTGCCCTTAGGCTGAGCAGCACTGAGAAACCAAAACTGCAACGCATTCCTTCTTTAAAGTCAAACCTTAAGACCCCATCCTTACAGGAGAAAGTCGGCTTGCTTTCCTGCTGTAACCAAAGCACAGTTCTTCCTCTTACACTCCAGGGTTTTAGAAGAAGCAGAGCCCGATAGCCTACCCAGAGCGCTCCCAAGGGGAGGCGGTTGGCTACACGCAGAATTCCGTGCCAAATAAACTTTATTCAAGGAAGGGACCGGTGTGTAGCTAGAGTGTATATTTACTTGGTAGAAATCACAAGGAGGTAGGCTGCATGTTCGCTGGAAACGGGGAACTTATGGCACAAGCCTTGCTTACCCATTTTGAATGCTCCCTTCAAGCTGCCTTGAAGCTGCCTAAATAACAATTTTAGGACGGGTCTCTAGTCTCTGTAGGCAAGGCTCTGGGAAGGGAACGAGTGTTCTCTACATCAACAGGGTGCTTTCATAGCCTGGGTGGGAGCCTCTCCTCAGACGCTCTACAGCTAAAAGGAAACTTGACGTGAGTCCTTTCCTCAAGGTAAAGCCTAGAATAGCCCTGCCGAAGTGGAAGCTTGGAGCGGAGTCCTTGAGGCATTAGTTTCAGGTCTGTTTCCTTTTAAGGTTAGTAAGCTTTTCAGGACACCGAGGACCTCGCCTGGGCACCTTATTCCCTGGAAGACCACCGAGTACCGGCAGTCTCCACTGGGCTACTAAGAAACATCCAGGCCCAGACACCTTTCCCAGTCACTCTGTGTATTTTGTGTGTAGGCCAACACACTGCACTCTTCCTTGGAAGAGCTAGATTTCCTCAGCTCTCCAACAGCCCCAGGAAATGTGTTCTCTCACGTCCTACATATCATGCAAATCTGCCTCATTGCCCTAGGCTGAGCAGCTCTGAGAAACCAAAACTGCTTCGCATTCCTTCTACAAGGTCATACCTTAAGACCCCATCCTTACAGGAGAAAGTCAGCTTGCGTTTCTGCTGTAACCACAGCACAGATCTTCCTCTTACACTGCAGGGTTTTAGAAGAAGCTAAGCCAGATAGCCTACCTAGAGCGCTCCTTGGGGGAGGCTGTTGGCTACACGCAGAACTCCGTGCCAAATAAACTTTATTCAAGGAAGGGACCAGTGTTTAGCTAGAGTGTATATTTACTTGGTAGAAATCACAAGTAGGTAGGCCGCGTGTTCGCTGGAAACGGTGACCTTATGGCACAAGCCTTGCTTTCCCATTTTGAATGCTCCATGCATGCTGCCTTGAAGTTACCTAAATAACAGTTTTAGGACGAGTCTTTAGTCATTGTAGGCAGGGCTCTGGGAAGGGAACGAGTGTTCTCTGCATCAACAGGGTGCTTTCATAGCCTGGGTGGGAGCCTCTCCTCAGACGCCCTAGAGATAAAGGAAACTTGACGTGAGTTCTTTCCTCCAGGTAAAGCCTTGACTAGCCCTGCCGAAGCTGAGCTTGAAGCAGTTTCCTTGTGGCATTTGTTTTAGGTCTGTTTTCTTTTAAGGTTAGTAAGCTTGTCAAGACACCGAGGACCTCTCGTGGGCACCCTATTCCCTGCAAGAGCACCGAGTACCAGCAGGCTCCACTGGGCTACTAAGAAACATCCAGGCCCGGAAACGTTTCCCAGTCACTGTGTATTTTGTGTGTAGGGCAACACACTGCACTCTTCCTTGGAAGAGCTAGATTTCCTCAGCTCTCCAACAACTCCAGGAAATGTGTTCTCTCAATTCCTATATGTCATGCAAATCTCCCTCATTGCCCTTAGGCTGAGCAGCACTGAGAAACCAAAACTGCAACGCATTCCTTCTTTAAAGTCAAACCTTAAGACCCCATCCTTACAGGAGAAAGTCGGCTTGCTTTCCTGCTGTAACCAAAGCACAGTTCTTCCTCTTACACTCCAGGGTTTTAGAAGAAGCAGAGCCCGATAGCCTACCCAGAGCGCTCCCAAGGGGAGGCGGTTGGCTACACGCAGAATTCCGTGCCAAATAAACTTTATTCAAGGAAGGGACCGGTGTGTAGCTAGAGTGTATATTTACTTGGTAGAAATCACAAGGAGGTAGGCTGCATGTTCGCTGGAAACGGGGAACTTATGGCACAAGCCTTGCTTACCCATTTTGAATGCTCCCTTCAAGCTGCCTTGAAGCTGCCTAAATAACAATTTTAGGACGGGTCTCTAGTCTCTGTAGGCAAGGCTCTGGGAAGGGAACGAGTGTTCTCTACATCAACAGGGTGCTTTCATAGCCTGGGTGGGAGCCTCTCCTCAGACGCTCTACAGCTAAAAGGAAACTTGACGTGAGTCCTTTCCTCAAGGTAAAGCCTAGAATAGCCCTGCCGAAGTGGAAGCTTGGAGCGGAGTCCTTGAGGCATTAGTTTCAGGTCTGTTTCCTTTTAAGGTTAGTAAGCTTTTCAGGACACCGAGGACCTCGCCTGGGCACCTTATTCCCTGGAAGACCACCGAGTACCGGCAGTCTCCACTGGGCTACTTAAGAAACATCCAGGCCCGGACACCTTTCCCAGTCACTCTGTGTATTTTGTGTGTAGGCCAACACACTGCACTCTTCCTTGGAAGAGCTAGATTTCTTCAGCTCTCCTAACAGCCCCAGGAAATGTGTTCTCTCACGTCCTACATATCATGCAAATCTGCCTCATTGCCCTAGGCTGAGCAGCTCTGAGAAACCAAAACTGCTTCGCATTCCTTCTACAAAGTCATACCTTAAGACCCCATCCTTACAGGAGAAAGTCAGCTTGCGTTTCTGCTGTAACCAAAGCACAGATCTTCCTCTTACACTGCAGGGTTTTAGAAGAAGCTAAGCCAGATAGCCTACCTAGAGCGCTCCTTGGGGGAGGCTGTTGGCTACACGCAGAACTCCGTGCCAAATAAACTTTATTCAAGGAAGGGACCAGTGTTTAGCTAGAGTGTATATTTACTTGGTAGAAATCACAAGTAGGTAGGCCGCGTGTTCGCTGGAAACGGTGACCTTATGGCACAAGCCTTGCTTTCCCATTTTGAATGCTCCATGCATGCTGCCTTGAAGTTACCTAAATAACAGTTTTAGGACGAGTCTTTAGTCATTGTAGGCAGGGCTCTGGGAAGGGAACGAGTGTTCTCTGCATCAACAGGGTGCTTTCATAGCCTGGGTGGGAGCCTCTCCTCAGACGCCCTAGAGATAAAGGAAACTTGACGTGAGTTCTTTCCTCCAGGTAAAGCCTTGACTAGCCCTGCCGAAGCTGAGCTTGAAGCAGTTTCCTTGTGGCATTTGTTTTAGGTCTGTTTTCTTTTAAGGTTAGTAAGCTTGTCAAGACACCGAGGACCTCTCGTGGGCACCCTATTCCCTGCAAGAGCACCGAGTACCAGCAGGCTCCACTGGGCTACTAAGAAACATCCAGGCCCGGAAACGTTTCCCAGTCACTGTGTATTTTGTGTGTAGGGCAACACACTGCACTCTTCCTTGGAAGAGCTAGATTTCCTCAGCTCTCCAACAACTCCAGGAAATGTGTTCTCTCAATTCCTATATGTCATGCAAATCTCCCTCATTGCCCTTAGGCTGAGCAGCACTGAGAAACCAAAACTGCAACGCATTCCTTCTTTAAAGTCAAACCTTAAGACCCCATCCTTACAGGAGAAAGTCGGCTTGCTTTCCTGCTGTAACCAAAGCACAGTTCTTCCTCTTACACTCCAGGGTTTTAGAAGAAGCAGAGCCCGATAGCCTACCCAGAGCGCTCCCAAGGGGAGGCGGTTGGCTACACGCAGAATTCCGTGCCAAATAAACTTTATTCAAGGAAGGGACCGGTGTGTAGCTAGAGTGTATATTTACTTGGTAGAAATCACAAGGAGGTAGGCTGCATGTTCGCTGGAAACGGGGAACTTATGGCACAAGCCTTGCTTACCCATTTTGAATGCTCCCTTCAAGCTGCCTTGAAGCTGCCTAAATAACAATTTTAGGACGGGTCTCTAGTCTCTGTAGGCAAGGCTCTGGGAAGGGAACGAGTGTTCTCTACATCAACAGGGTGCTTTCATAGCCTGGGTGGGAGCCTCTCCTCAGACGCTCTACAGCTAAAAGGAAACTGGACGTGAGTCCTTTCCTCAAGGTAAAGCCTAGAATAGCCCTGCCGAAGTGGAAGCTTGGAGCGGAGTCCTTGAGGCATTAGTTTCAGGTCTGTTTCCTTTTAAGGTTAGTAAGCTTTTCAGGACACCGAGGACCTCGCCTGGGCACCTTATTCCCTGGAAGACCACCGAGTACCGGCAGTCTCCACTGGGCTACTAAGAAACATCCAGGCCCAGACACCTTTCCCAGTCACTCTGTGTATTTTGTGTGTAGGCCAACACACTGCACTCTTCCTTGGAAGAGCTAGATTTCCTCAGCTCTCCAACAGCCCCAGGAAATGTGTTCTCTCACGTCCTACATATCATGCAAATCTGCCTCATTGCCCTAGGCTGAGCAGCTCTGAGAAACCAAAACTGCTTCGCATTCCTTCTACAAGGTCATACCTTAAGACCCCATCCTTACAGGAGAAAGTCAGCTTGCGTTTCTGCTGTAACCACAGCACAGATCTTCCTCTTACACTGCAGGGTTTTAGAAGAAGCTAAGCCAGATAGCCTACCTAGAGCGCTCCTTGGGGGAGGCTGTTGGCTACACGCAGAACTCCGTGCCAAATAAACTTTATTCAAGGAAGGGACCAGTGTTTAGCTAGAGTGTATATTTACTTGGTAGAAATCACAAGTAGGTAGGCCGCGTGTTCGCTGGAAACGGTGACCTTATGGCACAAGCCTTGCTTTCCCATTTTGAATGCTCCATGCATGCTGCCTTGAAGTTACCTAAATAACAGTTTTAGGACGAGTCTTTAGTCATTGTAGGCAGGGCTCTGGGAAGGGAACGAGTGTTCTCTGCATCAACAGGGTGCTTTCATAGCCTGGGTGGGAGCCTCTCCTCAGACGCCCTAGAGATAAAGGAAACTTGACGTGAGTTCTTTCCTCCAGGTAAAGCCTTGACTAGCCCTGCCGAAGCTGAGCTTGAAGCAGTTTCCTTGTGGCATTTGTTTTAGGTCTGTTTTCTTTTAAGGTTAGTAAGCTTGTCAAGACACCGAGGACCTCTCGTGGGCACCCTATTCCCTGCAAGAGCACCGAGTACCAGCAGGCTCCACTGGGCTACTAAGAAACATCCAGGCCCGGAAACGTTTCCCAGTCACTGTGTATTTTGTGTGTAGGGCAACACACTGCACTCTTCCTTGGAAGAGCTAGATTTCCTCAGCTCTCCAACAACTCCAGGAAATGTGTTCTCTCAATTCCTATATGTCATGCAAATCTCCCTCATTGCCCTTAGGCTGAGCAGCACTGAGAAACCAAAACTGCAACGCATTCCTTCTTTAAAGTCAAACCTTAAGACCCCATCCTTACAGGAGAAAGTCGGCTTGCTTTCCTGCTGTAACCAAAGCACAGTTCTTCCTCTTACACTCCAGGGTTTTAGAAGAAGCAGAGCCCGATAGCCTACCCAGAGCGCTCCCAAGGGGAGGCGGTTGGCTACACGCAGAATTCCGTGCCAAATAAACTTTATTCAAGGAAGGGACCGGTGTGTAGCTAGAGTGTATATTTACTTGGTAGAAATCACAAGGAGGTAGGCTGCATGTTCGCTGGAAACGGGGAACTTATGGCACAAGCCTTGCTTACCCATTTTGAATGCTCCATTCAAGCTGCCTTGAAGCTGCCTAAATAACAATTTTAGGACGGGTCTCTAGTCTCTGTAGGCAAGGCTCTGGGAAGGGAACGAGTGTTCTCTACATCAACAGGGTGCTTTCATAGCCTGGGTGGGAGCCTCTCCTCAGACGCTCTACAGCTAAAAGGAAACTTGACGTGAGTCCTTTCCTCAAGGTAAAGCCTAGAATAGCCCTGCCGAAGTGGAAACTTGGAGCGGAGTCCTTGAGGCATTAGATTCAGGTCTGTTTCCTTTTAAGGTTAGTAAGCTTTTCAGGACACCGAGGACCTCGCCTGGGCACCTTATTCCCTGGAAGACCACCGAGTACCGGCAGTCTCCACTGGGCTACTTAAGAAACATCCAGGCCCGGACACCTTTCCCAGTCACTCTGTGTATTTTGTGTGTAGGCCAACACACTGCACTCTTCCTTGGAAGAGCTAGATTTCCTCAGCTCTCCAACAGCCCCAGGAAATGTGTTCTCTCACGTCCTACATATCATGCAAATCTGCCTCATTGCCCTAGGCTGAGCAGCTCTGAGAAACCAAAACTGCTTCGCATTCCTTCTACAAAGTCATACCTTAAGACCCCATCCTTACAGGAGAAAGTCAGCTTGCGTTTCTGCTGTAACCAAAGCACAGATCTTCCTCTTACACTGCAGGGTTTTAGAAGAAGCTAAGCCAGATAGCCTACCTAGAGCGCTCCTTGGGGGAGGCTGTTGGCTACACGCAGAACTCCGTGCCAAATAAACTTTATTCAAGGAAGGGACCAGTGTTTAGCTAGAGTGTATATTTACTTGGTAGAAATCACAAGTAGGTAGGCCGCGTGTTCGCTGGAAACGGTGACCTTATGGCACAAGCCTTGCTTTCCCATTTTGAATGCTCCATGCATGCTGCCTTGAAGTTACCTAAATAACAGTTTTAGGACGAGTCTTTAGTCATTGTAGGCAGGGCTCTGGGAAGGGAACGAGTGTTCTCTGCATCAACAGGGTGCTTTCATAGCCTGGGTGGGAGCCTCTCCTCAGACGCCCTAGAGATAAAGGAAACTTGACGTGAGTTCTTTCCTCCAGGTAAAGCCTTGACTAGCCCTGCCGAAGCTGAACTTGAAGCAGTTTCCTTGTGGCATTTGTTTTAGGTCTGTTTTCTTTTAAGGTTAGTAAGCTTGTCAAGACACCGAGGACCTCTCGTGGGCACCCTATTCCCTGCAAGAGCACCGAGTACCAGCAGGCTCCACTGGGCTACTAAGAAACATCCAGGCCCGGAAACGTTTCCCAGTCACTGTGTATTTTGTGTGTAGGGCAACACACTGCACTCTTCCTTGGAAGAGCTAGATTTCCTCAGCTCTCCAACAACTCCAGGAAATGTGTTCTCTCAATTCCTATATGTCATGCAAATCTCCCTCATTGCCCTTAGGCTGAGCAGCACTGAGAAACCAAAACTGCAACGCATTCCTTCTTTAAAGTCAAACCTTAAGACCCCATCCTTACAGGAGAAAGTCGGCTTGCTTTCCTGCTGTAACCAAAGCACAGTTCTTCCTCTTACACTCCAGGGTTTTAGAAGAAGCAGAGCCCGATAGCCTACCCAGAGCGCTCCCAAGGGGAGGCGGTTGGCTACACGCAGAATTCCGTGCCAAATAAACTTTATTCAAGGAAGGGACCGGTGTGTAGCTAGAGTGTATATTTACTTGGTAGAAATCACAAGGACGTAGGCTGCATGTTCGCTGGAAACGGGGAACTTATGGCACAAGCCTTGCTTACCCATTTTGAATGCTCCATTCAAGCTGCCTTGAAGCTGCCTAAATAACAATTTTAGGACGGGTCTCTAGTCTCTGTAGGCAAGGCTCTGGGAAGGGAACGAGTGTTCTCTACATCAACAGGGTGCTTTCATAGCCTGGGTGGGAGCCTCTCCTCAGACGCTCTACAGCTAAAAGGAAACTGGACGTGAGTCCTTTCCTCAAGGTAAAGCCTAGAATAGCCCTGCCGAAGTGGAAGCTTGGAGCGGAGTCCTTGAGGCATTAGTTTCAGGTCTGTTTCCTTTTAAGGTTAGTAAGCTTTTCAGGACACCGAGGACCTCGCCTGGGCACCTTATTCCCTGGAAGACCACCGAGTACCGGCAGTCTCCACTGGGCTACTAAGAAACATCCAGGCCCGGACACCTTTCCCAGTCACTCTGTGTATTTTGTGTGTAGGCCAACACACTGCACTCTTCCTTGGAAGAGCTAGATTTCCTCAGCTCTCCAACAGCCCCAGGAAATGTGTTCTCTCACGTCCTACATATCATGCAAATCTGCCTCATTGCCCTAGGCTGAGCAGCTCTGAGAAACCAAAACTGCTTCGCATTCCTTCTACAAGGTCATACCTTAAGACCCCATCCTTACAGGAGAAAGTCAGCTTGCGTTTCTGCTGTAACCAAAGCACAGATCTTCCTCTTACACTGCAGGGTTTTAGAAGAAGCTAAGCCAGATAGCCTACCTAGAGCGCTCCTTGGGGGAGGCTGTTGGCTACACGCAGAACTCCGTGCCAAATAAACTTTATTCAAGGAAGGGACCAGTGTTTAGCTAGAGTGTATATTTACTTGGTAGAAATCACAAGTAGGTAGGCCGCGTGTTCGCTGGAAACGGTGACCTTATGGCACAAGCCTTGCTTTCCCATTTTGAATGCTCCATGCATGCTGCCTTGAAGTTACCTAAATAACAGTTTTAGGACGAGTCTTTAGTCATTGTAGGCAGGGCTCTGGGAAGGGAACGAGTGTTCTCTGCATCAACAGGGTGCTTTCATAGCCTGGGTGGGAGCCTCTCCTCAGACGCCCTAGAGATAAAGGAAACTTGACGTGAGTTCTTTCCTCCAGGTAAAGCCTTGACTAGCCCTGCCGAAGCTGAACTTGAAGCAGTTTCCTTGTGGCATTTGTTTTAGGTCTGTTTTCTTTTAAGGTTAGTAAGCTTGTCAAGACACCGAGGACCTCTCGTGGGCACCCTATTCCCTGCAAGAGCACCGAGTACCAGCAGGCTCCACTGGGCTACTAAGAAACATCCAGGCCCGGAAACGTTTCCCAGTCACTGTGTATTTTGTGTGTAGGGCAACACACTGCACTCTTCCTTGGAAGAGCTAGATTTCCTCAGCTCTCCAACAACTCCAGGAAATGTGTTCTCTCAATTCCTATATGTCATGCAAATCTCCCTCATTGCCCTTAGGCTGAGCAGCACTGAGAAACCAAAACTGCAACGCATTCCTTCTTTAAAGTCAAACCTTAAGACCCCATCCTTACAGGAGAAAGTCGGCTTGCTTTCCTGCTGTAACCAAAGCACAGTTCTTCCTCTTACACTCCAGGGTTTTAGAAGAAGCAGAGCCCGATAGCCTACCCAGAGCGCTCCCAAGGGGAGGCGGTTGGCTACACGCAGAATTCCGTGCCAAATAAACTTTATTCAAGGAAGGGACCGGTGTGTAGCTAGAGTGTATATTTACTTGGTAGAAATCACAAGGAGGTAGGCTGCATGTTCGCTGGAAACGGGGAACTTATGGCACAAGCCTTGCTTACCCATTTTGAATGCTCCATTCAAGCTGCCTTGAAGCTGCCTAAATAACAATTTTAGGACGGGTCTCTAGTCTCTGTAGGCAAGGCTCTGGGAAGGGAACGAGTGTTCTCTACATCAACAGGGTGCTTTCATAGCCTGGGTGGGAGCCTCTCCTCAGACGCTCTACAGCTAAAAGGAAACTTGACGTGAGTCCTTTCCTCAAGGTAAAGCCTAGAATAGCCCTGCCGAAGTGGAAGCTTGGAGCGGAGTCCTTGAGGCATTAGTTTCAGGTCTGTTTCCTTTTAAGGTTAGTAAGCTTTTCAGGACACCGAGGACCTCGCCTGGGCACCTTATTCCCTGGAAGACCACCGAGTACCGGCAGTCTCCACTGGGCTACTAAGAAACATCCAGGCCCAGACACCTTTCCCAGTCACTCTGTGTATTTTGTGTGTAGGCCAACACACTGCACTCTTCCTTGGAAGAGCTAGATTTCTTCAGCTCTCCAACAGCCCCAGGAAATGTGTTCTCTCACGTCCTACATATCATGCAAATCTGCCTCATTGCCCTAGGCTGAGCAGCTCTGAGAAACCAAAACTGCTTCGCATTCCTTCTACAAAGTCACACCTTAAGACCCCATCCTTACAGGAGAAAGTCAGCTTGCGTTTCTGCTGTAACCAAAGCACAGATCTTCCTCTTACACTGCAGGGTTTTAGAAGAAGCTAAGCCAGATAGCCTACCTAGAGCGCTCCTTGGGGGAGGCTGTTGGCTACACGCAGAACTCCGTGCCAAATAAACTTTATTCAAGGAAGGGACCAGTGTTTAGCTAGAGTGTATATTTACTTGGTAGAAATCACAAGTAGGTAGGCCGCGTGTTCGCTGGAAACGGTGACCTTATGGCACAAGCCTTGCTTTCCCATTTTGAATGCTCCATGCATGCTGCCTTGAAGTTACCTAAATAACAGTTTTAGGACGAGTCTTTAGTCATTGTAGGCAGGGCTCTGGGAAGGGAACGAGTGTTCTCTGCATCAACAGGGTGCTTTCATAGCCTGGGTGGGAGCCTCTCCTCAGACGCCCTAGAGATAAAGGAAACTTGACGTGAGTTCTTTCCTCCAGGTAAAGCCTTGACTAGCCCTGCCGAAGCTGAGCTTGAAGCAGTTTCCTTGTGGCATTTGTTTTAGGTCTGTTTTCTTTTAAGGTTAGTAAGCTTGTCAAGACACCGAGGACCTCTCGTGGGCACCCTATTCCCTGCAAGAGCACCGAGTACCAGCAGGCTCCACTGGGCTACTAAGAAACATCCAGGCCCGGAAACGTTTCCCAGTCACTGTGTATTTTGTGTGTAGGGCAACACACTGCACTCTTCCTTGGAAGAGCTAGATTTCCTCAGCTCTCCAACAACTCCAGGAAATGTGTTCTCTCAATTCCTATATGTCATGCAAATCTCCCTCATTGCCCTTAGGCTGAGCAGCACTGAGAAACCAAAACTGCAACGCATTCCTTCTTTAAAGTCAAACCTTAAGACCCCATCCTTACAGGAGAAAGTCGGCTTGCTTTCCTGCTGTAACCAAAGCACAGTTCTTCCTCTTACACTCCAGGGTTTTAGAAGAAGCAGAGCCCGATAGCCTACCCAGAGCGCTCCCAAGGGGAGGCGGTTGGCTACACGCAGAATTCCGTGCCAAATAAACTTTATTCAAGGAAGGGACCGGTGTGTAGCTAGAGTGTATATTTACTTGGTAGAAATCACAAGGACGTAGGCTGCATGTTCGCTGGAAACGGGGAACTTATGGCACAAGCCTTGCTTACCCATTTTGAATGCTCCCTTCAAGCTGCCTTGAAGCTGCCTAAATAACAATTTTAGGACGGGTCTCTAGTCTCTGTAGGCAAGGCTCTGGGAAGGGAACGAGTGTTCTCTACATCAACAGGGTGCTTTCATAGCCTGGGTGGGAGCCTCTCCTCAGACGCTCTACAGCTAAAAGGAAACTTGACGTGAGTCCTTTCCTCAAGGTAAAGCCTAGAATAGCCCTGCCGAAGTGGAAGCTTGGAGCGGAGTCCTTGAGGCATTAGTTTCAGGTCTGTTTCCTTTTAAGGTTAGTAAGCTTTTCAGGACACCGAGGACCTCGCCTGGGCACCTTATTCCCTGGAAGACCACCGAGTACCGGCAGTCTCCACTGGGCTACTAAGAAACATCCAGGCCCAGACACCTTTCCCAGTCACTCTGTGTATTTTGTGTGTAGGCCAACACACTGCACTCTTCCTTGGAAGAGCTAGATTTCCTCAGCTCTCCAACAGCCCCAGGAAATGTGTTCTCTCACGTCCTACATATCATGCAAATCTGCCTCATTGCCCTAGGCTGAGCAGCTCTGAGAAACCAAAACTGCTTCGCATTCCTTCTACAAGGTCATACCTTAAGACCCCATCCTTACAGGAGAAAGTCAGCTTGCGTTTCTGCTGTAACCACAGCACAGATCTTCCTCTTACACTGCAGGGTTTTAGAAGAAGCTAAGCCAGATAGCCTACCTAGAGCGCTCCTTGGGGGAGGCTGTTGGCTACACGCAGAACTCCGTGCCAAATAAACTTTATTCAAGGAAGGGACCAGTGTTTAGCTAGAGTGTATATTTACTTGGTAGAAATCACAAGTAGGTAGGCCGCGTGTTCGCTGGAAACGGTGACCTTATGGCACAAGCCTTGCTTTCCCATTTTGAATGCTCCATGCATGCTGCCTTGAAGTTACCTAAATAACAGTTTTAGGACGAGTCTTTAGTCATTGTAGGCAGGGCTCTGGGAAGGGAACGAGTGTTCTCTGCATCAACAGGGTGCTTTCATAGCCTGGGTGGGAGCCTCTCCTCAGACGCCCTAGAGATAAAGGAAACTTGACGTGAGTTCTTTCCTCCAGGTAAAGCCTTGACTAGCCCTGCCGAAGCTGAGCTTGAAGCAGTTTCCTTGTGGCATTTGTTTTAGGTCTGTTTTCTTTTAAGGTTAGTAAGCTTGTCAAGACACCGAGGACCTCTCGTGGGCACCCTATTCCCTGCAAGAGCACCGAGTACCAGCAGGCTCCACTGGGCTACTAAGAAACATCCAGGCCCGGAAACGTTTCCCAGTCACTGTGTATTTTGTGTGTAGGGCAACACACTGCACTCTTCCTTGGAAGAGCTAGATTTCCTCAGCTCTCCAACAACTCCAGGAAATGTGTTCTCTCAATTCCTATATGTCATGCAAATCTCCCTCATTGCCCTTAGGCTGAGCAGCACTGAGAAACCAAAACTGCAACGCATTCCTTCTTTAAAGTCAAACCTTAAGACCCCATCCTTACAGGAGAAAGTCGGCTTGCTTTCCTGCTGTAACCAAAGCACAGTTCTTCCTCTTACACTCCAGGGTTTTAGAAGAAGCAGAGCCCGATAGCCTACCCAGAGCGCTCCCAAGGGGAGGCGGTTGGCTACACGCAGAATTCCGTGCCAAATAAACTTTATTCAAGGAAGGGACCGGTGTGTAGCTAGAGTGTATATTTACTTGGTAGAAATCACAAGGAGGTAGGCTGCATGTTCGCTGGAAACGGGGAACTTATGGCACAAGCCTTGCTTACCCATTTTGAATGCTCCCTTCAAGCTGCCTTGAAGCTGCCTAAATAACAATTTTAGGACGGGTCTCTAGTCTCTGTAGGCAAGGCTCTGGGAAGGGAACGAGTGTTCTCTACATCAACAGGGTGCTTTCATAGCCTGGGTGGGAGCCTCTCCTCAGACGCTCTACAGCTAAAAGGAAACTTGACGTGAGTCCTTTCCTCAAGGTAAAGCCTAGAATAGCCCTGCCGAAGTGGAAGCTTGGAGCGGAGTCCTTGAGGCATTAGTTTCAGGTCTGTTTCCTTTTAAGGTTAGTAAGCTTTTCAGGACACCGAGGACCTCGCCTGGGCACCTTATTCCCTGGAAGACCACCGAGTACCGGCAGTCTCCACTGGGCTACTTAAGAAACATCCAGGCCCGGACACCTTTCCCAGTCACTCTGTGTATTTTGTGTGTAGGCCAACACACTGCACTCTTCCTTGGAAGAGCTAGATTTCCTCAGCTCTCCTAACAGCCCCAGGAAATGTGTTCTCTCACGTCCTACATATCATGCAAATCTGCCTCATTGCCCTAGGCTGAGCAGCTCTGAGAAACCAAAACTGCTTCGCATTCCTTCTACAAAGTCATACCTTAAGACCCCATCCTTACAGGAGAAAGTCAGCTTGCGTTTCTGCTGTAACCACAGCACAGATCTTCCTCTTACACTGCAGGGTTTTAGAAGAAGCTAAGCCAGATAGCCTACCTAGAGCGCTCCTTGGGGGAGGCTGTTGGCTACACGCAGAACTCCGTGCCAAATAAACTTTATTCAAGGAAGGGACCAGTGTTTAGCTAGAGTGTATATTTACTTGGTAGAAATCACAAGTAGGTAGGCCGCGTGTTCGCTGGAAACGGTGACCTTATGGCACAAGCCTTGCTTTCCCATTTTGAATGCTCCATGCATGCTGCCTTGAAGTTACCTAAATAACAGTTTTAGGACGAGTCTTTAGTCATTGTAGGCAGGGCTCTGGGAAGGGAACGAGTGTTCTCTGCATCAACAGGGTGCTTTCATAGCCTGGGTGGGAGCCTCTCCTCAGACGCCCTAGAGATAAAGGAAACTTGACGTGAGTTCTTTCCTCCAGGTAAAGCCTTGACTAGCCCTGCCGAAGCTGAGCTTGAAGCAGTTTCCTTGTGGCATTTGTTTTAGGTCTGTTTTCTTTTAAGGTTAGTAAGCTTGTCAAGACACCGAGGACCTCTCGTGGGCACCCTATTCCCTGCAAGAGCACCGAGTACCAGCAGGCTCCACTGGGCTACTAAGAAACATCCAGGCCCGGAAACGTTTCCCAGTCACTGTGTATTTTGTGTGTAGGGCAACACACTGCACTCTTCCTTGGAAGAGCTAGATTTCCTCAGCTCTCCAACAACTCCAGGAAATGTGTTCTCTCAATTCCTATATGTCATGCAAATCTCCCTCATTGCCCTTAGGCTGAGCAGCACTGAGAAACCAAAACTGCAACGCATTCCTTCTTTAAAGTCAAACCTTAAGACCCCATCCTTACAGGAGAAAGTCGGCTTGCTTTCCTGCTGTAACCAAAGCACAGTTCTTCCTCTTACACTCCAGGGTTTTAGAAGAAGCAGAGCCCGATAGCCTACCCAGAGCGCTCCCAAGGGGAGGCGGTTGGCTACACGCAGAATTCCGTGCCAAATAAACTTTATTCAAGGAAGGGACCGGTGTGTAGCTAGAGTGTATATTTACTTGGTAGAAATCACAAGGAGGTAGGCTGCATGTTCGCTGGAAACGGGGAACTTATGGCACAAGCCTTGCTTACCCATTTTGAATGCTCCCTTCAAGCTGCCTTGAAGCTGCCTAAATAACAATTTTAGGACGGGTCTCTAGTCTCTGTAGGCAAGGCTCTGGGAAGGGAACGAGTGTTCTCTACATCAACAGGGTGCTTTCATAGCCTGGGTGGGAGCCTCTCCTCAGACGCTCTACAGCTAAAAGGAAACTTGACGTGAGTCCTTTCCTCAAGGTAAAGCCTAGAATAGCCCTGCCGAAGTGGAAGCTTGGAGCGGAGTCCTTGAGGCATTAGTTTCAGGTCTGTTTCCTTTTAAGGTTAGTAAGCTTTTCAGGACACCGAGGACCTCGCCTGGGCACCTTATTCCCTGGAAGACCACCGAGTACCGGCAGTCTCCACTGGGCTACTTAAGAAACATCCAGGCCCGGACACCTTTCCCAGTCACTCTGTGTATTTTGTGTGTAGGCCAACACACTGCACTCTTCCTTGGAAGAGCTAGATTTCTTCAGCTCTCCTAACAGCCCCAGGAAATGTGTTCTCTCACGTCCTACATATCATGCAAATCTGCCTCATTGCCCTAGGCTGAGCAGCTCTGAGAAACCAAAACTGCTTCGCATTCCTTCTACAAAGTCATACCTTAAGACCCCATCCTTACAGGAGAAAGTCAGCTTGCGTTTCTGCTGTAACCAAAGCACAGATCTTCCTCTTACACTGCAGGGTTTTAGAAGAAGCTAAGCCAGATAGCCTACCTAGAGCGCTCCTTGGGGGAGGCTGTTGGCTACACGCAGAACTCCGTGCCAAATAAACTTTATTCAAGGAAGGGACCAGTGTTTAGCTAGAGTGTATATTTACTTGGTAGAAATCACAAGTAGGTAGGCCGCGTGTTCGCTGGAAACGGTGACCTTATGGCACAAGCCTTGCTTTCCCATTTTGAATGCTCCATGCATGCTGCCTTGAAGTTACCTAAATAACAGTTTTAGGACGAGTCTTTAGTCATTGTAGGCAGGGCTCTGGGAAGGGAACGAGTGTTCTCTGCATCAACAGGGTGCTTTCATAGCCTGGGTGGGAGCCTCTCCTCAGACGCCCTAGAGATAAAGGAAACTTGACGTGAGTTCTTTCCTCCAGGTAAAGCCTTGACTAGCCCTGCCGAAGCTGAGCTTGAAGCAGTTTCCTTGTGGCATTTGTTTTAGGTCTGTTTTCTTTTAAGGTTAGTAAGCTTGTCAAGACACCGAGGACCTCTCGTGGGCACCCTATTCCCTGCAAGAGCACCGAGTACCAGCAGGCTCCACTGGGCTACTAAGAAACATCCAGGCCCGGAAACGTTTCCCAGTCACTGTGTATTTTGTGTGTAGGGCAACACACTGCACTCTTCCTTGGAAGAGCTAGATTTCCTCAGCTCTCCAACAACTCCAGGAAATGTGTTCTCTCAATTCCTATATGTCATGCAAATCTCCCTCATTGCCCTTAGGCTGAGCAGCACTGAGAAACCAAAACTGCAACGCATTCCTTCTTTAAAGTCAAACCTTAAGACCCCATCCTTACAGGAGAAAGTCGGCTTGCTTTCCTGCTGTAACCAAAGCACAGTTCTTCCTCTTACACTCCAGGGTTTTAGAAGAAGCAGAGCCCGATAGCCTACCCAGAGCGCTCCCAAGGGGAGGCGGTTGGCTACACGCAGAATTCCGTGCCAAATAAACTTTATTCAAGGAAGGGACCGGTGTGTAGCTAGAGTGTATATTTACTTGGTAGAAATCACAAGGAGGTAGGCTGCATGTTCGCTGGAAACGGGGAACTTATGGCACAAGCCTTGCTTACCCATTTTGAATGCTCCCTTCAAGCTGCCTTGAAGCTGCCTAAATAACAATTTTAGGACGGGTCTCTAGTCTCTGTAGGCAAGGCTCTGGGAAGGGAACGAGTGTTCTCTACATCAACAGGGTGCTTTCATAGCCTGGGTGGGAGCCTCTCCTCAGACGCTCTACAGCTAAAAGGAAACTTGACGTGAGTCCTTTCCTCAAGGTAAAGCCTAGAATAGCCCTGCCGAAGTGGAAGCTTGGAGCGGAGTCCTTGAGGCATTAGTTTCAGGTCTGTTTCCTTTTAAGGTTAGTAAGCTTTTCAGGACACCGAGGACCTCGCCTGGGCACCTTATTCCCTGGAAGACCACCGAGTACCGGCAGTCTCCACTGGGCTACTTAAGAAACATCCAGGCCCGGACACCTTTCCCAGTCACTCTGTGTATTTTGTGTGTAGGCCAACACACTGCACTCTTCCTTGGAAGAGCTAGATTTCTTCAGCTCTCCTAACAGCCCCAGGAAATGTGTTCTCTCACGTCCTACATATCATGCAAATCTGCCTCATTGCCCTAGGCTGAGCAGCTCTGAGAAACCAAAACTGCTTCGCATTCCTTCTACAAAGTCATACCTTAAGACCCCATCCTTACAGGAGAAAGTCAGCTTGCGTTTCTGCTGTAACCACAGCACAGATCTTCCTCTTACACTGCAGGGTTTTAGAAGAAGCTAAGCCAGATAGCCTACCTAGAGCGCTCCTTGGGGGAGGCTGTTGGCTACACGCAGAACTCCGTGCCAAATAAACTTTATTCAAGGAAGGGACCAGTGTTTAGCTAGAGTGTATATTTACTTGGTAGAAATCACAAGTAGGTAGGCCGCGTGTTCGCTGGAAACGGTGACCTTATGGCACAAGCCTTGCTTTCCCATTTTGAATGCTCCATGCATGCTGCCTTGAAGTTACCTAAATAACAGTTTTAGGACGAGTCTTTAGTCATTGTAGGCAGGGCTCTGGGAAGGGAACGAGTGTTCTCTGCATCAACAGGGTGCTTTCATAGCCTGGGTGGGAGCCTCTCCTCAGACGCCCTAGAGATAAAGGAAACTTGACGTGAGTTCTTTCCTCCAGGTAAAGCCTTGACTAGCCCTGCCGAAGCTGAGCTTGAAGCAGTTTCCTTGTGGCATTTGTTTTAGGTCTGTTTTCTTTTAAGGTTAGTAAGCTTGTCAAGACACCGAGGACCTCTCGTGGGCACCCTATTCCCTGCAAGAGCACCGAGTACCAGCAGGCTCCACTGGGCTACTAAGAAACATCCAGGCCCGGAAACGTTTCCCAGTCACTGTGTATTTTGTGTGTAGGGCAACACACTGCACTCTTCCTTGGAAGAGCTAGATTTCCTCAGCTCTCCAACAACTCCAGGAAATGTGTTCTCTCAATTCCTATATGTCATGCAAATCTCCCTCATTGCCCTTAGGCTGAGCAGCACTGAGAAACCAAAACTGCAACGCATTCCTTCTTTAAAGTCAAACCTTAAGACCCCATCCTTACAGGAGAAAGTCGGCTTGCTTTCCTGCTGTAACCAAAGCACAGTTCTTCCTCTTACACTCCAGGGTTTTAGAAGAAGCAGAGCCCGATAGCCTACCCAGAGCGCTCCCAAGGGGAGGCGGTTGGCTACACGCAGAATTCCGTGCCAAATAAACTTTATTCAAGGAAGGGACCGGTGTGTAGCTAGAGTGTATATTTACTTGGTAGAAATCACAAGGAGGTAGGCTGCATGTTCGCTGGAAACGGGGAACTTATGGCACAAGCCTTGCTTACCCATTTTGAATGCTCCCTTCAAGCTGCCTTGAAGCTGCCTAAATAACAATTTTAGGACGGGTCTCTAGTCTCTGTAGGCAAGGCTCTGGGAAGGGAACGAGTGTTCTCTACATCAACAGGGTGCTTTCATAGCCTGGGTGGGAGCCTCTCCTCAGACGCTCTACAGCTAAAAGGAAACTTGACGTGAGTCCTTTCCTCAAGGTAAAGCCTAGAATAGCCCTGCCGAAGTGGAAGCTTGGAGCGGAGTCCTTGAGGCATTAGTTTCAGGTCTGTTTCCTTTTAAGGTTAGTAAGCTTTTCAGGACACCGAGGACCTCGCCTGGGCACCTTATTCCCTGGAAGACCACCGAGTACCGGCAGTCTCCACTGGGCTACTTAAGAAACATCCAGGCCCGGACACCTTTCCCAGTCACTCTGTGTATTTTGTGTGTAGGCCAACACACTGCACTCTTCCTTGGAAGAGCTAGATTTCTTCAGCTCTCCTAACAGCCCCAGGAAATGTGTTCTCTCACGTCCTACATATCATGCAAATCTGCCTCATTGCCCTAGGCTGAGCAGCTCTGAGAAACCAAAACTGCTTCGCATTCCTTCTACAAAGTCATACCTTAAGACCCCATCCTTACAGGAGAAAGTCAGCTTGCGTTTCTGCTGTAACCAAAGCACAGATCTTCCTCTTACACTGCAGGGTTTTAGAAGAAGCTAAGCCAGATAGCCTACCTAGAGCGCTCCTTGGGGGAGGCTGTTGGCTACACGCAGAACTCCGTGCCAAATAAACTTTATTCAAGGAAGGGACCAGTGTTTAGCTAGAGTGTATATTTACTTGGTAGAAATCACAAGTAGGTAGGCCGCGTGTTCGCTGGAAACGGTGACCTTATGGCACAAGCCTTGCTTTCCCATTTTGAATGCTCCATGCATGCTGCCTTGAAGTTACCTAAATAACAGTTTTAGGACGAGTCTTTAGTCATTGTAGGCAGGGCTCTGGGAAGGGAACGAGTGTTCTCTGCATCAACAGGGTGCTTTCATAGCCTGGGTGGGAGCCTCTCCTCAGACGCCCTAGAGATAAAGGAAACTTGACGTGAGTTCTTTCCTCCAGGTAAAGCCTTGACTAGCCCTGCCGAAGCTGAGCTTGAAGCAGTTTCCTTGTGGCATTTGTTTTAGGTCTGTTTTCTTTTAAGGTTAGTAAGCTTGTCAAGACACCGAGGACCTCTCGTGGGCACCCTATTCCCTGCAAGAGCACCGAGTACCAGCAGGCTCCACTGGGCTACTAAGAAACATCCAGGCCCGGAAACGTTTCCCAGTCACTGTGTATTTTGTGTGTAGGGCAACACACTGCACTCTTCCTTGGAAGAGCTAGATTTCCTCAGCTCTCCAACAACTCCAGGAAATGTGTTCTCTCAATTCCTATATGTCATGCAAATCTCCCTCATTGCCCTTAGGCTGAGCAGCACTGAGAAACCAAAACTGCAACGCATTCCTTCTTTAAAGTCAAACCTTAAGACCCCATCCTTACAGGAGAAAGTCGGCTTGCTTTCCTGCTGTAACCAAAGCACAGTTCTTCCTCTTACACTCCAGGGTTTTAGAAGAAGCAGAGCCCGATAGCCTACCCAGAGCGCTCCCAAGGGGAGGCGGTTGGCTACACGCAGAATTCCGTGCCAAATAAACTTTATTCAAGGAAGGGACCGGTGTGTAGCTAGAGTGTATATTTACTTGGTAGAAATCACAAGGAGGTAGGCTGCATGTTCGCTGGAAACGGGGAACTTATGGCACAAGCCTTGCTTACCCATTTTGAATGCTCCCTTCAAGCTGCCTTGAAGCTGCCTAAATAACAATTTTAGGACGGGTCTCTAGTCTCTGTAGGCAAGGCTCTGGGAAGGGAACGAGTGTTCTCTACATCAACAGGGTGCTTTCATAGCCTGGGTGGGAGCCTCTCCTCAGACGCTCTACAGCTAAAAGGAAACTTGACGTGAGTCCTTTCCTCAAGGTAAAGCCTAGAATAGCCCTGCCGAAGTGGAAGCTTGGAGCGGAGTCCTTGAGGCATTAGTTTCAGGTCTGTTTCCTTTTAAGGTTAGTAAGCTTTTCAGGACACCGAGGACCTCGCCTGGGCACCTTATTCCCTGGAAGACCACCGAGTACCGGCAGTCTCCACTGGGCTACTTAAGAAACATCCAGGCCCAGACACCTTTCCCAGTCACTCTGTGTATTTTGTGTGTAGGCCAACACACTGCACTCTTCCTTGGAAGAGCTAGATTTCTTCAGCTCTCCAACAGCCCCAGGAAATGTGTTCTCTCACGTCCTACATATCATGCAAATCTGCCTCATTGCCCTAGGCTGAGCAGCTCTGAGAAACCAAAACTGCTTCGCATTCCTTCTACAAAGTCATACCTTAAGACCCCATCCTTACAGGAGAAAGTCAGCTTGCGTTTCTGCTGTAACCACAGCACAGATCTTCCTCTTACACTGCAGGGTTTTAGAAGAAGCTAAGCCAGATAGCCTACCTAGAGCGCTCCTTGGGGGAGGCTGTTGGCTACACGCAGAACTCCGTGCCAAATAAACTTTATTCAAGGAAGGGACCAGTGTTTAGCTAGAGTGTATATTTACTTGGTAGAAATCACAAGTAGGTAGGCCGCGTGTTCGCTGGAAACGGTGACCTTATGGCACAAGCCTTGCTTTCCCATTTTGAATGCTCCATGCATGCTGCCTTGAAGTTACCTAAATAACAGTTTTAGGACGAGTCTTTAGTCATTGTAGGCAGGGCTCTGGGAAGGGAACGAGTGTTCTCTGCATCAACAGGGTGCTTTCATAGCCTGGGTGGGAGCCTCTCCTCAGACGCCCTAGAGATAAAGGAAACTTGACGTGAGTTCTTTCCTCCAGGTAAAGCCTTGACTAGCCCTGCCGAAGCTGAGCTTGAAGCAGTTTCCTTGTGGCATTTGTTTTAGGTCTGTTTTCTTTTAAGGTTAGTAAGCTTGTCAAGACACCGAGGACCTCTCGTGGGCACCCTATTCCCTGCAAGAGCACCGAGTACCAGCAGGCTCCACTGGGCTACTAAGAAACATCCAGGCCCGGAAACGTTTCCCAGTCACTGTGTATTTTGTGTGTAGGGCAACACACTGCACTCTTCCTTGGAAGAGCTAGATTTCCTCAGCTCTCCAACAACTCCAGGAAATGTGTTCTCTCAATTCCTATATGTCATGCAAATCTCCCTCATTGCCCTTAGGCTGAGCAGCACTGAGAAACCAAAACTGCAACGCATTCCTTCTTTAAAGTCAAACCTTAAGACCCCATCCTTACAGGAGAAAGTCGGCTTGCTTTCCTGCTGTAACCAAAGCACAGTTCTTCCTCTTACACTCCAGGGTTTTAGAAGAAGCAGAGCCCGATAGCCTACCCAGAGCGCTCCCAAGGGGAGGCGGTTGGCTACACGCAGAATTCCGTGCCAAATAAACTTTATTCAAGGAAGGGACCGGTGTGTAGCTAGAGTGTATATTTACTTGGTAGAAATCACAAGGAGGTAGGCTGCATGTTCGCTGGAAACGGGGAACTTATGGCACAAGCCTTGCTTACCCATTTTGAATGCTCCCTTCAAGCTGCCTTGAAGCTGCCTAAATAACAATTTTAGGACGGGTCTCTAGTCTCTGTAGGCAAGGCTCTGGGAAGGGAACGAGTGTTCTCTACATCAACAGGGTGCTTTCATAGCCTGGGTGGGAGCCTCTCCTCAGACGCTCTACAGCTAAAAGGAAACTTGACGTGAGTCCTTTCCTCAAGGTAAAGCCTAGAATAGCCCTGCCGAAGTGGAAGCTTGGAGCGGAGTCCTTGAGGCATTAGTTTCAGGTCTGTTTCCTTTTAAGGTTAGTAAGCTTTTCAGGACACCGAGGACCTCGCCTGGGCACCTTATTCCCTGGAAGACCACCGAGTACCGGCAGTCTCCACTGGGCTACTTAAGAAACATCCAGGCCCGGACACCTTTCCCAGTCACTCTGTGTATTTTGTGTGTAGGCCAACACACTGCACTCTTCCTTGGAAGAGCTAGATTTCTTCAGCTCTCCTAACAGCCCCAGGAAATGTGTTCTCTCACGTCCTACATATCATGCAAATCTGCCTCATTGCCCTAGGCTGAGCAGCTCTGAGAAACCAAAACTGCTTCGCATTCCTTCTACAAAGTCATACCTTAAGACCCCATCCTTACAGGAGAAAGTCAGCTTGCGTTTCTGCTGTAACCAAAGCACAGATCTTCCTCTTACACTGCAGGGTTTTAGAAGAAGCTAAGCCAGATAGCCTACCTAGAGCGCTCCTTGGGGGAGGCTGTTGGCTACACGCAGAACTCCGTGCCAAATAAACTTTATTCAAGGAAGGGACCAGTGTTTAGCTAGAGTGTATATTTACTTGGTAGAAATCACAAGTAGGTAGGCCGCGTGTTCGCTGGAAACGGTGACCTTATGGCACAAGCCTTGCTTTCCCATTTTGAATGCTCCATGCATGCTGCCTTGAAGTTACCTAAATAACAGTTTTAGGACGAGTCTTTAGTCATTGTAGGCAGGGCTCTGGGAAGGGAACGAGTGTTCTCTGCATCAACAGGGTGCTTTCATAGCCTGGGTGGGAGCCTCTCCTCAGACGCCCTAGAGATAAAGGAAACTTGACGTGAGTTCTTTCCTCCAGGTAAAGCCTTGACTAGCCCTGCCGAAGCTGAGCTTGAAGCAGTTTCCTTGTGGCATTTGTTTTAGGTCTGTTTTCTTTTAAGGTTAGTAAGCTTGTCAAGACACCGAGGACCTCTCGTGGGCACCCTATTCCCTGCAAGAGCACCGAGTACCAGCAGGCTCCACTGGGCTACTAAGAAACATCCAGGCCCGGAAACGTTTCCCAGTCACTGTGTATTTTGTGTGTAGGGCAACACACTGCACTCTTCCTTGGAAGAGCTAGATTTCCTCAGCTCTCCAACAACTCCAGGAAATGTGTTCTCTCAATTCCTATATGTCATGCAAATCTCCCTCATTGCCCTTAGGCTGAGCAGCACTGAGAAACCAAAACTGCAACGCATTCCTTCTTTAAAGTCAAACCTTAAGACCCCATCCTTACAGGAGAAAGTCGGCTTGCTTTCCTGCTGTAACCAAAGCACAGTTCTTCCTCTTACACTCCAGGGTTTTAGAAGAAGCAGAGCCCGATAGCCTACCCAGAGCGCTCCCAAGGGGAGGCGGTTGGCTACACGCAGAATTCCGTGCCAAATAAACTTTATTCAAGGAAGGGACCGGTGTGTAGCTAGAGTGTATATTTACTTGGTAGAAATCACAAGGAGGTAGGCTGCATGTTCGCTGGAAACGGGGAACTTATGGCACAAGCCTTGCTTACCCATTTTGAATGCTCCCTTCAAGCTGCCTTGAAGCTGCCTAAATAACAATTTTAGGACGGGTCTCTAGTCTCTGTAGGCAAGGCTCTGGGAAGGGAACGAGTGTTCTCTACATCAACAGGGTGCTTTCATAGCCTGGGTGGGAGCCTCTCCTCAGACGCTCTACAGCTAAAAGGAAACTTGACGTGAGTCCTTTCCTCAAGGTAAAGCCTAGAATAGCCCTGCCGAAGTGGAAGCTTGGAGCGGAGTCCTTGAGGCATTAGTTTCAGGTCTGTTTCCTTTTAAGGTTAGTAAGCTTTTCAGGACACCGAGGACCTCGCCTGGGCACCTTATTCCCTGGAAGACCACCGAGTACCGGCAGTCTCCACTGGGCTACTTAAGAAACATCCAGGCCCGGACACCTTTCCCAGTCACTCTGTGTATTTTGTGTGTAGGCCAACACACTGCACTCTTCCTTGGAAGAGCTAGATTTCTTCAGCTCTCCTAACAGCCCCAGGAAATGTGTTCTCTCACGTCCTACATATCATGCAAATCTGCCTCATTGCCCTAGGCTGAGCAGCTCTGAGAAACCAAAACTGCTTCGCATTCCTTCTACAAAGTCATACCTTAAGACCCCATCCTTACAGGAGAAAGTCAGCTTGCGTTTCTGCTGTAACCAAAGCACAGATCTTCCTCTTACACTGCAGGGTTTTAGAAGAAGCTAAGCCAGATAGCCTACCTAGAGCGCTCCTTGGGGGAGGCTGTTGGCTACACGCAGAACTCCGTGCCAAATAAACTTTATTCAAGGAAGGGACCAGTGTTTAGCTAGAGTGTATATTTACTTGGTAGAAATCACAAGTAGGTAGGCCGCGTGTTCGCTGGAAACGGTGACCTTATGGCACAAGCCTTGCTTTCCCATTTTGAATGCTCCATGCATGCTGCCTTGAAGTTACCTAAATAACAGTTTTAGGACGAGTCTTTAGTCATTGTAGGCAGGGCTCTGGGAAGGGAACGAGTGTTCTCTGCATCAACAGGGTGCTTTCATAGCCTGGGTGGGAGCCTCTCCTCAGACGCCCTAGAGATAAAGGAAACTTGACGTGAGTTCTTTCCTCCAGGTAAAGCCTTGACTAGCCCTGCCGAAGCTGAGCTTGAAGCAGTTTCCTTGTGGCATTTGTTTTAGGTCTGTTTTCTTTTAAGGTTAGTAAGCTTGTCAAGACACCGAGGACCTCTCGTGGGCACCCTATTCCCTGCAAGAGCACCGAGTACCAGCAGGCTCCACTGGGCTACTAAGAAACATCCAGGCCCGGAAACGTTTCCCAGTCACTGTGTATTTTGTGTGTAGGGCAACACACTGCACTCTTCCTTGGAAGAGCTAGATTTCCTCAGCTCTCCAACAACTCCAGGAAATGTGTTCTCTCAATTCCTATATGTCATGCAAATCTCCCTCATTGCCCTTAGGCTGAGCAGCACTGAGAAACCAAAACTGCAACGCATTCCTTCTTTAAAGTCAAACCTTAAGACCCCATCCTTACAGGAGAAAGTCGGCTTGCTTTCCTGCTGTAACCAAAGCACAGTTCTTCCTCTTACACTCCAGGGTTTTAGAAGAAGCAGAGCCCGATAGCCTACCCAGAGCGCTCCCAAGGGGAGGCGGTTGGCTACACGCAGAATTCCGTGCCAAATAAACTTTATTCAAGGAAGGGACCGGTGTGTAGCTAGAGTGTATATTTACTTGGTAGAAATCACAAGGAGGTAGGCTGCATGTTCGCTGGAAACGGGGAACTTATGGCACAAGCCTTGCTTACCCATTTTGAATGCTCCCTTCAAGCTGCCTTGAAGCTGCCTAAATAACAATTTTAGGACGGGTCTCTAGTCTCTGTAGGCAAGGCTCTGGGAAGGGAACGAGTGTTCTCTACATCAACAGGGTGCTTTCATAGCCTGGGTGGGAGCCTCTCCTCAGACGCTCTACAGCTAAAAGGAAACTTGACGTGAGTCCTTTCCTCAAGGTAAAGCCTAGAATAGCCCTGCCGAAGTGGAAGCTTGGAGCGGAGTCCTTGAGGCATTAGTTTCAGGTCTGTTTCCTTTTAAGGTTAGTAAGCTTTTCAGGACACCGAGGACCTCGCCTGGGCACCTTATTCCCTGGAAGACCACCGAGTACCGGCAGTCTCCACTGGGCTACTTAAGAAACATCCAGGCCCAGACACCTTTCCCAGTCACTCTGTGTATTTTGTGTGTAGGCCAACACACTGCACTCTTCCTTGGAAGAGCTAGATTTCTTCAGCTCTCCAACAGCCCCAGGAAATGTGTTCTCTCACGTCCTACATATCATGCAAATCTGCCTCATTGCCCTAGGCTGAGCAGCTCTGAGAAACCAAAACTGCTTCGCATTCCTTCTACAAAGTCATACCTTAAGACCCCATCCTTACAGGAGAAAGTCAGCTTGCGTTTCTGCTGTAACCACAGCACAGATCTTCCTCTTACACTGCAGGGTTTTAGAAGAAGCTAAGCCAGATAGCCTACCTAGAGCGCTCCTTGGGGGAGGCTGTTGGCTACACGCAGAACTCCGTGCCAAATAAACTTTATTCAAGGAAGGGACCAGTGTTTAGCTAGAGTGTATATTTACTTGGTAGAAATCACAAGTAGGTAGGCCGCGTGTTCGCTGGAAACGGTGACCTTATGGCACAAGCCTTGCTTTCCCATTTTGAATGCTCCATGCATGCTGCCTTGAAGTTACCTAAATAACAGTTTTAGGACGAGTCTTTAGTCATTGTAGGCAGGGCTCTGGGAAGGGAACGAGTGTTCTCTGCATCAACAGGGTGCTTTCATAGCCTGGGTGGGAGCCTCTCCTCAGACGCCCTAGAGATAAAGGAAACTTGACGTGAGTTCTTTCCTCCAGGTAAAGCCTTGACTAGCCCTGCCGAAGCTGAGCTTGAAGCAGTTTCCTTGTGGCATTTGTTTTAGGTCTGTTTTCTTTTAAGGTTAGTAAGCTTGTCAAGACACCGAGGACCTCTCGTGGGCACCCTATTCCCTGCAAGAGCACCGAGTACCAGCAGGCTCCACTGGGCTACTAAGAAACATCCAGGCCCGGAAACGTTTCCCAGTCACTGTGTATTTTGTGTGTAGGGCAACACACTGCACTCTTCCTTGGAAGAGCTAGATTTCCTCAGCTCTCCAACAACTCCAGGAAATGTGTTCTCTCAATTCCTATATGTCATGCAAATCTCCCTCATTGCCCTTAGGCTGAGCAGCACTGAGAAACCAAAACTGCAACGCATTCCTTCTTTAAAGTCAAACCTTAAGACCCCATCCTTACAGGAGAAAGTCGGCTTGCTTTCCTGCTGTAACCAAAGCACAGTTCTTCCTCTTACACTCCAGGGTTTTAGAAGAAGCAGAGCCCGATAGCCTACCCAGAGCGCTCCCAAGGGGAGGCGGTTGGCTACACGCAGAATTCCGTGCCAAATAAACTTTATTCAAGGAAGGGACCGGTGTGTAGCTAGAGTGTATATTTACTTGGTAGAAATCACAAGGAGGTAGGCTGCATGTTCGCTGGAAACGGGGAACTTATGGCACAAGCCTTGCTTACCCATTTTGAATGCTCCCTTCAAGCTGCCTTGAAGCTGCCTAAATAACAATTTTAGGACGGGTCTCTAGTCTCTGTAGGCAAGGCTCTGGGAAGGGAACGAGTGTTCTCTACATCAACAGGGTGCTTTCATAGCCTGGGTGGGAGCCTCTCCTCAGACGCTCTACAGCTAAAAGGAAACTTGACGTGAGTCCTTTCCTCAAGGTAAAGCCTAGAATAGCCCTGCCGAAGTGGAAGCTTGGAGCGGAGTCCTTGAGGCATTAGTTTCAGGTCTGTTTCCTTTTAAGGTTAGTAAGCTTTTCAGGACACCGAGGACCTCGCCTGGGCACCTTATTCCCTGGAAGACCACCGAGTACCGGCAGTCTCCACTGGGCTACTTAAGAAACATCCAGGCCCGGACACCTTTCCCAGTCACTCTGTGTATTTTGTGTGTAGGCCAACACACTGCACTCTTCCTTGGAAGAGCTAGATTTCTTCAGCTCTCCTAACAGCCCCAGGAAATGTGTTCTCTCACGTCCTACATATCATGCAAATCTGCCTCATTGCCCTAGGCTGAGCAGCTCTGAGAAACCAAAACTGCTTCGCATTCCTTCTACAAGGTCATACCTTAAGACCCCATCCTTACAGGAGAAAGTCAGCTTGCGTTTCTGCTGTAACCACAGCACAGATCTTCCTCTTACACTGCAGGGTTTTAGAAGAAGCTAAGCCAGATAGCCTACCTAGAGCGCTCCTTGGGGGAGGCTGTTGGCTACACGCAGAACTCCGTGCCAAATAAACTTTATTCAAGGAAGGGACCAGTGTTTAGCTAGAGTGTATATTTACTTGGTAGAAATCACAAGTAGGTAGGCCGCGTGTTCGCTGGAAACGGTGACCTTATGGCACAAGCCTTGCTTTCCCATTTTGAATGCTCCATGCATGCTGCCTTGAAGTTACCTAAATAACAGTTTTAGGACGAGTCTTTAGTCATTGTAGGCAGGGCTCTGGGAAGGGAACGAGTGTTCTCTGCATCAACAGGGTGCTTTCATAGCCTGGGTGGGAGCCTCTCCTCAGACGCCCTAGAGATAAAGGAAACTTGACGTGAGTTCTTTCCTCCAGGTAAAGCCTTGACTAGCCCTGCCGAAGCTGAGCTTGAAGCAGTTTCCTTGTGGCATTTGTTTTAGGTCTGTTTTCTTTTAAGGTTAGTAAGCTTGTCAAGACACCGAGGACCTCTCGTGGGCACCCTATTCCCTGCAAGAGCACCGAGTACCAGCAGGCTCCACTGGGCTACTAAGAAACATCCAGGCCCGGAAACGTTTCCCAGTCACTGTGTATTTTGTGTGTAGGGCAACACACTGCACTCTTCCTTGGAAGAGCTAGATTTCCTCAGCTCTCCAACAACTCCAGGAAATGTGTTCTCTCAATTCCTATATGTCATGCAAATCTCCCTCATTGCCCTTAGGCTGAGCAGCACTGAGAAACCAAAACTGCAACGCATTCCTTCTTTAAAGTCAAACCTTAAGACCCCATCCTTACAGGAGAAAGTCGGCTTGCTTTCCTGCTGTAACCAAAGCACAGTTCTTCCTCTTACACTCCAGGGTTTTAGAAGAAGCAGAGCCCGATAGCCTACCCAGAGCGCTCCCAAGGGGAGGCGGTTGGCTACACGCAGAATTCCGTGCCAAATAAACTTTATTCAAGGAAGGGACCGGTGTGTAGCTAGAGTGTATATTTACTTGGTAGAAATCACAAGGAGGTAGGCTGCATGTTCGCTGGAAACGGGGAACTTATGGCACAAGCCTTGCTTACCCATTTTGAATGCTCCCTTCAAGCTGCCTTGAAGCTGCCTAAATAACAATTTTAGGACGGGTCTCTAGTCTCTGTAGGCAAGGCTCTGGGAAGGGAACGAGTGTTCTCTACATCAACAGGGTGCTTTCATAGCCTGGGTGGGAGCCTCTCCTCAGACGCTCTACAGCTAAAAGGAAACTTGACGTGAGTCCTTTCCTCAAGGTAAAGCCTAGAATAGCCCTGCCGAAGTGGAAGCTTGGAGCGGAGTCCTTGAGGCATTAGTTTCAGGTCTGTTTCCTTTTAAGGTTAGTAAGCTTTTCAGGACACCGAGGACCTCGCCTGGGCACCTTATTCCCTGGAAGACCACCGAGTACCGGCAGTCTCCACTGGGCTACTTAAGAAACATCCAGGCCCGGACACCTTTCCCAGTCACTCTGTGTATTTTGTGTGTAGGCCAACACACTGCACTCTTCCTTGGAAGAGCTAGATTTCTTCAGCTCTCCTAACAGCCCCAGGAAATGTGTTCTCTCACGTCCTACATATCATGCAAATCTGCCTCATTGCCCTAGGCTGAGCAGCTCTGAGAAACCAAAACTGCTTCGCATTCCTTCTACAAGGTCATACCTTAAGACCCCATCCTTACAGGAGAAAGTCAGCTTGCGTTTCTGCTGTAACCACAGCACAGATCTTCCTCTTACACTGCAGGGTTTTAGAAGAAGCTAAGCCAGATAGCCTACCTAGAGCGCTCCTTGGGGGAGGCTGTTGGCTACACGCAGAACTCCGTGCCAAATAAACTTTATTCAAGGAAGGGACCAGTGTTTAGCTAGAGTGTATATTTACTTGGTAGAAATCACAAGTAGGTAGGCCGCGTGTTCGCTGGAAACGGTGACCTTATGGCACAAGCCTTGCTTTCCCATTTTGAATGCTCCATGCATGCTGCCTTGAAGTTACCTAAATAACAGTTTTAGGACGAGTCTTTAGTCATTGTAGGCAGGGCTCTGGGAAGGGAACGAGTGTTCTCTGCATCAACAGGGTGCTTTCATAGCCTGGGTGGGAGCCTCTCCTCAGACGCCCTAGAGATAAAGGAAACTTGACGTGAGTTCTTTCCTCCAGGTAAAGCCTTGACTAGCCCTGCCGAAGCTGAGCTTGAAGCAGTTTCCTTGTGGCATTTGTTTTAGGTCTGTTTTCTTTTAAGGTTAGTAAGCTTGTCAAGACACCGAGGACCTCTCGTGGGCACCCTATTCCCTGCAAGAGCACCGAGTACCAGCAGGCTCCACTGGGCTACTAAGAAACATCCAGGCCCGGAAACGTTTCCCAGTCACTGTGTATTTTGTGTGTAGGGCAACACACTGCACTCTTCCTTGGAAGAGCTAGATTTCCTCAGCTCTCCAACAACTCCAGGAAATGTGTTCTCTCAATTCCTATATGTCATGCAAATCTCCCTCATTGCCCTTAGGCTGAGCAGCACTGAGAAACCAAAACTGCAACGCATTCCTTCTTTAAAGTCAAACCTTAAGACCCCATCCTTACAGGAGAAAGTCGGCTTGCTTTCCTGCTGTAACCAAAGCACAGTTCTTCCTCTTACACTCCAGGGTTTTAGAAGAAGCAGAGCCCGATAGCCTACCCAGAGCGCTCCCAAGGGGAGGCGGTTGGCTACACGCAGAATTCCGTGCCAAATAAACTTTATTCAAGGAAGGGACCGGTGTGTAGCTAGAGTGTATATTTACTTGGTAGAAATCACAAGGAGGTAGGCTGCATGTTCGCTGGAAACGGGGAACTTATGGCACAAGCCTTGCTTACCCATTTTGAATGCTCCCTTCAAGCTGCCTTGAAGCTGCCTAAATAACAATTTTAGGACGGGTCTCTAGTCTCTGTAGGCAAGGCTCTGGGAAGGGAACGAGTGTTCTCTACATCAACAGGGTGCTTTCATAGCCTGGGTGGGAGCCTCTCCTCAGACGCTCTACAGCTAAAAGGAAACTTGACGTGAGTCCTTTCCTCAAGGTAAAGCCTAGAATAGCCCTGCCGAAGTGGAAGCTTGGAGCGGAGTCCTTGAGGCATTAGTTTCAGGTCTGTTTCCTTTTAAGGTTAGTAAGCTTTTCAGGACACCGAGGACCTCGCCTGGGCACCTTATTCCCTGGAAGACCACCGAGTACCGGCAGTCTCCACTGGGCTACTTAAGAAACATCCAGGCCCGGACACCTTTCCCAGTCACTCTGTGTATTTTGTGTGTAGGCCAACACACTGCACTCTTCCTTGGAAGAGCTAGATTTCCTCAGCTCTCCTAACAGCCCCAGGAAATGTGTTCTCTCACGTCCTACATATCATGCAAATCTGCCTCATTGCCCTAGGCTGAGCAGCTCTGAGAAACCAAAACTGCTTCGCATTCCTTCTACAAAGTCATACCTTAAGACCCCATCCTTACAGGAGAAAGTCAGCTTGCGTTTCTGCTGTAACCAAAGCACAGATCTTCCTCTTACACTGCAGGGTTTTAGAAGAAGCTAAGCCAGATAGCCTACCTAGAGCGCTCCTTGGGGGAGGCTGTTGGCTACACGCAGAACTCCGTGCCAAATAAACTTTATTCAAGGAAGGGACCAGTGTTTAGCTAGAGTGTATATTTACTTGGTAGAAATCACAAGTAGGTAGGCCGCGTGTTCGCTGGAAACGGTGACCTTATGGCACAAGCCTTGCTTTCCCATTTTGAATGCTCCATGCATGCTGCCTTGAAGTTACCTAAATAACAGTTTTAGGACGAGTCTTTAGTCATTGTAGGCAGGGCTCTGGGAAGGGAACGAGTGTTCTCTGCATCAACAGGGTGCTTTCATAGCCTGGGTGGGAGCCTCTCCTCAGACGCCCTAGAGATAAAGGAAACTTGACGTGAGTTCTTTCCTCCAGGTAAAGCCTTGACTAGCCCTGCCGAAGCTGAGCTTGAAGCAGTTTCCTTGTGGCATTTGTTTTAGGTCTGTTTTCTTTTAAGGTTAGTAAGCTTGTCAAGACACCGAGGACCTCTCGTGGGCACCCTATTCCCTGCAAGAGCACCGAGTACCAGCAGGCTCCACTGGGCTACTAAGAAACATCCAGGCCCGGAAACGTTTCCCAGTCACTGTGTATTTTGTGTGTAGGGCAACACACTGCACTCTTCCTTGGAAGAGCTAGATTTCCTCAGCTCTCCAACAACTCCAGGAAATGTGTTCTCTCAATTCCTATATGTCATGCAAATCTCCCTCATTGCCCTTAGGCTGAGCAGCACTGAGAAACCAAAACTGCAACGCATTCCTTCTTTAAAGTCAAACCTTAAGACCCCATCCTTACAGGAGAAAGTCGGCTTGCTTTCCTGCTGTAACCAAAGCACAGTTCTTCCTCTTACACTCCAGGGTTTTAGAAGAAGCAGAGCCCGATAGCCTACCCAGAGCGCTCCCAAGGGGAGGCGGTTGGCTACACGCAGAATTCCGTGCCAAATAAACTTTATTCAAGGAAGGGACCGGTGTGTAGCTAGAGTGTATATTTACTTGGTAGAAATCACAAGGAGGTAGGCTGCATGTTCGCTGGAAACGGGGAACTTATGGCACAAGCCTTGCTTACCCATTTTGAATGCTCCCTTCAAGCTGCCTTGAAGCTGCCTAAATAACAATTTTAGGACGGGTCTCTAGTCTCTGTAGGCAAGGCTCTGGGAAGGGAACGAGTGTTCTCTACATCAACAGGGTGCTTTCATAGCCTGGGTGGGAGCCTCTCCTCAGACGCTCTACAGCTAAAAGGAAACTTGACGTGAGTCCTTTCCTCAAGGTAAAGCCTAGAATAGCCCTGCCGAAGTGGAAGCTTGGAGCGGAGTCCTTGAGGCATTAGTTTCAGGTCTGTTTCCTTTTAAGGTTAGTAAGCTTTTCAGGACACCGAGGACCTCGCCTGGGCACCTTATTCCCTGGAAGACCACCGAGTACCGGCAGTCTCCACTGGGCTACTTAAGAAACATCCAGGCCCGGACACCTTTCCCAGTCACTCTGTGTATTTTGTGTGTAGGCCAACACACTGCACTCTTCCTTGGAAGAGCTAGATTTCCTCAGCTCTCCTAACAGCCCCAGGAAATGTGTTCTCTCACGTCCTACATATCATGCAAATCTGCCTCATTGCCCTAGGCTGAGCAGCTCTGAGAAACCAAAACTGCTTCGCATTCCTTCTACAAAGTCATACCTTAAGACCCCATCCTTACAGGAGAAAGTCAGCTTGCGTTTCTGCTGTAACCAAAGCACAGATCTTCCTCTTACACTGCAGGGTTTTAGAAGAAGCTAAGCCAGATAGCCTACCTAGAGCGCTCCTTGGGGGAGGCTGTTGGCTACACGCAGAACTCCGTGCCAAATAAACTTTATTCAAGGAAGGGACCAGTGTTTAGCTAGAGTGTATATTTACTTGGTAGAAATCACAAGTAGGTAGGCCGCGTGTTCGCTGGAAACGGTGACCTTATGGCACAAGCCTTGCTTTCCCATTTTGAATGCTCCATGCATGCTGCCTTGAAGTTACCTAAATAACAGTTTTAGGACGAGTCTTTAGTCATTGTAGGCAGGGCTCTGGGAAGGGAACGAGTGTTCTCTGCATCAACAGGGTGCTTTCATAGCCTGGGTGGGAGCCTCTCCTCAGACGCCCTAGAGATAAAGGAAACTTGACGTGAGTTCTTTCCTCCAGGTAAAGCCTTGACTAGCCCTGCCGAAGCTGAGCTTGAAGCAGTTTCCTTGTGGCATTTGTTTTAGGTCTGTTTTCTTTTAAGGTTAGTAAGCTTGTCAAGACACCGAGGACCTCTCGTGGGCACCCTATTCCCTGCAAGAGCACCGAGTACCAGCAGGCTCCACTGGGCTACTAAGAAACATCCAGGCCCGGAAACGTTTCCCAGTCACTGTGTATTTTGTGTGTAGGGCAACACACTGCACTCTTCCTTGGAAGAGCTAGATTTCCTCAGCTCTCCAACAACTCCAGGAAATGTGTTCTCTCAATTCCTATATGTCATGCAAATCTCCCTCATTGCCCTTAGGCTGAGCAGCACTGAGAAACCAAAACTGCAACGCATTCCTTCTTTAAAGTCAAACCTTAAGACCCCATCCTTACAGGAGAAAGTCGGCTTGCTTTCCTGCTGTAACCAAAGCACAGTTCTTCCTCTTACACTCCAGGGTTTTAGAAGAAGCAGAGCCCGATAGCCTACCCAGAGCGCTCCCAAGGGGAGGCGGTTGGCTACACGCAGAATTCCGTGCCAAATAAACTTTATTCAAGGAAGGGACCGGTGTGTAGCTAGAGTGTATATTTACTTGGTAGAAATCACAAGGAGGTAGGCTGCATGTTCGCTGGAAACGGGGAACTTATGGCACAAGCCTTGCTTACCCATTTTGAATGCTCCCTTCAAGCTGCCTTGAAGCTGCCTAAATAACAATTTTAGGACGGGTCTCTAGTCTCTGTAGGCAAGGCTCTGGGAAGGGAACGAGTGTTCTCTACATCAACAGGGTGCTTTCATAGCCTGGGTGGGAGCCTCTCCTCAGACGCTCTACAGCTAAAAGGAAACTTGACGTGAGTCCTTTCCTCAAGGTAAAGCCTAGAATAGCCCTGCCGAAGTGGAAGCTTGGAGCGGAGTCCTTGAGGCATTAGTTTCAGGTCTGTTTCCTTTTAAGGTTAGTAAGCTTTTCAGGACACCGAGGACCTCGCCTGGGCACCTTATTCCCTGGAAGACCACCGAGTACCGGCAGTCTCCACTGGGCTACTTAAGAAACATCCAGGCCCGGACACCTTTCCCAGTCACTCTGTGTATTTTGTGTGTAGGCCAACACACTGCACTCTTCCTTGGAAGAGCTAGATTTCCTCAGCTCTCCTAACAGCCCCAGGAAATGTGTTCTCTCACGTCCTACATATCATGCAAATCTGCCTCATTGCCCTAGGCTGAGCAGCTCTGAGAAACCAAAACTGCTTCGCATTCCTTCTACAAAGTCATACCTTAAGACCCCATCCTTACAGGAGAAAGTCAGCTTGCGTTTCTGCTGTAACCAAAGCACAGATCTTCCTCTTACACTGCAGGGTTTTAGAAGAAGCTAAGCCAGATAGCCTACCTAGAGCGCTCCTTGGGGGAGGCTGTTGGCTACACGCAGAACTCCGTGCCAAATAAACTTTATTCAAGGAAGGGACCAGTGTTTAGCTAGAGTGTATATTTACTTGGTAGAAATCACAAGTAGGTAGGCCGCGTGTTCGCTGGAAACGGTGACCTTATGGCACAAGCCTTGCTTTCCCATTTTGAATGCTCCATGCATGCTGCCTTGAAGTTACCTAAATAACAGTTTTAGGACGAGTCTTTAGTCATTGTAGGCAGGGCTCTGGGAAGGGAACGAGTGTTCTCTGCATCAACAGGGTGCTTTCATAGCCTGGGTGGGAGCCTCTCCTCAGACGCCCTAGAGATAAAGGAAACTTGACGTGAGTTCTTTCCTCCAGGTAAAGCCTTGACTAGCCCTGCCGAAGCTGAGCTTGAAGCAGTTTCCTTGTGGCATTTGTTTTAGGTCTGTTTTCTTTTAAGGTTAGTAAGCTTGTCAAGACACCGAGGACCTCTCGTGGGCACCCTATTCCCTGCAAGAGCACCGAGTACCAGCAGGCTCCACTGGGCTACTAAGAAACATCCAGGCCCGGAAACGTTTCCCAGTCACTGTGTATTTTGTGTGTAGGGCAACACACTGCACTCTTCCTTGGAAGAGCTAGATTTCCTCAGCTCTCCAACAACTCCAGGAAATGTGTTCTCTCAATTCCTATATGTCATGCAAATCTCCCTCATTGCCCTTAGGCTGAGCAGCACTGAGAAACCAAAACTGCAACGCATTCCTTCTTTAAAGTCAAACCTTAAGACCCCATCCTTACAGGAGAAAGTCGGCTTGCTTTCCTGCTGTAACCAAAGCACAGTTCTTCCTCTTACACTCCAGGGTTTTAGAAGAAGCAGAGCCCGATAGCCTACCCAGAGCGCTCCCAAGGGGAGGCGGTTGGCTACACGCAGAATTCCGTGCCAAATAAACTTTATTCAAGGAAGGGACCGGTGTGTAGCTAGAGTGTATATTTACTTGGTAGAAATCACAAGGAGGTAGGCTGCATGTTCGCTGGAAACGGGGAACTTATGACACAAGCCTTGCTTACCCATTTTGAATGCTCCCTTCAAGCTGCCTTGAAGCTGCCTAAATAACAATTTTAGGACGGGTCTCTAGTCTCTGTAGGCAAGGCTCTGGGAAGGGAACGAGTGTTCTCTACATCAACAGGGTGCTTTCATAGCCTGGGTGGGAGCCTCTCCTCAGACGCTCTACAGCTAAAAGGAAACTTGACGTGAGTCCTTTCCTCAAGGTAAAGCCTAGAATAGCCCTGCCGAAGTGGAAGCTTGGAGCGGAGTCCTTGAGGCATTAGTTTCAGGTCTGTTTCCTTTTAAGGTTAGTAAGCTTTTCAGGACACCGAGGACCTCGCCTGGGCACCTTATTCCCTGGAAGACCACCGAGTACCGGCAGTCTCCACTGGGCTACTTAAGAAACATCCAGGCCCGGACACCTTTCCCAGTCACTCTGTGTATTTTGTGTGTAGGCCAACACACTGCACTCTTCCTTGGAAGAGCTAGATTTCTTCAGCTCTCCTAACAGCCCCAGGAAATGTGTTCTCTCACGTCCTACATATCATGCAAATCTGCCTCATTGCCCTAGGCTGAGCAGCTCTGAGAAACCAAAACTGCTTCGCATTCCTTCTACAAAGTCATACCTTAAGACCCCATCCTTACAGGAGAAAGTCAGCTTGCGTTTCTGCTGTAACCAAAGCACAGATCTTCCTCTTACACTGCAGGGTTTTAGAAGAAGCTAAGCCAGATAGCCTACCTAGAGCGCTCCTTGGGGGAGGCTTTTGGCTACACGCAGAACTCCGTGCCAAATAAACTTTATTCAAGGAAGGGACCAGTGTTTAGCTAGAGTGTATATTTACTTGGTAGAAATCACAAGTAGGTAGGCCGCGTGTTCGCTGGAAACGGTGACCTTATGGCACAAGCCTTGCTTTCCCATTTTGAATGCTCCATGCATGCTGCCTTGAAGTTACCTAAATAACAGTTTTAGAACGAGTCTTTAGTCATTGTAGGCAGGGCTCTGGGAAGGGAACGAGTGTTCTCTGCATCAACAGGGTGCTTTCATAGCCTGGGTGGGAGCCTCTCCTCAGACGCCCTAGAGATAAAGGAAACTTGACGTGAGTTCTTTCCTCCAGGTAAAGCCTTGACTAGCCCTGCCGAAGCTGAGCTTGAAGCAGTTTCCTTGTGGCATTTGTTTTAGGTCTGTTTTCTTTTAAGGTTAGTAAGCTTGTCAAGACACCGAGGACCTCTCGTGGGCACCCTATTCCCTGCAAGAGCACCGAGTACCAGCAGGCTCCACTGGGCTACTAAGAAACATCCAGGCCCGGAAACGTTTCCCAGTCACTGTGTATTTTGTGTGTAGGGCAACACACTGCACTCTTCCTTGGAAGAGCTAGATTTCCTCAGCTCTCCAACAACTCCAGGAAATGTGTTCTCTCAATTCCTATATGTCATGCAAATCTCCCTCATTGCCCTTAGGCTGAGCAGCACTGAGAAACCAAAACTGCAACGCATTCCTTCTTTAAAGTCAAACCTTAAGACCCCATCCTTACAGGAGAAAGTCGGCTTGCTTTCCTGCTGTAACCAAAGCACAGTTCTTCCTCTTACACTCCAGGGTTTTAGAAGAAGCAGAGCCCGATAGCCTACCCAGAGCGCTCCCAAGGGGAGGCGGTTGGCTACACGCAGAATTCCGTGCCAAATAAACTTTATTCAAGGAAGGGACCGGTGTGTAGCTAGAGTGTATATTTACTTGGTAGAAATCACAAGGACGTAGGCTGCATGTTCGCTGGAAACGGGGAACTTATGGCACAAGCCTTGCTTACCCATTTTGAATGCTCCATTCAAGCTGCCTTGAAGCTGCCTAAATAACAATTTTAGGACGGGTCTCTAGTCTCTGTAGGCAAGGCTCTGGGAAGGGAACGAGTGTTCTCTACATCAACAGGGTGCTTTCATAGCCTGGGTGGGAGCCTCTCCTCAGACGCTCTACAGCTAAAAGGAAACTTGACGTGAGTCCTTTCCTCAAGGTAAAGCCTAGAATAGCCCTGCCGAAGTGGAAGCTTGGAGCGGAGTCCTTGAGGCATTAGTTTCAGGTCTGTTTCCTTTTAAGGTTAGTAAGCTTTTCAGGACACCGAGGACCTCGCCTGGGCACCTTATTCCCTGGAAGACCACCGAGTACCGGCAGTCTCCACTGGGCTACTTAAGAAACATCCAGGCCCGGACACCTTTCCCAGTCACTCTGTGTATTTTGTGTGTAGGCCAACACACTGCACTCTTCCTTGGAAGAGCTAGATTTCTTCAGCTCTCCAACAGCCCCAGGAAATGTGTTCTCTCACGTCCTACATATCATGCAAATCTGCCTCATTGCCCTAGGCTGAGCAGCTCTGAGAAACCAAAACTGCTTCGCATTCCTTCTACAAAGTCATACCTTAAGACCCCATCCTTACAGGAGAAAGTCAGCTTGCGTTTCTGCTGTAACCAAAGCACAGATCTTCCTCTTACACTGCAGGGTTTTAGAAGAAGCTAAGCCAGATAGCCTACCTAGAGCGCTCCTTGGGGGAGGCGGTTGGCTACACGCAGAACTCCGTGCCAAATAAACTTTATTCAAGGAAGGGACCAGTGTTTAGCTAGAGTGTATATTTACTTGGTAGAAATCACAAGTAGGTAGGCCGCGTGTTCGCTGGAAACGGTGACCTTATGGCACAAGCCTTGCTTTCCCATTTTGAATGCTCCATGCATGCTGCCTTGAAGTTACCTAAATAACAGTTTTAGGACGAGTCTTTAGTCATTGTAGGCAGGGCTCTGGGAAGGGAACGAGTGTTCTCTGCATCAACAGGGTGCTTTCATAGCCTGGGTGGGAGCCTCTCCTCAGACGCCCTAGAGATAAAGGAAACTTGACGTGAGTTCTTTCCTCCAGGTAAAGCCTTGACTAGCCCTGCCGAAGCTGAGCTTGAAGCAGTTTCCTTGTGGCATTTGTTTTAGGTCTGTTTTCTTTTAAGGTTAGTAAGCTTGTCAAGACACCGAGGACCTCTCGTGGGCACCCTATTCCCTGCAAGAGCACCGAGTACCAGCAGGCTCCACTGGGCTACTAAGAAACATCCAGGCCCGGAAACGTTTCCCAGTCACTGTGTATTTTGTGTGTAGGGCAACACACTGCACTCTTCCTTGGAAGAGCTAGATTTCCTCAGCTCTCCAACAACTCCAGGAAATGTGTTCTCTCAATTCCTATATGTCATGCAAATCTCCCTCATTGCCCTTAGGCTGAGCAGCACTGAGAAACCAAAACTGCAACGCATTCCTTCTTTAAAGTCAAACCTTAAGACCCCATCCTTACAGGAGAAAGTCGGCTTGCTTTCCTGCTGTAACCAAAGCACAGTTCTTCCTCTTACACTCCAGGGTTTTAGAAGAAGCAGAGCCCGATAGCCTACCCAGAGCGCTCCCAAGGGGAGGCGGTTGGCTACACGCAGAATTCCGTGCCAAATAAACTTTATTCAAGGAAGGGACCGGTGTGTAGCTAGAGTGTATATTTACTTGGTAGAAATCACAAGGAGGTAGGCTGCATGTTCGCTGGAAACGGGGAACTTATGGCACAAGCCTTGCTTACCCATTTTGAATGCTCCATTCAAGCTGCCTTGAAGCTGCCTAAATAACAATTTTAGGACGGGTCTCTAGTCTCTGTAGGCAAGGCTCTGGGAAGGGAACGAGTGTTCTCTACATCAACAGGGTGCTTTCATAGCCTGGGTGGGAGCCTCTCCTCAGACGCTCTACAGCTAAAAGGAAACTTGACGTGAGTCCTTTCCTCAAGGTAAAGCCTAGAATAGCCCTGCCGAAGTGGAAACTTGGAGCGGAGTCCTTGAGGCATTAGATTCAGGTCTGTTTCCTTTTAAGTTTAGTAAGCTTTTCAGGACACCGAGGACCTCGCCTGGGCACCTTATTCCCTGGAAGACCACCGAGTACCGGCAGTCTCCACTGGGCTACTTAAGAAACATCCAGGCCCGGACACCTTTCCCAGTCACTCTGTGTATTTTGTGTGTAGGCCAACACACTGCACTCTTCCTTGGAAGAGCTAGATTTCCTCAGCTCTCCAACAGCCCCAGGAAATGTGTTCTCTCACGTCCTACATATCATGCAAATCTGCCTCATTGCCCTAGGCTGAGCAGCTCTGAGAAACCAAAACTGCTTCGCATTCCTTCTACAAAGTCATACCTTAAGACCCCATCCTTACAGGAGAAAGTCAGCTTGCGTTTCTGCTGTAACCACAGCACAGATCTTCCTCTTACACTGCAGGGTTTTAGAAGAAGCTAAGCCAGATAGCCTACCTAGAGCGCTCCTTGGGGGAGGCTGTTGGCTACACGCAGAACTCCGTGCCAAATAAACTTTATTCAAGGAAGGGACCAGTGTTTAGCTAGAGTGTATATTTACTTGGTAGAAATCACAAGTAGGTAGGCCGCGTGTTCGCTGGAAACGGTGACCTTATGGCACAAGCCTTGCTTTCCCATTTTGAATGCTCCATGCATGCTGCCTTGAAGTTACCTAAATAACAGTTTTAGGACGAGTCTTTAGTCATTGTAGGCAGGGCTCTGGGAAGGGAACGAGTGTTCTCTGCATCAACAGGGTGCTTTCATAGCCTGGGTGGGAGCCTCTCCTCAGACGCCCTAGAGATAAAGGAAACTTGACGTGAGTTCTTTCCTCCAGGTAAAGCCTTGACTAGCCCTGCCGAAGCTGAACTTGAAGCAGTTTCCTTGTGGCATTTGTTTTAGGTCTGTTTTCTTTTAAGGTTAGTAAGCTTGTCAAGACACCGAGGACCTCTCGTGGGCACCCTATTCCCTGCAAGAGCACCGAGTACCAGCAGGCTCCACTGGGCTACTAAGAAACATCCAGGCCCGGAAACGTTTCCCAGTCACTGTGTATTTTGTGTGTAGGGCAACACACTGCACTCTTCCTTGGAAGAGCTAGATTTCCTCAGCTCTCCAACAACTCCAGGAAATGTGTTCTCTCAATTCCTATATGTCATGCAAATCTCCCTCATTGCCCTTAGGCTGAGCAGCACTGAGAAACCAAAACTGCAACGCATTCCTTCTTTAAAGTCAAACCTTAAGACCCCATCCTTACAGGAGAAAGTCGGCTTGCTTTCCTGCTGTAACCAAAGCACAGTTCTTCCTCTTACACTCCAGGGTTTTAGAAGAAGCAGAGCCCGATAGCCTACCCAGAGCGCTCCCAAGGGGAGGCGGTTGGCTACACGCAGAATTCCGTGCCAAATAAACTTTATTCAAGGAAGGGACCGGTGTGTAGCTAGAGTGTATATTTACTTGGTAGAAATCACAAGGAGGTAGGCTGCATGTTCGCTGGAAACGGGGAACTTATGGCACAAGCCTTGCTTACCCATTTTGAATGCTCCATTCAAGCTGCCTTGAAGCTGCCTAAATAACAATTTTAGGACGGGTCTCTAGTCTCTGTAGGCAAGGCTCTGGGAAGGGAACGAGTGTTCTCTACATCAACAGGGTGCTTTCATAGCCTGGGTGGGAGCCTCTCCTCAGACGCTCTACAGCTAAAAGGAAACTTGACGTGAGTCCTTTCCTCAAGGTAAAGCCTAGAATAGCCCTGCCGAAGTGGAAACTTGGAGCGGAGTCCTTGAGGCATTAGATTCAGGTCTGTTTCCTTTTAAGTTTAGTAAGCTTTTCAGGACACCGAGGACCTCGCCTGGGCACCTTATTCCCTGGAAGACCACCGAGTACCGGCAGTCTCCACTGGGCTACTTAAGAAACATCCAGGCCCGGACACCTTTCCCAGTCACTCTGTGTATTTTGTGTGTAGGCCAACACACTGCACTCTTCCTTGGAAGAGCTAGATTTCCTCAGCTCTCCAACAGCCCCAGGAAATGTGTTCTCTCACGTCCTACATATCATGCAAATCTGCCTCATTGCCCTAGGCTGAGCAGCTCTGAGAAACCAAAACTGCTTCGCATTCCTTCTACAAAGTCATACCTTAAGACCCCATCCTTACAGGAGAAAGTCAGCTTGCGTTTCTGCTGTAACCACAGCACAGATCTTCCTCTTACACTGCAGGGTTTTAGAAGAAGCTAAGCCAGATAGCCTACCTAGAGCGCTCCTTGGGGGAGGCTGTTGGCTACACGCAGAACTCCGTGCCAAATAAACTTTATTCAAGGAAGGGACCAGTGTTTAGCTAGAGTGTATATTTACTTGGTAGAAATCACAAGTAGGTAGGCCGCGTGTTCGCTGGAAACGGTGACCTTATGGCACAAGCCTTGCTTTCCCATTTTGAATGCTCCATGCATGCTGCCTTGAAGTTACCTAAATAACAGTTTTAGGACGAGTCTTTAGTCATTGTAGGCAGGGCTCTGGGAAGGGAACGAGTGTTCTCTGCATCAACAGGGTGCTTTCATAGCCTGGGTGGGAGCCTCTCCTCAGACGCCCTAGAGATAAAGGAAACTTGACGTGAGTTCTTTCCTCCAGGTAAAGCCTTGACTAGCCCTGCCGAAGCTGAACTTGAAGCAGTTTCCTTGTGGCATTTGTTTTAGGTCTGTTTTCTTTTAAGGTTAGTAAGCTTGTCAAGACACCGAGGACCTCTCGTGGGCACCCTATTCCCTGCAAGAGCACCGAGTACCAGCAGGCTCCACTGGGCTACTAAGAAACATCCAGGCCCGGAAACGTTTCCCAGTCACTGTGTATTTTGTGTGTAGGGCAACACACTGCACTCTTCCTTGGAAGAGCTAGATTTCCTCAGCTCTCCAACAACTCCAGGAAATGTGTTCTCTCAATTCCTATATGTCATGCAAATCTCCCTCATTGCCCTTAGGCTGAGCAGCACTGAGAAACCAAAACTGCAACGCATTCCTTCTTTAAAGTCAAACCTTAAGACCCCATCCTTACAGGAGAAAGTCGGCTTGCTTTCCTGCTGTAACCAAAGCACAGTTCTTCCTCTTACACTCCAGGGTTTTAGAAGAAGCAGAGCCCGATAGCCTACCCAGAGCGCTCCCAAGGGGAGGCGGTTGGCTACACGCAGAATTCCGTGCCAAATAAACTTTATTCAAGGAAGGGACCGGTGTGTAGCTAGAGTGTATATTTACTTGGTAGAAATCACAAGGAGGTAGGCTGCATGTTCGCTGGAAACGGGGAACTTATGGCACAAGCCTTGCTTACCCATTTTGAATGCTCCATTCAAGCTGCCTTGAAGCTGCCTAAATAACAATTTTAGGACGGGTCTCTAGTCTCTGTAGGCAAGGCTCTGGGAAGGGAACGAGTGTTCTCTACATCAACAGGGTGCTTTCATAGCCTGGGTGGGAGCCTCTCCTCAGACGCTCTACAGCTAAAAGGAAACTTGACGTGAGTCCTTTCCTCAAGGTAAAGCCTAGAATAGCCCTGCCGAAGTGGAAGCTTGGAGCGGAGTCCTTGAGGCATTAGTTTCAGGTCTGTTTCCTTTTAAGGTTAGTAAGCTTTTCAGGACACCGAGGACCTCGCCTGGGCACCTTATTCCCTGGAAGACCACCGAGTACCGGCAGTCTCCACTGGGCTACTAAGAAACATCCAGGCCCAGACACCTTTCCCAGTCACTCTGTGTATTTTGTGTGTAGGCCAACACACTGCACTCTTCCTTGGAAGAGCTAGATTTCTTCAGCTCTCCAACAGCCCCAGGAAATGTGTTCTCTCACGTCCTACATATCATGCAAATCTGCCTCATTGCCCTAGGCTGAGCAGCTCTGAGAAACCAAAACTGCTTCGCATTCCTTCTACAAAGTCACACCTTAAGACCCCATCCTTACAGGAGAAAGTCAGCTTGCGTTTCTGCTGTAACCAAAGCACAGATCTTCCTCTTACACTGCAGGGTTTTAGAAGAAGCTAAGCCAGATAGCCTACCTAGAGCGCTCCTTGGGGGAGGCTGTTGGCTACACGCAGAACTCCGTGCCAAATAAACTTTATTCAAGGAAGGGACCAGTGTTTAGCTAGAGTGTATATTTACTTGGTAGAAATCACAAGTAGGTAGGCCGCGTGTTCGCTGGAAACGGTGACCTTATGGCACAAGCCTTGCTTTCCCATTTTGAATGCTCCATGCATGCTGCCTTGAAGTTACCTAAATAACAGTTTTAGGACGAGTCTTTAGTCATTGTAGGCAGGGCTCTGGGAAGGGAACGAGTGTTCTCTGCATCAACAGGGTGCTTTCATAGCCTGGGTGGGAGCCTCTCCTCAGACGCCCTAGAGATAAAGGAAACTTGACGTGAGTTCTTTCCTCCAGGTAAAGCCTTGACTAGCCCTGCCGAAGCTGAGCTTGAAGCAGTTTCCTTGTGGCATTTGTTTTAGGTCTGTTTTCTTTTAAGGTTAGTAAGCTTGTCAAGACACCGAGGACCTCTCGTGGGCACCCTATTCCCTGCAAGAGCACCGAGTACCAGCAGGCTCCACTGGGCTACTAAGAAACATCCAGGCCCGGAAACGTTTCCCAGTCACTGTGTATTTTGTGTGTAGGGCAACACACTGCACTCTTCCTTGGAAGAGCTAGATTTCCTCAGCTCTCCAACAACTCCAGGAAATGTGTTCTCTCAATTCCTATATGTCATGCAAATCTCCCTCATTGCCCTTAGGCTGAGCAGCACTGAGAAACCAAAACTGCAACGCATTCCTTCTTTAAAGTCAAACCTTAAGACCCCATCCTTACAGGAGAAAGTCGGCTTGCTTTCCTGCTGTAACCAAAGCACAGTTCTTCCTCTTACACTCCAGGGTTTTAGAAGAAGCAGAGCCCGATAGCCTACCCAGAGCGCTCCCAAGGGGAGGCGGTTGGCTACACGCAGAATTCCGTGCCAAATAAACTTTATTCAAGGAAGGGACCGGTGTGTAGCTAGAGTGTATATTTACTTGGTAGAAATCACAAGGAGGTAGGCTGCATGTTCGCTGGAAACGGGGAACTTATGGCACAAGCCTTGCTTACCCATTTTGAATGCTCCATTCAAGCTGCCTTGAAGCTGCCTAAATAACAATTTTAGGACGGGTCTCTAGTCTCTGTAGGCAAGGCTCTGGGAAGGGAACGAGTGTTCTCTACATCAACAGGGTGCTTTCATAGCCTGGGTGGGAGCCTCTCCTCAGACGCTCTACAGCTAAAAGGAAACTTGACGTGAGTCCTTTCCTCAAGGTAAAGCCTAGAATAGCCCTGCCGAAGTGGAAGCTTGGAGCGGAGTCCTTGAGGCATTAGTTTCAGGTCTGTTTCCTTTTAAGGTTAGTAAGCTTTTCAGGACACCGAGGACCTCGCCTGGGCACCTTATTCCCTGGAAGACCACCGAGTACCGGCAGTCTCCACTGGGCTACTTAAGAAACATCCAGGCCCTGACACCTTTCCCAGTCACTCTGTGTATTTTGTGTGTAGGCCAACACACTGCACTCTTCCTTGGAAGAGCTAGATTTCTTCAGCTCTCCAACAGCCCCAGGAAATGTGTTCTCTCACGTCCTACATATCATGCAAATCTGCCTCATTGCCCTAGGCTGAGCAGCTCTGAGAAACCAAAACTGCTTCGCATTCCTTCTACAAAGTCATACCTTAAGACCCCATCCTTACAGGAGAAAGTCAGCTTGCGTTTCTGCTGTAACCACAGCACAGATCTTCCTCTTACACTGCAGGGTTTTAGAAGAAGCTAAGCCAGATAGCCTACCTAGAGCGCTCCTTGGGGGAGGCTGTTGGCTACACGCAGAACTCCGTGCCAAATAAACTTTATTCAAGGAAGGGACCAGTGTTTAGCTAGAGTGTATATTTACTTGGTAGAAATCACAAGTAGGTAGGCCGCGTGTTCGCTGGAAACGGTGACCTTATGGCACAAGCCTTGCTTTCCCATTTTGAATGCTCCATGCATGCTGCCTTGAAGTTACCTATTTAACAGTTTTAGGACGAGTCTTTAGTCATTGTAGGCAGGGCTCTGGGAAGGGAACGAGTGTTCTCTGCATCAACAGGGTGCTTTCATAGCCTGGGTGGGAGCCTCTCCTCAGACGCCCTAGAGATAAAGGAAACTTGACGTGAGTTCTTTCCTCCAGGTAAAGCCTTGACTAGCCCTGCCGAAGCTGAGCTTGAAGCAGTTTCCTTGTGGCATTTGTTTTAGGTCTGTTTTCTTTTAAGGTTAGTAAGCTTGTCAAGACACCGAGGACCTCTCGTGGGCACCCTATTCCCTGCAAGAGCACCGAGTACCAGCAGGCTCCACTGGGCTACTAAGAAACATCCAGGCCCGGAAACGTTTCCCAGTCACTGTGTATTTTGTGTGTAGGGCAACACACTGCACTCTTCCTTGGAAGAGCTAGATTTCCTCAGCTCTCCAACAACTCCAGGAAATGTGTTCTCTCAATTCCTATATGTCATGCAAATCTCCCTCATTGCCCTTAGGCTGAGCAGCACTGAGAAACCAAAACTGCAACGCATTCCTTCTTTAAAGTCAAACCTTAAGACCCCATCCTTACAGGAGAAAGTCGGCTTGCTTTCCTGCTGTAACCAAAGCACAGTTCTTCCTCTTACACTCCAGGGTTTTAGAAGAAGCAGAGCCCGATAGCCTACCCAGAGCGCTCCCAAGGGGAGGCGGTTGGCTACACGCAGAATTCCGTGCCAAATAAACTTTATTTAAGGAAGGGACCGGTGTGTAGCTAGAGTGTATATTTACTTGGTAGAAATCACAAGGAGGTAGGCTGCATGTTCGCTGGAAACGGGGAACTTATGGCACAAGCCTTGCTTACCCATTTTGAATGCTCCCTTCAAGCTGCCTTGAAGCTGCCTAAATAACAATTTTAGGACGGGTCTCTAGTCTCTGTAGGCAAGGCTCTGGGAAGGGAACGAGTGTTCTCTACATCAACAGGGTGCTTTCATAGCCTGGGTGGGAGCCTCTCCTCAGACGCTCTACAGCTAAAAGGAAACTTGACGTGAGTCCTTTCCTCAAGGTAAAGCCTAGAATAGCCCTGCCGAAGTGGAAGCTTGGAGCGGAGTCCTTGAGGCATTAGTTTCAGGTCTGTTTCCTTTTAAGGTTAGTAAGCTTTTCAGGACACCGAGGACCTCGCCTGGGCACCTTATTCCCTGGAAGACCACCGAGTACCGGCAGTCTCCACTGGGCTACTTAAGAAACATCCAGGCCCGGACACCTTTCCCAGTCACTCTGTGTATTTTGTGTGTAGGCCAACACACTGCACTCTTCCTTGGAAGAGCTAGATTTCTTCAGCTCTCCTAACAGCCCCAGGAAATGTGTTCTCTCACGTCCTACATATCATGCAAATCTGCCTCATTGCCCTAGGCTGAGCAGCTCTGAGAAACCAAAACTGCTTCGCATTCCTTCTACAAAGTCATACCTTAAGACCCCATCCTTACAGGAGAAAGTCAGCTTGCGTTTCTGCTGTAACCAAAGCACAGATCTTCCTCTTACACTGCAGGGTTTTAGAAGAAGCTAAGCCAGATAGCCTACCTAGAGCGCTCCTTGGGGGAGGCTGTTGGCTACACGCAGAACTCCGTGCCAAATAAACTTTATTCAAGGAAGGGACCAGTGTTTAGCTAGAGTGTATATTTACTTGGTAGAAATCACAAGTAGGTAGGCCGCGTGTTCGCTGGAAACGGTGACCTTATGGCACAAGCCTTGCTTTCCCATTTTGAATGCTCCATGCATGCTGCCTTGAAGTTACCTAAATAACAGTTTTAGGACGAGTCTTTAGTCATTGTAGGCAGGGCTCTGGGAAGGGAACGAGTGTTCTCTGCATCAACAGGGTGCTTTCATAGCCTGGGTGGGAGCCTCTCCTCAGACGCCCTAGAGATAAAGGAAACTTGACGTGAGTTCTTTCCTCCAGGTAAAGCCTTGACTAGCCCTGCCGAAGCTGAGCTTGAAGCAGTTTCCTTGTGGCATTTGTTTTAGGTCTGTTTTCTTTTAAGGTTAGTAAGCTTGTCAAGACACCGAGGACCTCTCGTGGGCACCCTATTCCCTGCAAGAGCACCGAGTACCAGCAGGCTCCACTGGGCTACTAAGAAACATCCAGGCCCGGAAACGTTTCCCAGTCACTGTGTATTTTGTGTGTAGGGCAACACACTGCACTCTTCCTTGGAAGAGCTAGATTTCCTCAGCTCTCCAACAACTCCAGGAAATGTGTTCTCTCAATTCCTATATGTCATGCAAATCTCCCTCATTGCCCTTAGGCTGAGCAGCACTGAGAAACCAAAACTGCAACGCATTCCTTCTTTAAAGTCAAACCTTAAGACCCCATCCTTACAGGAGAAAGTCGGCTTGCTTTCCTGCTGTAACCAAAGCACAGTTCTTCCTCTTACACTCCAGGGTTTTAGAAGAAGCAGAGCCCGATAGCCTACCCAGAGCGCTCCCAAGGGGAGGCGGTTGGCTACACGCAGAATTCCGTGCCAAATAAACTTTATTCAAGGAAGGGACCGGTGTGTAGCTAGAGTGTATATTTACTTGGTAGAAATCACAAGGAGGTAGGCTGCATGTTCGCTGGAAACGGGGAACTTATGGCACAAGCCTTGCTTACCCATTTTGAATGCTCCCTTCAAGCTGCCTTGAAGCTGCCTAAATAACAATTTTAGGACGGGTCTCTAGTCTCTGTAGGCAAGGCTCTGGGAAGGGAACGAGTGTTCTCTACATCAACAGGGTGCTTTCATAGCCTGGGTGGGAGCCTCTCCTCAGACGCTCTACAGCTAAAAGGAAACTTGACGTGAGTCCTTTCCTCAAGGTAAAGCCTAGAATAGCCCTGCCGAAGTGGAAGCTTGGAGCGGAGTCCTTGAGGCATTAGTTTCAGGTCTGTTTCCTTTTAAGGTTAGTAAGCTTTTCAGGACACCGAGGACCTCGCCTGGGCACCTTATTCCCTGGAAGACCACCGAGTACCGGCAGTCTCCACTGGGCTACTTAAGAAACATCCAGGCCCGGACACCTTTCCCAGTCACTCTGTGTATTTTGTGTGTAGGCCAACACACTGCACTCTTCCTTGGAAGAGCTAGATTTCTTCAGCTCTCCTAACAGCCCCAGGAAATGTGTTCTCTCACGTCCTACATATCATGCAAATCTGCCTCATTGCCCTAGGCTGAGCAGCTCTGAGAAACCAAAACTGCTTCGCATTCCTTCTACAAAGTCATACCTTAAGACCCCATCCTTACAGGAGAAAGTCAGCTTGCGTTTCTGCTGTAACCAAAGCACAGATCTTCCTCTTACACTGCAGGGTTTTAGAAGAAGCTAAGCCAGATAGCCTACCTAGAGCGCTCCTTGGGGGAGGCTGTTGGCTACACGCAGAACTCCGTGCCAAATAAACTTTATTCAAGGAAGGGACCAGTGTTTAGCTAGAGTGTATATTTACTTGGTAGAAATCACAAGTAGGTAGGCCGCGTGTTCGCTGGAAACGGTGACCTTATGGCACAAGCCTTGCTTTCCCATTTTGAATGCTCCATGCATGCTGCCTTGAAGTTACCTAAATAACAGTTTTAGGACGAGTCTTTAGTCATTGTAGGCAGGGCTCTGGGAAGGGAACGAGTGTTCTCTGCATCAACAGGGTGCTTTCATAGCCTGGGTGGGAGCCTCTCCTCAGACGCCCTAGAGATAAAGGAAACTTGACGTGAGTTCTTTCCTCCAGGTAAAGCCTTGACTAGCCCTGCCGAAGCTGAGCTTGAAGCAGTTTCCTTGTGGCATTTGTTTTAGGTCTGTTTTCTTTTAAGGTTAGTAAGCTTGTCAAGACACCGAGGACCTCTCGTGGGCACCCTATTCCCTGCAAGAGCACCGAGTACCAGCAGGCTCCACTGGGCTACTAAGAAACATCCAGGCCCGGAAACGTTTCCCAGTCACTGTGTATTTTGTGTGTAGGGCAACACACTGCACTCTTCCTTGGAAGAGCTAGATTTCCTCAGCTCTCCAACAACTCCAGGAAATGTGTTCTCTCAATTCCTATATGTCATGCAAATCTCCCTCATTGCCCTTAGGCTGAGCAGCACTGAGAAACCAAAACTGCAACGCATTCCTTCTTTAAAGTCAAACCTTAAGACCCCATCCTTACAGGAGAAAGTCGGCTTGCTTTCCTGCTGTAACCAAAGCACAGTTCTTCCTCTTACACTCCAGGGTTTTAGAAGAAGCAGAGCCCGATAGCCTACCCAGAGCGCTCCCAAGGGGAGGCGGTTGGCTACACGCAGAATTCCGTGCCAAATAAACTTTATTCAAGGAAGGGACCGGTGTGTAGCTAGAGTGTATATTTACTTGGTAGAAATCACAAGGAGGTAGGCTGCATGTTCGCTGGAAACGGGGAACTTATGGCACAAGCCTTGCTTACCCATTTTGAATGCTCCCTTCAAGCTGCCTTGAAGCTGCCTAAATAACAATTTTAGGACGGGTCTCTAGTCTCTGTAGGCAAGGCTCTGGGAAGGGAACGAGTGTTCTCTACATCAACAGGGTGCTTTCATAGCCTGGGTGGGAGCCTCTCCTCAGACGCTCTACAGCTAAAAGGAAACTTGACGTGAGTCCTTTCCTCAAGGTAAAGCCTAGAATAGCCCTGCCGAAGTGGAAGCTTGGAGCGGAGTCCTTGAGGCATTAGTTTCAGGTCTGTTTCCTTTTAAGGTTAGTAAGCTTTTCAGGACACCGAGGACCTCGCCTGGGCACCTTATTCCCTGGAAGACCACCGAGTACCGGCAGTCTCCACTGGGCTACTTAAGAAACATCCAGGCCCGGACACCTTTCCCAGTCACTCTGTGTATTTTGTGTGTAGGCCAACACACTGCACTCTTCCTTGGAAGAGCTAGATTTCTTCAGCTCTCCTAACAGCCCCAGGAAATGTGTTCTCTCACGTCCTACATATCATGCAAATCTGCCTCATTGCCCTAGGCTGAGCAGCTCTGAGAAACCAAAACTGCTTCGCATTCCTTCTACAAAGTCATACCTTAAGACCCCATCCTTACAGGAGAAAGTCAGCTTGCGTTTCTGCTGTAACCAAAGCACAGATCTTCCTCTTACACTGCAGGGTTTTAGAAGAAGCTAAGCCAGATAGCCTACCTAGAGCGCTCCTTGGGGGAGGCTGTTGGCTACACGCAGAACTCCGTGCCAAATAAACTTTATTCAAGGAAGGGACCAGTGTTTAGCTAGAGTGTATATTTACTTGGTAGAAATCACAAGTAGGTAGGCCGCGTGTTCGCTGGAAACGGTGACCTTATGGCACAAGCCTTGCTTTCCCATTTTGAATGCTCCATGCATGCTGCCTTGAAGTTACCTAAATAACAGTTTTAGGACGAGTCTTTAGTCATTGTAGGCAGGGCTCTGGGAAGGGAACGAGTGTTCTCTGCATCAACAGGGTGCTTTCATAGCCTGGGTGGGAGCCTCTCCTCAGACGCCCTAGAGATAAAGGAAACTTGACGTGAGTTCTTTCCTCCAGGTAAAGCCTTGACTAGCCCTGCCGAAGCTGAGCTTGAAGCAGTTTCCTTGTGGCATTTGTTTTAGGTCTGTTTTCTTTTAAGGTTAGTAAGCTTGTCAAGACACCGAGGACCTCTCGTGGGCACCCTATTCCCTGCAAGAGCACCGAGTACCAGCAGGCTCCACTGGGCTACTAAGAAACATCCAGGCCCGGAAACGTTTCCCAGTCACTGTGTATTTTGTGTGTAGGGCAACACACTGCACTCTTCCTTGGAAGAGCTAGATTTCCTCAGCTCTCCAACAACTCCAGGAAATGTGTTCTCTCAATTCCTATATGTCATGCAAATCTCCCTCATTGCCCTTAGGCTGAGCAGCACTGAGAAACCAAAACTGCAACGCATTCCTTCTTTAAAGTCAAACCTTAAGACCCCATCCTTACAGGAGAAAGTCGGCTTGCTTTCCTGCTGTAACCAAAGCACAGTTCTTCCTCTTACACTCCAGGGTTTTAGAAGAAGCAGAGCCCGATAGCCTACCCAGAGCGCTCCCAAGGGGAGGCGGTTGGCTACACGCAGAATTCCGTGCCAAATAAACTTTATTCAAGGAAGGGACCGGTGTGTAGCTAGAGTGTATATTTACTTGGTAGAAATCACAAGGAGGTAGGCTGCATGTTCGCTGGAAACGGGGAACTTATGGCACAAGCCTTGCTTACCCATTTTGAATGCTCCCTTCAAGCTGCCTTGAAGCTGCCTAAATAACAATTTTAGGACGGGTCTCTAGTCTCTGTAGGCAAGGCTCTGGGAAGGGAACGAGTGTTCTCTACATCAACAGGGTGCTTTCATAGCCTGGGTGGGAGCCTCTCCTCAGACGCTCTACAGCTAAAAGGAAACTTGACGTGAGTCCTTTCCTCAAGGTAAAGCCTAGAATAGCCCTGCCGAAGTGGAAGCTTGGAGCGGAGTCCTTGAGGCATTAGTTTCAGGTCTGTTTCCTTTTAAGGTTAGTAAGCTTTTCAGGACACCGAGGACCTCGCCTGGGCACCTTATTCCCTGGAAGACCACCGAGTACCGGCAGTCTCCACTGGGCTACTTAAGAAACATCCAGGCCCGGACACCTTTCCCAGTCACTCTGTGTATTTTGTGTGTAGGCCAACACACTGCACTCTTCCTTGGAAGAGCTAGATTTCTTCAGCTCTCCTAACAGCCCCAGGAAATGTGTTCTCTCACGTCCTACATATCATGCAAATCTGCCTCATTGCCCTAGGCTGAGCAGCTCTGAGAAACCAAAACTGCTTCGCATTCCTTCTACAAAGTCATACCTTAAGACCCCATCCTTACAGGAGAAAGTCAGCTTGCGTTTCTGCTGTAACCAAAGCACAGATCTTCCTCTTACACTGCAGGGTTTTAGAAGAAGCTAAGCCAGATAGCCTACCTAGAGCGCTCCTTGGGGGAGGCTGTTGGCTACACGCAGAACTCCGTGCCAAATAAACTTTATTCAAGGAAGGGACCAGTGTTTAGCTAGAGTGTATATTTACTTGGTAGAAATCACAAGTAGGTAGGCCGCGTGTTCGCTGGAAACGGTGACCTTATGGCACAAGCCTTGCTTTCCCATTTTGAATGCTCCATGCATGCTGCCTTGAAGTTACCTAAATAACAGTTTTAGGACGAGTCTTTAGTCATTGTAGGCAGGGCTCTGGGAAGGGAACGAGTGTTCTCTGCATCAACAGGGTGCTTTCATAGCCTGGGTGGGAGCCTCTCCTCAGACGCCCTAGAGATAAAGGAAACTTGACGTGAGTTCTTTCCTCCAGGTAAAGCCTTGACTAGCCCTGCCGAAGCTGAGCTTGAAGCAGTTTCCTTGTGGCATTTGTTTTAGGTCTGTTTTCTTTTAAGGTTAGTAAGCTTGTCAAGACACCGAGGACCTCTCGTGGGCACCCTATTCCCTGCAAGAGCACCGAGTACCAGCAGGCTCCACTGGGCTACTAAGAAACATCCAGGCCCGGAAACGTTTCCCAGTCACTGTGTATTTTGTGTGTAGGGCAACACACTGCACTCTTCCTTGGAAGAGCTAGATTTCCTCAGCTCTCCAACAACTCCAGGAAATGTGTTCTCTCAATTCCTATATGTCATGCAAATCTCCCTCATTGCCCTTAGGCTGAGCAGCACTGAGAAACCAAAACTGCAACGCATTCCTTCTTTAAAGTCAAACCTTAAGACCCCATCCTTACAGGAGAAAGTCGGCTTGCTTTCCTGCTGTAACCAAAGCACAGTTCTTCCTCTTACACTCCAGGGTTTTAGAAGAAGCAGAGCCCGATAGCCTACCCAGAGCGCTCCCAAGGGGAGGCGGTTGGCTACACGCAGAATTCCGTGCCAAATAAACTTTATTCAAGGAAGGGACCGGTGTGTAGCTAGAGTGTATATTTACTTGGTAGAAATCACAAGGAGGTAGGCTGCATGTTCGCTGGAAACGGGGAACTTATGACACAAGCCTTGCTTACCCATTTTGAATGCTCCCTTCAAGCTGCCTTGAAGCTGCCTAAATAACAATTTTAGGACGGGTCTCTAGTCTCTGTAGGCAAGGCTCTGGGAAGGGAACGAGTGTTCTCTACATCAACAGGGTGCTTTCATAGCCTGGGTGGGAGCCTCTCCTCAGACGCTCTACAGCTAAAAGGAAACTTGACGTGAGTCCTTTCCTCAAGGTAAAGCCTAGAATAGCCCTGCCGAAGTGGAAGCTTGGAGCGGAGTCCTTGAGGCATTAGTTTCAGGTCTGTTTCCTTTTAAGGTTAGTAAGCTTTTCAGGACACCGAGGACCTCGCCTGGGCACCTTATTCCCTGGAAGACCACCGAGTACCGGCAGTCTCCACTGGGCTACTTAAGAAACATCCAGGCCCGGACACCTTTCCCAGTCACTCTGTGTATTTTGTGTGTAGGCCAACACACTGCACTCTTCCTTGGAAGAGCTAGATTTCTTCAGCTCTCCTAACAGCCCCAGGAAATGTGTTCTCTCACGTCCTACATATCATGCAAATCTGCCTCATTGCCCTAGGCTGAGCAGCTCTGAGAAACCAAAACTGCTTCGCATTCCTTCTACAAAGTCATACCTTAAGACCCCATCCTTACAGGAGAAAGTCAGCTTGCGTTTCTGCTGTAACCAAAGCACAGATCTTCCTCTTACACTGCAGGGTTTTAGAAGAAGCTAAGCCAGATAGCCTACCTAGAGCGCTCCTTGGGGGAGGCGGTTGGCTACACGCAGAACTCCGTGCCAAATAAACTTTATTCAAGGAAGGGACCAGTGTTTAGCTAGAGTGTATATTTACTTGGTAGAAATCACAAGTAGGTAGGCCGCGTGTTCGCTGGAAACGGTGACCTTATGGCACAAGCCTTGCTTTCCCATTTTGAATGCTCCATGCATGCTGCCTTGAAGTTACCTAAATAACAGTTTTAGGACGAGTCTTTAGTCATTGTAGGCAGGGCTCTGGGAAGGGAACGAGTGTTCTCTGCATCAACAGGGTGCTTTCATAGCCTGGGTGGGAGCCTCTCCTCAGACGCCCTAGAGATAAAGGAAACTTGACGTGAGTTCTTTCCTCCAGGTAAAGCCTTGACTAGCCCTGCCGAAGCTGAGCTTGAAGCAGTTTCCTTGTGGCATTTGTTTTAGGTCTGTTTTCTTTTAAGGTTAGTAAGCTTGTCAAGACACCGAGGACCTCTCGTGGGCACCCTATTCCCTGCAAGAGCACCGAGTACCAGCAGGCTCCACTGGGCTACTAAGAAACATCCAGGCCCGGAAACGTTTCCCAGTCACTGTGTATTTTGTGTGTAGGGCAACACACTGCACTCTTCCTTGGAAGAGCTAGATTTCCTCAGCTCTCCAACAACTCCAGGAAATGTGTTCTCTCAATTCCTATATGTCATGCAAATCTCCCTCATTGCCCTTAGGCTGAGCAGCACTGAGAAACCAAAACTGCAACGCATTCCTTCTTTAAAGTCAAACCTTAAGACCCCATCCTTACAGGAGAAAGTCGGCTTGCTTTCCTGCTGTAACCAAAGCACAGTTCTTCCTCTTACACTCCAGGGTTTTAGAAGAAGCAGAGCCCGATAGCCTACCCAGAGCGCTCCCAAGGGGAGGCGGTTGGCTACACGCAGAATTCCGTGCCAAATAAACTTTATTCAAGGAAGGGACCGGTGTGTAGCTAGAGTGTATATTTACTTGGTAGAAATCACAAGGACGTAGGCTGCATGTTCGCTGGAAACGGGGAACTTATGGCACAAGCCTTGCTTACCCATTTTGAATGCTCCATTCAAGCTGCCTTGAAGCTGCCTAAATAACAATTTTAGGACGGGTCTCTAGTCTCTGTAGGCAAGGCTCTGGGAAGGGAACGAGTGTTCTGTACATCAACAGGGTGCTTTCATAGCCTGGGTGGGAGCCTCTCCTCAGACGCTCTACAGCTAAAAGGAAACTTGACGTGAGTCCTTTCCTCAAGGTAAAGCCTAGAATAGCCCTGCCGAAGTGGAAGCTTGGAGCGGAGTCCTTGAGGCATTAGTTTCAGGTCTGTTTCCTTTTAAGGTTAGTAAGCTTTTCAGGACACCGAGGACCTCGCCTGGGCACCTTACTCCCTGGAAGACCACCGAGTACCGGCAGTCTCCACTGGGCTACTTAAGAAACATCCAGGCCCGGACACCTTTCCCAGTCACTCTGTGTATTTTGTGTGTAGGCCAACACACTGCACTCTTCCTTGGAAGAGCTAGATTTCTTCAGCTCTCCAAAAGCCCCAGGAAATGTGTTCTCTCACGTCCTACATATCATGCAAATCTGCCTCATTGCCCTAGGCTGAGCAGCTCTGAGAAACCAAAACTGCTTCGCATTCCTTCTACAAAGTCATACCTTAAGACCCCATCCTTACAGGAGAAAGTCAGCTTGCGTTTCTGCTGTAACCAAAGCACAGATCTTCCTCTTACACTGCAGGGTTTTAGAAGAAGCTAAGCCAGATAGCCTACCTAGAGCGCTCCTTTGGGGAGGCGGTTGGCTACACGCAGAACTCCGCGCCAAATAAACTTTATTCAAGGAAGGGACCAGTGTTTAGCTAGAGTGTATATTTACTTGGTAGAAATCACAAGTAGGTAGGCCGCGTGTTCGCTGGAAACGGTGACCTTATGGCACAAGCCTTGCTTTCCCATTTTGAATGCTCCATGCATGCTGCCTTGAAGTTACCTAAATAACAGTTTTAGGACGAGTCTTTAGTCATTGTAGGCAGGGCTCTGGGAAGGGAACGAGTGTTCTCTGCATCAACAGGGTGCTTTCATAGCCTGGGTGGGAGCCTCTCCTCAGACGCCCTAGAGATAAAGGAAACTTGACGTGAGTTCTTTCCTCCAGGTAAAGCCTTGACTAGCCCTGCCGAAGTTGAGCTTGAAGCAGTTTCCTTGTGGCATTTGTTTTAGGTCTGTTTTCTTTTAAGGTTAGTAAGCTTGTCAAGACACCGAGGACCTCTCGTGGGCACCCTATTCCCTGCAAGAGCACCGAGTACCAGCAGGCTCCACTGGGCTACTAAGAAACATCCAGGCCCGGAAACGTTTCCCAGTCACTGTGTATTTTGTGTGTAGGGCAACACACTGCACTCTTCCTTGGAAGAGCTAGATTTCCTCAGCTCTCCAACAACTCCAGGAAATGTGTTCTCTCAATTCCTATATGTCATGCAAATCTCCCTCATTGCCCTTAGGCTGAGCAGCACTGAGAAACCAAAACTGCAACGCATTCCTTCTTTAAAGTCAAACCTTAAGACCCCATCCTTACAGGAGAAAGTCGGCTTGCTTTCCTGCTGTAACCAAAGCACAGTTCTTCCTCTTACACTCCAGGGTTTTAGAAGAAGCAGAGCCCGATAGCCTACCCAGAGCGCTCCCAAGGGGAGGCGGTTGGCTACACGCAGAATTCCGTGCCAAATAAACTTTATTCAAGGAAGGGACCGGTGTGTAGCTAGAGTGTATATTTACTTGGTAGAAATCACAAGGAGGTAGGATGCATGTTCGCTGGAAACGGGGAACTTATGACACAAGACTTGCTTACCCATTTTGAATGCTCCATTCAAGCTGCCTTGAAGCTGCCTAAATAACAATTTTAGGACGGGTCTCTAGTCTCTGTAGGCAAGGCTCTGGGAAGGGAACGAGTGTTCTCTACATCAACAGGGTGCTTTCATAGCCTGGGTGGGAGCCTCTCCTCAGACGCTCTACAGCTAAAAGGAAACTTGACGTGAGTCCTTTCCTCAAGGTAAAGCCTAGAATAGCCCTGCCGAAGTGGAAGCTTGGAGCGGAGTCCTTGAGGCATTAGTTTCAGGTCTGTTTCCTTTTAAGGTTAGTAAGCTTTTCAGGACACCGAGGACCTCGCCTGGGCACCTTATTCCCTGGAAGACCACCGAGTACCGGCAGTCTCCACTGGGCTACTTAAGAAACATCCAGGCCCGGACACCTTTCCCAGTCACTCTGTGTATTTTGTGTGTAGGCCAACACACTGCACTCTTCCTTGGAAGAGCTAGATTTCTTCAGCTCTCCAACAGCCCCAGGAAATGTGTTCTCTCACGTCCTACATATCATGCAAATCTGCCTCATTGCCCTAGGCTGAGCAGCTCTGAGAAACCAAAACTGCTTCGCATTCCTTCTACAAAGTCATACCTTAAGACCCCATCCTTACAGGAGAAAGTCAGCTTGCGTTTCTGCTGTAACCAAAGCACAGATCTTCCTCTTACACTGCAGGGTTTTAGAAGAAGCTAAGCCAGATAGCCTACCTAGAGCGCTCCTTGGGGGAGGCGGTTGGCTACACGCAGAACTCCGTGCCAAATAAACTTTATTCAAGGAAGGGACCAGTGTTTAGCTAGAGTGTATATTTACTTGGTAGAAATCACAAGTAGGTAGGCCGCGTGTTCGCTGGAAACGGTGACCTTATGGCACAAGCCTTGCTTTCCCATTTTGAATGCTCCATGCATGCTGCCTTGAAGTTACCTAAATAACAGTTTTAGGACGAGTCTTTAGTCATTGTAGGCAGGGCTCTGGGAAGGGAACGAGTGTTCTCTGCATCAACAGGGTGCTTTCATAGCCTGGGTGGGAGCCTCTCCTCAGACGCCCTAGAGATAAAGGAAACTTGACGTGAGTTCTTTCCTCCAGGTAAAGCCTTGACTAGCCCTGCCGAAGCTGAGCTTGAAGCAGTTTCCTTGTGGCATTTGTTTTAGGTCTGTTTTCTTTTAAGGTTAGTAAGCTTGTCAAGACACCGAGGACCTCTCGTGGGCACCCTATTCCCTGCAAGAGCACCGAGTACCAGCAGGCTCCACTGGGCTACTAAGAAACATCCAGGCCCGGAAACGTTTCCCAGTCACTGTGTATTTTGTGTGTAGGGCAACACACTGCACTCTTCCTTGGAAGAGCTAGATTTCCTCAGCTCTCCAACAACTCCAGGAAATGTGTTCTCTCAATTCCTATATGTCATGCAAATCTCCCTCATTGCCCTTAGGCTGAGCAGCACTGAGAAACCAAAACTGCAACGCATTCCTTCTTTAAAGTCAAACCTTAAGACCCCATCCTTACAGGAGAAAGTCGGCTTGCTTTCCTGCTGTAACCAAAGCACAGTTCTTCCTCTTACACTCCAGGGTTTTAGAAGAAGCAGAGCCCGATAGCCTACCCAGAGCGCTCCCAAGGGGAGGCGGTTGGCTACACGCAGAATTCCGTGCCAAATAAACTTTATTCAAGGAAGGGACCGGTGTGTAGCTAGAGTGTATATTTACTTGGTAGAAATCACAAGGAGGTAGGCTGCATGTTCGCTGGAAACGGGGAACTTATGACACAAGCCTTGCTTACCCATTTTGAATGCTCCCTTCAAGCTGCCTTGAAGCTGCCTAAATAACAATTTTAGGACGGGTCTCTAGTCTCTGTAGGCAAGGCTCTGGGAAGGGAACGAGTGTTCTCTACATCAACAGGGTGCTTTCATAGCCTGGGTGGGAGCCTCTCCTCAGACGCTCTACAGCTAAAAGGAAACTTGACGTGAGTCCTTTCCTCAAGGTAAAGCCTAGAATAGCCCTGCCGAAGTGGAAGCTTGGAGCGGAGTCCTTGAGGCATTAGTTTCAGGTCTGTTTCCTTTTAAGGTTAGTAAGCTTTTCAGGACACCGAGGACCTCGCCTGGGCACCTTATTCCCTGGAAGACCACCGAGTACCGGCAGTCTCCACTGGGCTACTTAAGAAACATCCAGGCCCGGACACCTTTCCCAGTCACTCTGTGTATTTTGTGTGTAGGCCAACACACTGCACTCTTCCTTGGAAGAGCTAGATTTCTTCAGCTCTCCTAACAGCCCCAGGAAATGTGTTCTCTCACGTCCTACATATCATGCAAATCTGCCTCATTGCCCTAGGCTGAGCAGCTCTGAGAAACCAAAACTGCTTCGCATTCCTTCTACAAAGTCATACCTTAAGACCCCATCCTTACAGGAGAAAGTCAGCTTGCGTTTCTGCTGTAACCAAAGCACAGATCTTCCTCTTACACTGCAGGGTTTTAGAAGAAGCTAAGCCAGATAGCCTACCTAGAGCGCTCCTTGGGGGAGGCTTTTGGCTACACGCAGAACTCCGTGCCAAATAAACTTTATTCAAGGAAGGGACCAGTGTTTAGCTAGAGTGTATATTTACTTGGTAGAAATCACAAGTAGGTAGGCCGCGTGTTCGCTGGAAACGGTGACCTTATGGCACAAGCCTTGCTTTCCCATTTTGAATGCTCCATGCATGCTGCCTTGAAGTTACCTAAATAACAGTTTTAGGACGAGTCTTTAGTCATTGTAGGCAGGGCTCTGGGAAGGGAACGAGTGTTCTCTGCATCAACAGGGTGCTTTCATAGCCTGGGTGGGAGCCTCTCCTCAGACGCCCTAGAGATAAAGGAAACTTGACGTGAGTTCTTTCCTCCAGGTAAAGCCTTGACTAGCCCTGCCGAAGTTGAGCTTGAAGCAGTTTCCTTGTGGCATTTGTTTTAGGTCTGTTTTCTTTTAAGGTTAGTAAGCTTGTCAAGACACCGAGGACCTCTCGTGGGCACCCTATTCCCTGCAAGAGCACCGAGTACCAGCAGGCTCCACTGGGCTACTAAGAAACATCCAGGCCCGGAAACGTTTCCCAGTCACTGTGTATTTTGTGTGTAGGGCAACACACTGCACTCTTCCTTGGAAGAGCTAGATTTCCTCAGCTCTCCAACAACTCCAGGAAATGTGTTCTCTCAATTCCTATATGTCATGCAAATCTCCCTCATTGCCCTTAGGCTGAGCAGCACTGAGAAACCAAAACTGCAACGCATTCCTTCTTTAAAGTCAAACCTTAAGACCCCATCCTTACAGGAGAAAGTCGGCTTGCTTTCCTGCTGTAACCAAAGCACAGTTCTTCCTCTTACACTCCAGGGTTTTAGAAGAAGCAGAGCCCGATAGCCTACCCAGAGCGCTCCCAAGGGGAGGCGGTTGGCTACACGCAGAATTCCGTGCCAAATAAACTTTATTCAAGGAAGGGACCGGTGTGTAGCTAGAGTGTATATTTACTTGGTAGAAATCACAAGGAGGTAGGATGCATGTTCGCTGGAAACGGGGAACTTATGACACAAGACTTGCTTACCCATTTTGAATGCTCCATTCAAGCTGCCTTGAAGCTGCCTAAATAACAATTTTAGGACGGGTCTCTAGTCTCTGTAGGCAAGGCTCTGGGAAGGGAACGAGTGTTCTCTACATCAACAGGGTGCTTTCATAGCCTGGGTGGGAGCCTCTCCTCAGACGCTCTACAGCTAAAAGGAAACTTGACGTGAGTCCTTTCCTCAAGGTAAAGCCTAGAATAGCCCTGCCGAAGTGGAAGCTTGGAGCGGAGTCCTTGAGGCATTAGTTTCAGGTCTGTTTCCTTTTAAGGTTAGTAAGCTTTTCAGGACACCGAGGACCTCGCCTGGGCACCTTATTCCCTGGAAGACCACCGAGTACCGGCAGTCTCCACTGGGCTACTTAAGAAACATCCAGGCCCGGACACCTTTCCCAGTCACTCTGTGTATTTTGTGTGTAGGCCAACACACTGCACTCTTCCTTGGAAGAGCTAGATTTCTTCAGCTCTCCAACAGCCCCAGGAAATGTGTTCTCTCACGTCCTACATATCATGCAAATCTGCCTCATTGCCCTAGGCTGAGCAGCTCTGAGAAACCAAAACTGCTTCGCATTCCTTCTACAAAGTCATACCTTAAGACCCCATCCTTACAGGAGAAAGTCAGCTTGCGTTTCTGCTGTAACCAAAGCACAGATCTTCCTCTTACACTGCAGGGTTTTAGAAGAAGCTAAGCCAGATAGCCTACCTAGAGCGCTCCTTGGGGGAGGCGGTTGGCTACACGCAGAACTCCGTGCCAAATAAACTTTATTCAAGGAAGGGACCAGTGTTTAGCTAGAGTGTATATTTACTTGGTAGAAATCACAAGTAGGTAGGCCGCGTGTTCGCTGGAAACGGTGACCTTATGGCACAAGCCTTGCTTTCCCATTTTGAATGCTCCATGCATGCTGCCTTGAAGTTACCTAAATAACAGTTTTAGGACGAGTCTTTAGTCATTGTAGGCAGGGCTCTGGGAAGGGAACGAGTGTTCTCTGCATCAACAGGGTGCTTTCATAGCCTGGGTGGGAGCCTCTCCTCAGACGCCCTAGAGATAAAGGAAACTTGACGTGAGTTCTTTCCTCCAGGTAAAGCCTTGACTAGCCCTGCCGAAGTTGAGCTTGAAGCAGTTTCCTTGTGGCATTTGTTTTAGGTCTGTTTTCTTTTAAGGTTAGTAAGCTTGTCAAGACACCGAGGACCTCTCGTGGGCACCCTATTCCCTGCAAGAGCACCGAGTACCAGCAGGCTCCACTGGGCTACTAAGAAACATCCAGGCCCGGAAACGTTTCCCAGTCACTGTGTATTTTGTGTGTAGGGCAACACACTGCACTCTTCCTTGGAAGAGCTAGATTTCCTCAGCTCTCCAACAACTCCAGGAAATGTGTTCTCTCAATTCCTATATGTCATGCAAATCTCCCTCATTGCCCTTAGGCTGAGCAGCACTGAGAAACCAAAACTGCAACGCATTCCTTCTTTAAAGTCAAACCTTAAGACCCCATCCTTACAGGAGAAAGTCGGCTTGCTTTCCTGCTGTAACCAAAGCACAGTTCTTCCTCTTACACTCCAGGGTTTTAGAAGAAGCAGAGCCCGATAGCCTACCCAGAGCGCTCCCAAGGGGAGGCGGTTGGCTACACGCAGAATTCCGTGCCAAATAAACTTTATTCAAGGAAGGGACCGGTGTGTAGCTAGAGTGTATATTTACTTGGTAGAAATCACAAGGACGTAGGCTGCATGTTCGCTGGAAACGGGGAACTTATGGCACAAGCCTTGCTTACCCATTTTGAATGCTCCATTCAAGCTGCCTTGAAGCTGCCTAAATAACAATTTTAGGACGGGTCTCTAGTCTCTGTAGGCAAGGCTCTGGGAAGGGAACGAGTGTTCTCTACATCAACAGGGTGCTTTCATAGCCTGGGTGGGAGCCTCTCCTCAGACGCTCTACAGCTAAAAGGAAACTTGACGTGAGTCCTTTCCTCAAGGTAAAGCCTAGAATAGCCCTGCCGAAGTGGAAGCTTGGAGCGGAGTCCTTGAGGCATTAGTTTCAGGTCTGTTTCCTTTTAAGGTTAGTAAGCTTTTCAGGACACCGAGGACCTCGCCTGGGCACCTTATTCCCTGGAAGACCACCGAGTACCGGCAGTCTCCACTGGGCTACTTAAGAAACATCCAGGCCCTGACACCTTTCCCAGTCACTCTGTGTATTTTGTGTGTAGGCCAACACACTGCACTCTTCCTTGGAAGAGCTAGATTTCCTCAGCTCTCCAACAGCCCCAGGAAATGTGTTCTCTCACATCCTACATATCATGCAAATCTGCCTCATTGCCCTAGGCTGAGCAGCTCTGAGAAACCAAAACTGCTTCGCATTCCTTCTACAAAGTCATACCTTAAGACCCCATCCTTACAGGAGAAAGTCAGCTTGCGTTTCTGCTGTAACCAAAGCACAGATCTTCCTCTTACACTGCAGGGTTTTAGAAGAAGCTAAGCCAGATAGCCTACCTAGAGCGCTCCTTGGGGGAGGCTGTTGGCTACACGCAGAACTCCGTGCCAAATAAACTTTATTCAAGGAAGGGACCAGTGTTTAGCTAGAGTGTATATTTACTTGGTAGAAATCACAAGTAGGTAGGCCGCGTGTTCGCTGGAAACGGTGACCTTATGGCACAAGCCTTGCTTTCCCATTTTGAATGCTCCATGCATGCTGCCTTGAAGTTACCTAAATAACAGTTTTAGGACGAGTCTTTAGTCATTGTAGGCAGGGCTCTGGGAAGGGAACGAGTGTTCTCTGCATCAACAGGGTGCTTTCATAGCCTGGGTGGGAGCCTCTCCTCAGACGCCCTAGAGATAAAGGAAACTTGACGTGAGTTCTTTCCTCCAGGTAAAGCCTTGACTAGCCCTGCCGAAGCTGAGCTTGAAGCAGTTTCCTTGTGGCATTTGTTTTAGGTCTGTTTTCTTTTAAGGTTAGTAAGCTTGTCAAGACACCGAGGACCTCTCGTGGGCACCCTATTCCCTGCAAGAGCACCGAGTACCAGCAGGCTCCACTGGGCTACTAAGAAACATCCAGGCCCGGAAACGTTTCCCAGTCACTGTGTATTTTGTGTGTAGGGCAACACACTGCACTCTTCCTTGGAAGAGCTAGATTTCCTCAGCTCTCCACCAACTCCAGGAAATGTGTTCTCTCAATTCCTATATGTCATGCAAATCTCCCTCATTGCCCTTAGGCTGAGCAGCACTGAGAAACCAAAACTGCAACGCATTCCTTCTTTAAAGTCAAACCTTAAGACCCCATCCTTACAGGAGAAAGTCGGCTTGCTTTCCTGCTGTAACCAAAGCACAGTTCTTCCTCTTACACTCTAGGGTTTTAGAAGAAGCAGAGCCCGATAGCCTACCCAGAGCGCTCCCAAGGGGAGGCGGTTGGCTACACGCAGAATTCCGTGCCAAATAAACTTTATTCAAGGAAGGGACCGGTGTGTAGCTAGAGTGTATATTTACTTGGTAGAAATCACAAGGACGTAGGCTGCATGTTCGCTGGAAACGGGGAACTTATGGCACAAGCCTTGCTTACCCATTTTGAATGCTCCATTCAAGCTGCCTTGAAGCTGCCTAAATAACAATTTTAGGACGGGTCTCTAGTCTCTGTAGGCAAGGCTCTGGGAAGGGAACGAGTGTTCTCTACATCAACAGGGTGCTTTCATAGCCTGGGTGGGAGCCTCTCCTCAGACGCTCTACAGCTAAAAGGAAACTGGACGTGAGTCCTTTCCTCAAGGTAAAGCCTAGAATAGCCCTGCCGAAGTGGAAGCTTGGAGCGGAGTCCTTGAGGCATTAGTTTCAGGTCTGTTTCCTTTTAAGGTTAGTAAGCTTTTCAGGACACCGAGGACCTCGCCTGGGCACCTTATTCCCTGGAAGACCACCGAGTACCGGCAGTCTCCACTGGGCTACTTAAGAAACATCCAGGCCCGGACACCTTTCCCAGTCACTCTGTGTATTTTGTGTGTAGGCCAACACACTGCACTCTTCCTTGGAAGAGCTAGATTTCCTCAGCTCTCCAACAGCCCCAGGAAATGTGTTCTCTCACGTCCTACATATCATGCAAATCTGCCTCATTGCCCTAGGCTGAGCAGCTCTGAGAAACCAAAACTGCTTCGCATTCCTTCTACAAAGTCATACCTTAAGACCCCATCCTTACAGGAGAAAGTCAGCTTGCGTTTCTGCTGTAACCAAAGCACAGATCTTCCTCTTACACTGCAGGGTTTTAGAAGAAGCTAAGCCAGATAGCCTACCTAGAGCGCTCCTTGGGGGAGGCTGTTGGCTACACGCAGAACTCCGTGCCAAATAAACTTTATTCAAGGAAGGGACCAGTGTTTAGCTAGAGTGTATATTTACTTGGTAGAAATCACAAGTAGGTAGGCCGCGTGTTCGCTGGAAACGGTGACCTTATGGCACAAGCCTTGCTTTCCCATTTTGAATGCTCCATGCATGCTGCCTTGAAGTTACCTAAATAACAGTTTTAGGACGAGTCTTTAGTCATTGTAGGCAGGGCTCTGGGAAGGGAACGAGTGTTCTCTGCATCAACAGGGTGCTTTCATAGCCTGGGTGGGAGCCTCTCCTCAGACGCCCTAGAGATAAAGGAAACTTGACGTGAGTTCTTTCCTCCAGGTAAAGCCTTGACTAGCCCTGCCGAAGCTGAGCTTGAAGCAGTTTCCTTGTGGCATTTGTTTTAGGTCTGTTTTCTTTTAAGGTTAGTAAGCTTGTCAAGACACCGAGGACCTCTCGTGGGCACCCTATTCCCTGCAAGAGCACCGAGTACCAGCAGGCTCCACTGGGCTACTAAGAAACATCCAGGCCCGGAAACGTTTCCCAGTCACTGTGTATTTTGTGTGTAGGGCAACACACTGCACTCTTCCTTGGAAGAGCTAGATTTCCTCAGCTCTCCAACAACTCCAGGAAATGTGTTCTCTCAATTCCTATATGTCATGCAAATCTCCCTCATTGCCCTTAGGCTGAGCAGCACTGAGAAACCAAAACTGCAACGCATTCCTTCTTTAAAGTCAAACCTTAAGACCCCATCCTTACAGGAGAAAGTCGGCTTGCTTTCCTGCTGTAACCAAAGCACAGTTCTTCCTCTTACACTCCAGGGTTTTAGAAGAAGCAGAGCCCGATAGCCTACCCAGAGCGCTCCCAAGGGGAGGCGGTTGGCTACACGCAGAATTCCGTGCCAAATAAACTTTATTCAAGGAAGGGACCGGTGTGTAGCTAGAGTGTATATTTACTTGGTAGAAATCACAAGGAGGTAGGCTGCATGTTCGCTGGAAACGGGGAACTTATGGCACAAGCCTTGCTTACCCATTTTGAATGCTCCATTCAAGCTGCCTTGAAGCTGCCTAAATAACAATTTTAGGACGGGTCTCTAGTCTCTGTAGGCAAGGCTCTGGGAAGGGAACGAGTGTTCTCTACATCAACAGGGTGCTTTCATAGCCTGGGTGGGAGCCTCTCCTCAGACGCTCTACAGCTAAAAGGAAACTGGACGTGAGTCCTTTCCTCAAGGTAAAGCCTAGAATAGCCCTGCCGAAGTGGAAGCTTGGAGCGGAGTCCTTGAGGCATTAGTTTCAGGTCTGTTTCCTTTTAAGGTTAGTAAGCTTTTCAGGACACCGAGGACCTCGCCTGGGCACCTTATTCCCTGGAAGACCACCGAGTACCGGCAGTCTCCACTGGGCTACTTAAGAAACATCCAGGCCCGGACACCTTTCCCAGTCACTCTGTGTATTTTGTGTGTAGGCCAACACACTGCACTCTTCCTTGGAAGAGCTAGATTTCCTCAGCTCTCCAACAGCCCCAGGAAATGTGTTCTCTCACGTCCTACATATCATGCAAATCTGCCTCATTGCCCTAGGCTGAGCAGCTCTGAGAAACCAAAACTGCTTCGCATTCCTTCTACAAAGTCATACCTTAAGACCCCATCCTTACAGGAGAAAGTCAGCTTGCGTTTCTGCTGTAACCAAAGCACAGATCTTCCTCTTACACTGCAGGGTTTTAGAAGAAGCTAAGCCAGATAGCCTACCTAGAGCGCTCCTTGGGGGAGGCGGTTGGCTACACGCAGAACTCCGTGCCAAATAAACTTTATTCAAGGAAGGGACCAGTGTTTAGCTAGAGTGTATATTTACTTGGTAGAAATCACAAGTAGGTAGGCCGCGTGTGCGCTGGAAACGGTGACCTTATGGCACAAGCCTTGCTTTCCCATTTTGAATGCTCCATGCATGCTGCCTTGAAGTTACCTAAATAACAGTTTTAGGACGAGTCTTTAGTCATTGTAGGCAGGGCTCTGGGAAGGGAACGAGTGTTCTCTGCATCAACAGGGTGCTTTCATAGCCTGGGTGGGAGCCTCTCCTCAGACGCCCTAGAGATAAAGGAAACTTGACGTGAGTTCTTTCCTCCAGGTAAAGCCTTGACTAGCCCTGCCGAAGCTGAGCTTGAAGCAGTTTCCTTGTGGCATTTGTTTTAGGTCTGTTTTCTTTTAAGGTTAGTAAGCTTGTCAAGACACCGAGGACCTCTCGTGGGCACCCTATTCCCTGCAAGAGCACCGAGTACCAGCAGGCTCCACTGGGCTACTAAGAAACATCCAGGCCCGGAAACGTTTCCCAGTCACTGTGTATTTTGTGTGTAGGGCAACACACTGCACTCTTCCTTGGAAGAGCTAGATTTCCTCAGCTCTCCAACAACTCCAGGAAATGTGTTCTCTCAATTCCTATATGTCATGCAAATCTCCCTCATTGCCCTTAGGCTGAGCAGCACTGAGAAACCAAAACTGCAACGCATTCCTTCTTTAAAGTCAAACCTTAAGACCCCATCCTTACAGGAGAAAGTCGGCTTGCTTTCCTGCTGTAACCAAAGCACAGTTCTTCCTCTTACACTCCAGGGTTTTAGAAGAAGCAGAGCCCGATAGCCTACCCAGAGCGCTCCCAAGGGGAGGCGGTTGGCTACACGCAGAATTCCGTGCCAAATAAACTTTATTCAAGGAAGGGACCGGTGTGTAGCTAGAGTGTATATTTACTTGGTAGAAATCACAAGGACGTAGGCTGCATGTTCGCTGGAAACGGGGAACTTATGGCACAAGCCTTGCTTACCCATTTTGAATGCTCCATTCAAGCTGCCTTGAAGCTGCCTAAATAACAATTTTAGGACGGGTCTCTAGTCTCTGTAGGCAAGGCTCTGGGAAGGGAACGAGTGTTCTCTACATCAACAGGGTGCTTTCATAGCCTGGGTGGGAGCCTCTCCTCAGACGCTCTACAGCTAAAAGGAAACTGGACGTGAGTCCTTTCCTCAAGGTAAAGCCTAGAATAGCCCTGCCGAAGTGGAAGCTTGGAGCGGAGTCCTTGAGGCATTAGTTTCAGGTCTGTTTCCTTTTAAGGTTAGTAAGCTTTTCAGGACACCGAGGACCTCGCCTGGGCACCTTATTCCCTGGAAGACCACCGAGTACCGGCAGTCTCCACTGGGCTACTTAAGAAACATCCAGGCCCGGACACCTTTCCCAGTCACTCTGTGTATTTTGTGTGTAGGCCAACACACTGCACTCTTCCTTGGAAGAGCTAGATTTCCTCAGCTCTCCAACAGCCCCAGGAAATGTGTTCTCTCACGTCCTACATATCATGCAAATCTGCCTCATTGCCCTAGGCTGAGCAGCTCTGAGAAACCAAAACTGCTTCGCATTCCTTCTACAAAGTCATACCTTAAGACCCCATCCTTACAGGAGAAAGTCAGCTTGCGTTTCTGCTGTAACCAAAGCACAGATCTTCCTCTTACACTGCAGGGTTTTAGAAGAAGCTAAGCCAGATAGCCTACCTAGAGCGCTCCTTGGGGGAGGCGGTTGGCTACACGCAGAACTCCGTGCCAAATAAACTTTATTCAAGGAAGGGACCAGTGTTTAGCTAGAGTGTATATTTACTTGGTAGAAATCACAAGTAGGTAGGCCGCGTGTGCGCTGGAAACGGTGACCTTATGGCACAAGCCTTGCTTTCCCATTTTGAATGCTCCATGCATGCTGCCTTGAAGTTACCTAAATAACAGTTTTAGGACGAGTCTTTAGTCATTGTAGGCAGGGCTCTGGGAAGGGAACGAGTGTTCTCTGCATCAACAGGGTGCTTTCATAGCCTGGGTGGGAGCCTCTCCTCAGACGCCCTAGAGATAAAGGAAACTTGACGTGAGTTCTTTCCTCCAGGTAAAGCCTTGACTAGCCCTGCCGAAGCTGAGCTTGAAGCAGTTTCCTTGTGGCATTTGTTTTAGGTCTGTTTTCTTTTAAGGTTAGTAAGCTTGTCAAGACACCGAGGACCTCTCGTGGGCACCCTATTCCCTGCAAGAGCACCGAGTACCAGCAGGCTCCACTGGGCTACTAAGAAACATCCAGGCCCGGAAACGTTTCCCAGTCACTGTGTATTTTGTGTGTAGGGCAACACACTGCACTCTTCCTTGGAAGAGCTAGATTTCCTCAGCTCTCCAACAACTCCAGGAAATGTGTTCTCTCAATTCCTATATGTCATGCAAATCTCCCTCATTGCCCTTAGGCTGAGCAGCACTGAGAAACCAAAACTGCAACGCATTCCTTCTTTAAAGTCAAACCTTAAGACCCCATCCTTACAGGAGAAAGTCGGCTTGCTTTCCTGCTGTAACCAAAGCACAGTTCTTCCTCTTACACTCCAGGGTTTTAGAAGAAGCAGAGCCCGATAGCCTACCCAGAGCGCTCCCAAGGGGAGGCGGTTGGCTACACGCAGAATTCCGTGCCAAATAAACTTTATTCAAGGAAGGGACCGGTGTGTAGCTAGAGTGTATATTTACTTGGTAGAAATCACAAGGACGTAGGCTGCATGTTCGCTGGAAACGGGGAACTTATGGCACAAGCCTTGCTTACCCATTTTGAATGCTCCATTCAAGCTGCCTTGAAGCTGCCTAAATAACAATTTTAGGACGGGTCTCTAGTCTCTGTAGGCAAGGCTCTGGGAAGGGAACGAGTGTTCTCTACATCAACAGGGTGCTTTCATAGCCTGGGTGGGAGCCTCTCCTCAGACGCTCTACAGCTAAAAGGAAACTGGACGTGAGTCCTTTCCTCAAGGTAAAGCCTAGAATAGCCCTGCCGAAGTGGAAGCTTGGAGCGGAGTCCTTGAAGCATTAGTTTCAGGTCTGTTTCCTTTTAAGGTTAGTAAGCTTTTCAGGACACCGAGGACCTCGCCTGGGCACCTTATTCCCTGGAAGACCACCGAGTACCGGCAGTCTCCACTGGGCTACTTAAGAAACATCCAGGCCCGGACACCTTTCCCAGTCACTCTGTGTATTTTGTGTGTAGGCCAACACACTGCACTCTTCCTTGGAAGAGCTAGATTTCCTCAGCTCTCCAACAGCCCCAGGAAATGTGTTCTCTCACGTCCTACATATCATGCAAATCTGCCTCATTGCCCTAGGCTGAGCAGCTCTGAGAAACCAAAACTGCTTCGCATTCCTTCTACAAAGTCATACCTTAAGACCCCATCCTTACAGGAGAAAGTCAGCTTGCGTTTCTGCTGTAACCAAAGCACAGATCTTCCTCTTACACTGCAGGGTTTTAGAAGAAGCTAAGCCAGATAGCCTACCTAGAGCGCTCCTTGGGGGAGGCGGTTGGCTACACGCAGAACTCCGTGCCAAATAAACTTTATTCAAGGAAGGGACCAGTGTTTAGCTAGAGTGTATATTTACTTGGTAGAAATCACAAGTAGGTAGGCCGCGTGTGCGCTGGAAACGGTGACCTTATGGCACAAGCCTTGCTTTCCCATTTTGAATGCTCCATGCATGCTGCCTTGAAGTTACCTAAATAACAGTTTTAGGACGAGTCTTTAGTCATTGTAGGCAGGGCTCTGGGAAGGGAACGAGTGTTCTCTGCATCAACAGGGTGCTTTCATAGCCTGGGTGGGAGCCTCTCCTCAGACGCCCTAGAGATAAAGGAAACTTGACGTGAGTTCTTTCCTCCAGGTAAAGCCTTGACTAGCCCTGCCGAAGCTGAGCTTGAAGCAGTTTCCTTGTGGCATTTGTTTTAGGTCTGTTTTCTTTTAAGGTTAGTAAGCTTGTCAAGACACCGAGGACCTCTCGTGGGCACCCTATTCCCTGCAAGAGCACCGAGTACCAGCAGGCTCCACTGGGCTACTAAGAAACATCCAGGCCCGGAAACGTTTCCCAGTCACTGTGTATTTTGTGTGTAGGGCAACACACTGCACTCTTCCTTGGAAGAGCTAGATTTCCTCAGCTCTCCAACAACTCCAGGAAATGTGTTCTCTCAATTCCTATATGTCATGCAAATCTCCCTCATTGCCCTTAGGCTGAGCAGCACTGAGAAACCAAAACTGCAACGCATTCCTTCTTTAAAGTCAAACCTTAAGACCCCATCCTTACAGGAGAAAGTCGGCTTGCTTTCCTGCTGTAACCAAAGCACAGTTCTTCCTCTTACACTCCAGGGTTTTAGAAGAAGCAGAGCCCGATAGCCTACCCAGAGCGCTCCCAAGGGGAGGCGGTTGGCTACACGCAGAATTCCGTGCCAAATAAACTTTATTCAAGGAAGGGACCGGTGTGTAGCTAGAGTGTATATTTACTTGGTAGAAATCACAAGGACGTAGGCTGCATGTTCGCTGGAAACGGGGAACTTATGGCACAAGCCTTGCTTACCCATTTTGAATGCTCCATTCAAGCTGCCTTGAAGCTGCCTAAATAACAATTTTAGGACGGGTCTCTAGTCTCTGTAGGCAAGGCTCTGGGAAGGGAACGAGTGTTCTCTACATCAACAGGGTGCTTTCATAGCCTGGGTGGGAGCCTCTCCTCAGACGCTCTACAGCTAAAAGGAAACTGGACGTGAGTCCTTTCCTCAAGGTAAAGCCTAGAATAGCCCTGCCGAAGTGGAAGCTTGGAGCGGAGTCCTTGAGGCATTAGTTTCAGGTCTGTTTCCTTTTAAGGTTAGTAAGCTTTTCAGGACACCGAGGACCTCGCCTGGGCACCTTATTCCCTGGAAGACCACCGAGTACCGGCAGTCTCCACTGGGCTACTAAGAAACATCCAGGCCCAGACACCTTTCCCAGTCACTCTGTGTATTTTGTGTGTAGGCCAACACACTGCACTCTTCCTTGGAAGAGCTAGATTTCCTCAGCTCTCCAACAGCCCCAGGAAATGTGTTCTCTCACGTCCTACATATCATGCAAATCTGCCTCATTGCCCTAGGCTGAGCAGCTCTGAGAAACCAAAACTGCTTCGCATTCCTTCTACAAGGTCATACCTTAAGACCCCATCCTTACAGGAGAAAGTCAGCTTGCGTTTCTGCTGTAACCACAGCACAGATCTTCCTCTTACACTGCAGGGTTTTAGAAGAAGCTAAGCCAGATAGCCTACCTAGAGCGCTCCTTGGGGGAGGCTGTTGGCTACACGCAGAACTCCGTGCCAAATAAACTTTATTCAAGGAAGGGACCAGTGTTTAGCTAGAGTGTATATTTACTTGGTAGAAATCACAAGTAGGTAGGCCGCGTGTTCGCTGGAAACGGTGACCTTATGGCACAAGCCTTGCTTTCCCATTTTGAATGCTCCATGCATGCTGCCTTGAAGTTACCTAAATAACAGTTTTAGGACGAGTCTTTAGTCATTGTAGGCAGGGCTCTGGGAAGGGAACGAGTGTTCTCTGCATCAACAGGGTGCTTTCATAGCCTGGGTGGGAGCCTCTCCTCAGACGCCCTAGAGATAAAGGAAACTTGACGTGAGTTCTTTCCTCCAGGTAAAGCCTTGACTAGCCCTGCCGAAGCTGAGCTTGAAGCAGTTTCCTTGTGGCATTTGTTTTAGGTCTGTTTTCTTTTAAGGTTAGTAAGCTTGTCAAGACACCGAGGACCTCTCGTGGGCACCCTATTCCCTGCAAGAGCACCGAGTACCAGCAGGCTCCACTGGGCTACTAAGAAACATCCAGGCCCGGAAACGTTTCCCAGTCACTGTGTATTTTGTGTGTAGGGCAACACACTGCACTCTTCCTTGGAAGAGCTAGATTTCCTCAGCTCTCCAACAACTCCAGGAAATGTGTTCTCTCAATTCCTATATGTCATGCAAATCTCCCTCATTGCCCTTAGGCTGAGCAGCACTGAGAAACCAAAACTGCAACGCATTCCTTCTTTAAAGTCAAACCTTAAGACCCCATCCTTACAGGAGAAAGTCGGCTTGCTTTCCTGCTGTAACCAAAGCACAGTTCTTCCTCTTACACTCCAGGGTTTTAGAAGAAGCAGAGCCCGATAGCCTACCCAGAGCGCTCCCAAGGGGAGGCGGTTGGCTACACGCAGAATTCCGTGCCAAATAAACTTTATTCAAGGAAGGGACCGGTGTGTAGCTAGAGTGTATATTTACTTGGTAGAAATCACAAGGACGTAGGCTGCATGTTCGCTGGAAACGGGGAACTTATGGCACAAGCCTTGCTTACCCATTTTGAATGCTCCATTCAAGCTGCCTTGAAGCTGCCTAAATAACAATTTTAGGACGGGTCTCTAGTCTCTGTAGGCAAGGCTCTGGGAAGGGAACGAGTGTTCTCTACATCAACAGGGTGCTTTCATAGCCTGGGTGGGAGCCTCTCCTCAGACGCTCTACAGCTAAAAGGAAACTTGACGTGAGTCCTTTCCTCAAGGTAAAGCCTAGAATAGCCCTGCCGAAGTGGAAACTTGGAGCGGAGTCCTTGAGGCATTAGATTCAGGTCTGTTTCCTTTTAAGGTTAGTAAGCTTTTCAGGACACCGAGGACCTCGCCTGGGCACCTTATTCCCTGGAAGACCACCGAGTACCGGCAGTCTCCACTGGGCTACTTAAGAAACATCCAGGCCCTGACACCTTTCCCAGTCACTCTGTGTATTTTGTGTGTAGGCCAACACACTGCACTCTTCCTTGGAAGAGCTAGATTTCTTCAGCTCTCCAACAGCCACAGGAAATGTGTTCTCTCACGTCCTACATATCATGCAAATCTGCCTCATTGCCCTAGGCTGAGCAGCTCTGAGAAACCAAAACTGCTTCGCATTCCTTCTACAAAGTCATACCTTAAGACCCCATCCTTACAGGAGAAAGTCAGCTTGCGTTTCTGCTGTAACCAAAGCACAGATCTTCCTCTTACACTGCAGGGTTTTAGAAGAAGCTAAGCCAGATAGCCTACCTAGAGCGCTCCTTGGGGGAGGCGGTTGGCTACACGCAGAACTCCGTGCCAAATAAACTTTATTCAAGGAAGGGACCAGTGTTTAGCTAGAGTGTATATTTACTTGGTAGAAATCACAAGTAGGTAGGCCGCGTGTTCGCTGGAAACGGTGACCTTATGGCACAAGCCTTGCTTTCCCATTTTGAATGCTCCATGCATGCTGCCTTGAAGTTACCTAAATAACAGTTTTAGGACGAGTCTTTAGTCATTGTAGGCAGGGCTCTGGGAAGGGAACGAGTGTTCTCTGCATCAACAGGGTGCTTTCATAGCCTGGGTGGGAGCCTCTCCTCAGACGCCCTAGAGATAAAGGAAACTTGACGTGAGTTCTTTCCTCCAGGTAAAGCCTTGACTAGCCCTGCCGAAGCTGAGCTTGAAGCAGTTTCCTTGTGGCATTTGTTTTAGGTCTGTTTTCTTTTAAGGTTAGTAAGCTTGTCAAGACACCGAGGACCTCTCGTGGGCACCCTATTCCCTGCAAGAGCACCGAGTACCAGCAGGCTCCACTGGGCTACTAAGAAACATCCAGGCCCGGAAACGTTTCCCAGTCACTGTGTATTTTGTGTGTAGGGCAACACACTGCACTCTTCCTTGGAAGAGCTAGATTTCCTCAGCTCTCCAACAACTCCAGGAAATGTGTTCTCTCAATTCCTATATGTCATGCAAATCTCCCTCATTGCCCTTAGGCTGAGCAGCACTGAGAAACCAAAACTGCAACGCATTCCTTCTTTAAAGTCAAACCTTAAGACCCCATCCTTACAGGAGAAAGTCGGCTTGCTTTCCTGCTGTAACCAAAGCACAGTTCTTCCTCTTACACTCCAGGGTTTTAGAAGAAGCAGAGCCCGATAGCCTACCCAGAGCGCTCCCAAGGGGAGGCGGTTGGCTACACGCAGAATTCCGTGCCAAATAAACTTTATTCAAGGAAGGGACCGGTGTGTAGCTAGAGTGTATATTTACTTGGTAGAAATCACAAGGACATAGGCTGCATGTTCGCTGGAAACGGGGAACTTATGGCACAAGCCTTGCTTACCCATTTTGAATGCTCCATTCAAGCTGCCTTGAAGCTGCCTAAATAACAATTTTAGGACGGGTCTCTAGTCTCTGTAGGCAAGGCTCTGGGAAGGGAACGAGTGTTCTCTACATCAACAGGGTGCTTTCATAGCCTGGGTGGGAGCCTCTCCTCAGACGCTCTACAGCTAAAAGGAAACTGGACGTGAGTCCTTTCCTCAAGGTAAAGCCTAGAATAGCCCTGCCGAAGTGGAAGCTTGGAGCGGAGTCCTTGAGGCATTAGTTTCAGGTCTGTTTCCTTTTAAGGTTAGTAAGCTTTTCAGGACACCGAGGACCTCGCCTGGGCACCTTATTCCCTGGAAGACCACCGAGTACCGGCAGTCTCCACTGGGCTACTAAGAAACATCCAGGCCCGGACACCTTTCCCAGTCACTCTGTGTATTTTGTGTGTAGGCCAACACACTGCACTCTTCCTTGGAAGAGCTAGATTTCCTCAGCTCTCCAACAGCCCCAGGAAATGTGTTCTCTCACGTCCTACATATCATGCAAATCTGCCTCATTGCCCTAGGCTGAGCAGCTCTGAGAAACCAAAACTGCTTCGCATTCCTTCTACAAAGTCATACCTTAAGACCCCATCCTTACAGGAGAAAGTCAGCTTGCGTTTCTGCTGTAACCAAAGCACAGATCTTCCTCTTACACTGCAGGGTTTTAGAAGAAGCTAAGCCAGATAGCCTACCTAGAGCGCTCCTTGGGGGAGGCGGTTGGCTACACGCAGAACTCCGTGCCAAATAAACTTTATTCAAGGAAGGGACCAGTGTTTAGCTAGAGTGTATATTTACTTGGTAGAAATCACAAGTAGGTAGGCCGCGTGTTCGCTGGAAACGGTGACCTTATGGCACAAGCCTTGCTTTCCCATTTTGAATGCTCCATGCATGCTGCCTTGAAGTTACCTAAATAACAGTTTTAGGACGAGTCTTTAGTCATTGTAGGCAGGGCTCTGGGAAGGGAACGAGTGTTCTCTGCATCAACAGGGTGCTTTCATAGCCTGGGTGGGAGCCTCTCCTCAGACGCCCTAGAGATAAAGGAAACTTGACGTGAGTTCTTTCCTCCAGGTAAAGCCTTGACTAGCCCTGCCGAAGCTGAGCTTGAAGCAGTTTCCTTGTGGCATTTGTTTTAGGTCTGTTTTCTTTTAAGGTTAGTAAGCTTGTCAAGACACCGAGGACCTCTCGTGGGCACCCTATTCCCTGCAAGAGCACCGAGTACCAGCAGGCTCCACTGGGCTACTAAGAAACATCCAGGCCCGGAAACGTTTCCCAGTCACTGTGTATTTTGTGTGTAGGGCAACACACTGCACTCTTCCTTGGAAGAGCTAGATTTCCTCAGCTCTCCAACAACTCCAGGAAATGTGTTCTCTCAATTCCTATATGTCATGCAAATCTCCCTCATTGCCCTTAGGCTGAGCAGCACTGAGAAACCAAAACTGCAACGCATTCCTTCTTTAAAGTCAAACCTTAAGACCCCATCCTTACAGGAGAAAGTCGGCTTGCTTTCCTGCTGTAACCAAAGCACAGTTCTTCCTCTTACACTCCAGGGTTTTAGAAGAAGCAGAGCCCGATAGCCTACCCAGAGCGCTCCCAAGGGGAGGCGGTTGGCTACACGCAGAATTCCGTGCCAAATAAACTTTATTCAAGGAAGGGACCGGTGTGTAGCTAGAGTGTATATTTACTTGGTAGAAATCACAAGGAGGTAGGCTGCATGTTCGCTGGAAACGGGGAACTTATGACACAAGCCTTGCTTACCCATTTTGAATGCTCCATTCAAGCTGCCTTGAAGCTGCCTAAATAACAATTTTAGGACGGGTCTCTAGTCTCTGTAGGCAAGGCTCTGGGAAGGGAACGAGTGTTCTCTACATCAACAGGGTGCTTTCATAGCCTGGGTGGGAGCCTCTCCTCAGACGCTCTACAGCTAAAAGGAAACTTGACGTGAGTCCTTTCCTCAAGGTAAAGCCTAGAATAGCCCTGCCGAAGTGGAAGCTTGGAGCGGAGTCCTTGAGGCATTAGTTTCAGGTCTGTTTCCTTTTAAGGTTAGTAAGCTTTTCAGGACACCGAGGACCTCGCCTGGGCACCTTATTCCCTGGAAGACCACCGAGTACCGGCAGTCTCCACTGGGCTACTTAAGAAACATCCAGGCCCGGACACCTTTCCCAGTCACTCTGTGTATTTTGTGTGTAGGCCAACACACTGCACTCTTCCTTGGAAGAGCTAGATTTCTTCAGCTCTCCAACAGCCCCAGGAAATGTGTTCTCTCACGTCCTACATATCATGCAAATCTGCCTCATTGCCCTAGGCTGAGCAGCTCTGAGAAACCAAAACTGCTTCGCATTCCTTCTACAAAGTCATACCTTAAGACCCCATCCTTACAGGAGAAAGTCAGCTTGCGTTTCTGCTGTAACCAAAGCACAGATCTTCCTCTTACACTGCAGGGTTTTAGAAGAAGCTAAGCCAGATAGCCTACCTAGAGCGCTCCTTGGGGGAGGCGGTTGGCTACACGCAGAACTCCGTGCCAAATAAACTTTATTCAAGGAAGGGACCAGTGTTTAGCTAGAGTGTATATTTACTTGGTAGAAATCACAAGTAGGTAGGCCGCGTGTTCGCTGGAAACGGTGACCTTATGGCACAAGCCTTGCTTTCCCATTTTGAATGCTCCATGCATGCTGCCTTGAAGTTACCTAAATAACAGTTTTAGGACGAGTCTTTAGTCATTGTAGGCAGGGCTCTGGGAAGGGAACGAGTGTTCTCTGCATCAACAGGGTGCTTTCATAGCCTGGGTGGGAGCCTCTCCTCAGACGCCCTAGAGATAAAGGAAACTTGACGTGAGTTCTTTCCTCCAGGTAAAGCCTTGACTAGCCCTGCCGAAGTTGAGCTTGAAGCAGTTTCCTTGTGGCATTTGTTTTAGGTCTGTTTTCTTTTAAGGTTAGTAAGCTTGTCAAGACACCGAGGACCTCTCGTGGGCACCCTATTCCCTGCAAGAGCACCGAGTACCAGCAGGCTCCACTGGGCTACTAAGAAACATCCAGGCCCGGAAACGTTTCCCAGTCACTGTGTATTTTGTGTGTAGGGCAACACACTGCACTCTTCCTTGGAAGAGCTAGATTTCCTCAGCTCTCCAACAACTCCAGGAAATGTGTTCTCTCAATTCCTATATGTCATGCAAATCTCCCTCATTGCCCTTAGGCTGAGCAGCACTGAGAAACCAAAACTGCAACGCATTCCTTCTTTAAAGTCAAACCTTAAGACCCCATCCTTACAGGAGAAAGTCGGCTTGCTTTCCTGCTGTAACCAAAGCACAGTTCTTCCTCTTACACTCCAGGGTTTTAGAAGAAGCAGAGCCCGATAGCCTACCCAGAGCGCTCCCAAGGGGAGGCGGTTGGCTACACGCAGAATTCCGTGCCAAATAAACTTTATTCAAGGAAGGGACCGGTGTGTAGCTAGAGTGTATATTTACTTGGTAGAAATCACAAGGACGTAGGCTGCATGTTCGCTGGAAACGGGGAACTTATGGCACAAGCCTTGCTTACCCATTTTGAATGCTCCATTCAAGCTGCCTTGAAGCTGCCTAAATAACAATTTTAGGACGGGTCTCTAGTCTCTGTAGGCAAGGCTCTGGGAAGGGAACGAGTGTTCTCTACATCAACAGGGTGCTTTCATAGCCTGGGTGGGAGCCTCTCCTCAGTCGCTCTACAGCTAAAAGGAAACTTGACGTGAGTCCTTTCCTCAAGGTAAAGCCTAGAATAGCCCTGCCGAAGTGGAAGCTTGGAGCGGAGTCCTTGAGGCATTAGTTTCAGGTCTGTTTCCTTTTAAGGTTAGTAAGCTTTTCAGGACACCGAGGACCTCGCCTGGGCACCTTATTCCCTGGAAGACCACCGAGTACCGGCAGTCTCCACTGGGCTACTTAAGAAACATCCAGGCCCGGACACCTTTCCCAGTCACTCTGTGTATTTTGTGTGTAGGCCAACACACTGCACTCTTCCTTGGAAGAGCTAGATTTCTTCAGCTCTCCAACAGCCCCAGGAAATGTGTTCTCTCACGTCCTACATATCATGCAAATCTGCCTCATTGCCCTAGGCTGAGCAGCTCTGAGAAACCAAAACTGCTTCGCATTCCTTCTACAAAGTCATACCTTAAGACCCCATCCTTACAGGAGAAAGTCAGCTTGCGTTTCTGCTGTAACCAAAGCACAGATCTTCCTCTTACACTGCAGGGTTTTAGAAGAAGCTAAGCCAGATAGCCTACCTAGAGCGCTCCTTGGGGGAGGCTGTTGGGTACACGCAGAACTCCGTGCCAAATAAACTTTATTCAAGGAAGGGACCAGTGTTTAGCTAGAGTGTATATTTACTTGGTAGAAATCACAAGTAGGTAGGCCGCGTGTTCGCTGGAAACGGTGACCTTATGGCACAAGCCTTGCTTTCCCATTTTGAATGCTCCATGCATGCTGCCTTGAAGTTACCTAAATAACAGTTTTAGGACGAGTCTTTAGTCATTGTAGGCAGGGCTCTGGGAAGGGAACGAGTGTTCTCTGCATCAACAGGGTGCTTTCATAGCCTGGGTGGGAGCCTCTCCTCAGACGCCCTAGAGATAAAGGAAACTTGACGTGAGTTCTTTCCTCCAGGTAAAGCCTTGACTAGCCCTGCCGAAGCTGAGCTTGAAGCAGTTTCCTTGTGGCATTTGTTTTAGGTCTGTTTTCTTTTAAGGTTAGTAAGCTTGTCAAGACACCGAGGACCTCTCGTGGGCACCCTATTCCCTGCAAGAGCACCGAGTACCAGCAGGCTCCACTGGGCTACTAAGAAACATCCAGGCCCGGAAACGTTTCCCAGTCACTGTGTATTTTGTGTGTAGGGCAACACACTGCACTCTTCCTTGGAAGAGCTAGATTTCCTCAGCTCTCCAACAACTCCAGGAAATGTGTTCTCTCAATTCCTATATGTCATGCAAATCTCCCTCATTGCCCTTAGGCTGAGCAGCACTGAGAAACCAAAACTGCAACGCATTCCTTCTTTAAAGTCAAACCTTAAGACCCCATCCTTACAGGAGAAAGTCGGCTTGCTTTCCTGCTGTAACCAAAGCACAGTTCTTCCTCTTACACTCCAGGGTTTTAGAAGAAGCAGAGCCCGATAGCCTACCCAGAGCGCTCCCAAGGGGAGGCGGTTGGCTACACGCAGAATTCCGTGCCAAATAAACTTTATTCAAGGAAGGGACCGGTGTGTAGCTAGAGTGTATATTTACTTGGTAGAAATCACAAGGACGTAGGCTGCATGTTCGCTGGAAACGGGGAACTTATGGCACAAGCCTTGCTTACCCATTTTGAATGCTCCATTCAAGCTGCCTTGAAGCTGCCTAAATAACAATTTTAGGACGGGTCTCTAGTCTCTGTAGGCAAGGCTCTGGGAAGGGAACGAGTGTTCTCTACATCAACAGGGTGCTTTCATAGCCTGGGTGGGAGCCTCTCCTCAGACGCTCTACAGCTAAAAGGAAACTTGACGTGAGTCCTTTCCTCAAGGTAAAGCCTAGAATAGCCCTGCCGAAGTGGAAGCTTGGAGCGGAGTCCTTGAGGCATTAGTTTCAGGTCTGTTTCCTTTTAAGGTTAGTAAGCTTTTCAGGACACCGAGGACCTCGCCTGGGCACCTTATTCCCTGGAAGACCACCGAGTACCGGCAGTCTCCACTGGGCTACTAAGAAACATCCAGGCCCAGACACCTTTCCCAGTCACTCTGTGTATTTTGTGTGTAGGCCAACACACTGCACTCTTCCTTGGAAGAGCTAGATTTCCTCAGCTCTCCAACAGCCCCAGGAAATGTGTTCTCTCACGTCCTACATATCATGCAAATCTGCCTCATTGCCCTAGGCTGAGCAGCTCTGAGAAACCAAAACTGCTTCGCATTCCTTCTACAAGGTCATACCTTAAGACCCCATCCTTACAGGAGAAAGTCAGCTTGCGTTTCTGCTGTAACCACAGCACAGATCTTCCTCTTACACTGCAGGGTTTTAGAAGAAGCTAAGCCAGATAGCCTACCTAGAGCGCTCCTTGGGGGAGGCTGTTGGCTACACGCAGAACTCCGTGCCAAATAAACTTTATTCAAGGAAGGGACCAGTGTTTAGCTAGAGTGTATATTTACTTGGTAGAAATCACAAGTAGGTAGGCCGCGTGTTCGCTGGAAACGGTGACCTTATGGCACAAGCCTTGCTTTCCCATTTTGAATGCTCCATGCATGCTGCCTTGAAGTTACCTAAATAACAGTTTTAGGACGAGTCTTTAGTCATTGTAGGCAGGGCTCTGCGAAGGGAACGAGTGTTCTCTGCATCAACAGGGTGCTTTCATAGCCTGGGTGGGAGCCTCTCCTCAGACGCCCTAGAGATAAAGGAAACTTGACGTGAGTTCTTTCCTCCAGGTAAAGCCTTGACTAGCCCTGCCGAAGCTGAGCTTGAAGCAGTTTCCTTGTGGCATTTGTTTTAGGTCTGTTTTCTTTTAAGGTTAGTAAGCTTGTCAAGACACCGAGGACCTCTCGTGGGCACCCTATTCCCTGCAAGAGCACCGAGTACCAGCAGGCTCCACTGGGCTACTAAGAAACATCCAGGCCCGGAAACGTTTCCCAGTCACTGTGTATTTTGTGTGTAGGGCAACACACTGCACTCTTCCTTGGAAGAGCTAGATTTCCTCAGCTCTCCAACAACTCCAGGAAATGTGTTCTCTCAATTCCTATATGTCATGCAAATCTCCCTCATTGCCCTTAGGCTGAGCAGCACTGAGAAACCAAAACTGCAACGCATTCCTTCTTTAAAGTCAAACCTTAAGACCCCATCCTTACAGGAGAAAGTCGGCTTGCTTTCCTGCTGTAACCAAAGCACAGTTCTTCCTCTTACACTCCAGGGTTTTAGAAGAAGCAGAGCCCGATAGCCTACCCAGAGCGCTCCCAAGGGGAGGCGGTTGGCTACACGCAGAATTCCGTGCCAAATAAACTTTATTCAAGGAAGGGACCGGTGTGTAGCTAGAGTGTATATTTACTTGGTAGAAATCACAAGGACGTAGGCTGCATGTTCGCTGGAAACGGGGAACTTATGGCACAAGCCTTGCTTACCCATTTTGAATGCTCCATTCAAGCTGCCTTGAAGCTGCCTAAATAACAATTTTAGGACGGGTCTCTAGTCTCTGTAGGCAAGGCTCTGGGAAGGGAACGAGTGTTCTCTACATCAACAGGGTGCTTTCATAGCCTGGGTGGGAGCCTCTCCTCAGACGCTCTACAGCTAAAAGGAAACTTGACGTGAGTCCTTTCCTCAAGGTAAAGCCTAGAATAGCCCTGCCGAAGTGGAAGCTTGGAGCGGAGTCCTTGAGGCATTAGTTTCAGGTCTGTTTCCTTTTAAGGTTAGTAAGCTTTTCAGGACACCGAGGACCTCGCCTGGGCACCTTATTCCCTGGAAGACCACCGAGTACCGGCAGTCTCCACTGGGCTACTAAGAAACATCCAGGCCCGGACACCTTTCCCAGTCACTCTGTGTATTTTGTGTGTAGGCCAACACACTGCACTCTTCCTTGGAAGAGCTAGATTTCCTCAGCTCTCCAACAGCCCCAGGAAATGTGTTCTCTCACGTCCTACATATCATGCAAATCTGCCTCATTGCCCTAGGCTGAGCAGCTCTGAGAAACCAAAACTGCTTCGCATTCCTTCTACAAAGTCATACCTTAAGACCCCATCCTTACAGGAGAAAGTCAGCTTGCGTTTCTGCTGTAACCAAAGCACAGATCTTCCTCTTACACTGCAGGGTTTTAGAAGAAGCTAAGCCAGATAGCCTACCTAGAGCGCTCCTTGGGGGAGGCTGTTGGCTACACGCAGAACTCCGTGCCAAATAAACTTTATTCAAGGAAGGGACCAGTGTTTAGCTAGAGTGTATATTTACTTGGTAGAAATCACAAGTAGGTAGGCCGCGTGTTCGCTGGAAAGGGTGACCTTATGGCACAAGCCTTGCTTTCCCATTTTGAATGCTCCATGCATGCTGCCTTGAAGTTACCTAAATAACAGTTTTAGGACGAGTCTTTAGTCATTGTAGGCAGGGCTCTGGGAAGGGAACGAGTGTTCTCTGCATCAACAGGGTGCTTTCATAGCCTGGGTGGGAGCCTCTCCTCAGACGCCCTAGAGATAAAGGAAACTTGACGTGAGTTCTTTCCTCCAGGTAAAGCCTTGACTAGCCCTGCCGAAGCTGAACTTGAAGCAGTTTCCTTGTGGCATTTGTTTTAGGTCTGTTTTCTTTTAAGGTTAGTAAGCTTGTCAAGACACCGAGGACCTCTCGTGGGCACCCTATTCCCTGCAAGAGCACCGAGTACCAGCAGGCTCCACTGGGCTACTAAGAAACATCCAGGCCCGGAAACGTTTCCCAGTCACTGTGTATTTTGTGTGTAGGGCAACACACTGCACTCTTCCTTGGAAGAGCTAGATTTCCTCAGCTCTCCAACAACTCCAGGAAATGTGTTCTCTCAATTCCTATATGTCATGCAAATCTCCCTCATTGCCCTTAGGCTGAGCAGCACTGAGAAACCAAAACTGCAACGCATTCCTTCTTTAAAGTCAAACCTTAAGACCCCATCCTTACAGGAGAAAGTCGGCTTGCTTTCCTGCTGTAACCAAAGCACAGTTCTTCCTCTTACACTCCAGGGTTTTAGAAGAAGCAGAGCCCGATAGCCTACCCAGAGCGCTCCCAAGGGGAGGCGGTTGGCTACACGCAGAATTCCGTGCCAAATAAACTTTATTCAAGGAAGGGACCGGTGTGTAGCTAGAGTGTATATTTACTTGGTAGAAATCACAAGGACGTAGGCTGCATGTTCGCTGGAAACGGGGAACTTATGGCACAAGCCTTGCTTACCCATTTTGAATGCTCCATTCAAGCTGCCTTGAAGCTGCCTAAATAACAATTTTAGGACGGGTCTCTAGTCTCTGTAGGCAAGGCTCTGGGAAGGGAACGAGTGTTCTCTACATCAACAGGGTGCTTTCATAGCCTGGGTGGGAGCCTCTCCTCAGACGCTCTACAGCTAAAAGGAAACTTGACGTGAGTCCTTTCCTCAAGGTAAAGCCTAGAATAGCCCTGCCGAAGTGGAAGCTTGGAGCGGAGTCCTTGAGGCATTAGTTTCAGGTCTGTTTCCTTTTAAGGTTAGTAAGCTTTTCAGGACACCGAGGACCTCGCCTGGGCACCTTATTCCCTGGAAGACCACCGAGTACCGGCAGTCTCCACTGGGCTACTAAGAAACATCCAGGCCCAGACACCTTTCCCAGTCACTCTGTGTATTTTGTGTGTAGGCCAACACACTGCACTCTTCCTTGGAAGAGCTAGATTTCTTCAGCTCTCCAACAGCCCCAGGAAATGTGTTCTCTCACGTCCTACATATCATGCAAATCTGCCTCATTGCCCTAGGCTGAGCAGCTCTGAGAAACCAAAACTGCTTCGCATTCCTTCTACAAAGTCACACCTTAAGACCCCATCCTTACAGGAGAAAGTCAGCTTGCGTTTCTGCTGTAACCAAAGCACAGATCTTCCTCTTACACTGCAGGGTTTTAGAAGAAGCTAAGCCAGATAGCCTACCTAGAGCGCTCCTTGGGGGAGGCTGTTGGCTACACGCAGAACTCCGTGCCAAATAAACTTTATTCAAGGAAGGGACCAGTGTTTAGCTAGAGTGTATATTTACTTGGTAGAAATCACAAGTAGGTAGGCCGCGTGTTCGCTGGAAACGGTGACCTTATGGCACAAGCCTTGCTTTCCCATTTTGAATGCTCCATGCATGCTGCCTTGAAGTTACCTAAATAACAGTTTTAGGACGAGTCTTTAGTCATTGTAGGCAGGGCTCTGGGAAGGGAACGAGTGTTCTCTGCATCAACAGGGTGCTTTCATAGCCTGGGTGGGAGCCTCTCCTCAGACGCCCTAGAGATAAAGGAAACTTGACGTGAGTTCTTTCCTCCAGGTAAAGCCTTGACTAGCCCTGCCGAAGCTGAGCTTGAAGCAGTTTCCTTGTGGCATTTGTTTTAGGTCTGTTTTCTTTTAAGGTTAGTAAGCTTGTCAAGACACCGAGGACCTCTCGTGGGCACCCTATTCCCTGCAAGAGCACCGAGTACCAGCAGGCTCCACTGGGCTACTAAGAAACATCCAGGCCCGGAAACGTTTCCCAGTCACTGTGTATTTTGTGTGTAGGGCAACACACTGCACTCTTCCTTGGAAGAGCTAGATTTCCTCAGCTCTCCAACAACTCCAGGAAATGTGTTCTCTCAATTCCTATATGTCATGCAAATCTCCCTCATTGCCCTTAGGCTGAGCAGCACTGAGAAACCAAAACTGCAACGCATTCCTTCTTTAAAGTCAAACCTTAAGACCCCATCCTTACAGGAGAAAGTCGGCTTGCTTTCCTGCTGTAACCAAAGCACAGTTCTTCCTCTTACACTCCAGGGTTTTAGAAGAAGCAGAGCCCGATAGCCTACCCAGAGCGCTCCCAAGGGGAGGCGGTTGGCTACACGCAGAATTCCGTGCCAAATAAACTTTATTCAAGGAAGGGACCGGTGTGTAGCTAGAGTGTATATTTACTTGGTAGAAATCACAAGGACGTAGGCTGCATGTTCGCTGGAAACGGGGAACTTATGGCACAAGCCTTGCTTACCCATTTTGAATGCTCCCTTCAAGCTGCCTTGAAGCTGCCTAAATAACAATTTTAGGACGGGTCTCTAGTCTCTGTAGGCAAGGCTCTGGGAAGGGAACGAGTGTTCTCTACATCAACAGGGTGCTTTCATAGCATGGGTGGGAGCCTCTCCTCAGACGCTCTACAGCTAAAAGGAAACTTGACGTGAGTCCTTTCCTCAAGGTAAAGCCTAGAATAGCCCTGCCGAAGTGGAAGCTTGGAGCGGAGTCCTTGAGGCATTAGTTTCAGGTCTGTTTCCTTTTAAGGTTAGTAAGCTTTTCAGGACACCGAGGACCTCGCCTGGGCACCTTATTCCCTGGAAGACCACCGAGTACCGGCAGTCTCCACTGGGCTACTTAAGAAACATCCAGGCCCTGACACCTTTCCCAGTCACTCTGTGTATTTTGTGTGTAGGCCAACACACTGCACTCTTCCTTGGAAGAGCTAGATTTCTTCAGCTCTCCAACAGCCCCAGGAAATGTGTTCTCTCACGTCCTACATATCATGCAAATCTGCCTCATTGCCCTAGGCTGAGCAGCTCTGAGAAACCAAAACTGCTTCGCATTCCTTCTACAAAGTCATACCTTAAGACCCCATCCTTACAGGAGAAAGTCAGCTTGCGTTTCTGCTGTAACCAAAGCACAGATCTTCCTCTTACACTGCAGGGTTTTAGAAGAAGCTAAGCCAGATAGCCTACCTAGAGCGCTCCTTGGGGGAGGCTGTTGGCTACACGCAGAACTCCGTGCCAAATAAACTTTATTCAAGGAAGGGACCAGTGTTTAGCTAGAGTGTATATTTACTTGGTAGAAATCACAAGTAGGTAGGCCGCGTGTTCGCTGGAAACGGTGACCTTATGGCACAAGCCTTGCTTTCCCATTTTGAATGCTCCATGCATGCTGCCTTGAAGTTACCTAAATAACAGTTTTAGGACGAGTCTTTAGTCATTGTAGGCAGGGCTCTGGGAAGGGAACGAGTGTTCTCTGCATCAACAGGGTGCTTTCATAGCCTGGGTGGGAGCCTCTCCTCAGACGCCCTAGAGATAAAGGAAACTTGACGTGAGTTCTTTCCTCCAGGTAAAGCCTTGACTAGCCCTGCCGAAGCTGAGCTTGAAGCAGTTTCCTTGTGGCATTTGTTTTAGGTCTGTTTTCTTTTAAGGTTAGTAAGCTTGTCAAGACACCGAGGACCTCTCGTGGGCACCCTATTCCCTGCAAGAGCACCGAGTACCAGCAGGCTCCACTGGGCTACTAAGAAACATCCAGGCCCGGAAACGTTTCCCAGTCACTGTGTATTTTGTGTGTAGGGCAACACACTGCACTCTTCCTTGGAAGAGCTAGATTTCCTCAGCTCTCCAACAACTCCAGGAAATGTGTTCTCTCAATTCCTATATGTCATGCAAATCTCCCTCATTGCCCTTAGGCTGAGCAGCACTGAGAAACCAAAACTGCAACGCATTCCTTCTTTAAAGTCAAACCTTAAGACCCCATCCTTACAGGAGAAAGTCGGCTTGCTTTCCTGCTGTAACCAAAGCACAGTTCTTCCTCTTACACTCCAGGGTTTTAGAAGAAGCAGAGCCCGATAGCCTACCCAGAGCGCTCCCAAGGGGAGGCGGTTGGCTACACGCAGAATTCCGTGCCAAATAAACTTTATTCAAGGAAGGGACCGGTGTGTAGCTAGAGTGTATATTTACTTGGTAGAAATCACAAGGAGGTAGGCTGCATGTTCGCTGGAAACGGGGAACTTATGGCACAAGCCTTGCTTACCCATTTTGAATGCTCCCTTCAAGCTGCCTTGAAGCTGCCTAAATAACAATTTTAGGACGGGTCTCTAGTCTCTGTAGGCAAGGCTCTGGGAAGGGAACGAGTGTTCTCTACATCAACAGGGTGCTTTCATAGCCTGGGTGGGAGCCTCTCCTCAGACGCTCTACAGCTAAAAGGAAACTTGACGTGAGTCCTTTCCTCAAGGTAAAGCCTAGAATAGCCCTGCCGAAGTGGAAGCTTGGAGCGGAGTCCTTGAGGCATTAGTTTCAGGTCTGTTTCCTTTTAAGGTTAGTAAGCTTTTCAGGACACCGAGGACCTCGCCTGGGCACCTTATTCCCTGGAAGACCACCGAGTACCGGCAGTCTCCACTGGGCTACTAAGAAACATCCAGGCCCAGACACCTTTCCCAGTCACTCTGTGTATTTTGTGTGTAGGCCAACACACTGCACTCTTCCTTGGAAGAGCTAGATTTCCTCAGCTCTCCAACAGCCCCAGGAAATGTGTTCTCTCACGTCCTACATATCATGCAAATCTGCCTCATTGCCCTAGGCTGAGCAGCTCTGAGAAACCAAAACTGCTTCGCATTCCTTCTACAAGGTCATACCTTAAGACCCCATCCTTACAGGAGAAAGTCAGCTTGCGTTTCTGCTGTAACCACAGCACAGATCTTCCTCTTACACTGCAGGGTTTTAGAAGAAGCTAAGCCAGATAGCCTACCTAGAGCGCTCCTTGGGGGAGGCTGTTGGCTACACGCAGAACTCCGTGCCAAATAAACTTTATTCAAAGAAGGGACCAGTGTTTAGCTAGAGTGTATATTTACTTGGTAGAAATCACAAGTAGGTAGGCCGCGTGTTCGCTGGAAACGGTGACCTTATGGCACAAGCCTTGCTTTCCCATTTTGAATGCTCCATGCATGCTGCCTTGAAGTTACCTAAATAACAGTTTTAGGACGAGTCTTTAGTCATTGTAGGCAGGGCTCTGGGAAGGGAACGAGTGTTCTCTGCATCAACAGGGTGCTTTCATAGCCTGGGTGGGAGCCTCTCCTCAGACGCCCTAGAGATAAAGGAAACTTGACGTGAGTTCTTTCCTCCAGGTAAAGCCTTGACTAGCCCTGCCGAAGCTGAGCTTGAAGCAGTTTCCTTGTGGCATTTGTTTTAGGTCTGTTTTCTTTTAAGGTTAGTAAGCTTGTCAAGACACCGAGGACCTCTCGTGGGCACCCTATTCCCTGCAAGAGCACCGAGTACCAGCAGGCTCCACTGGGCTACTAAGAAACATCCAGGCCCGGAAACGTTTCCCAGTCACTGTGTATTTTGTGTGTAGGGCAACACACTGCACTCTTCCTTGGAAGAGCTAGATTTCCTCAGCTCTCCAACAACTCCAGGAAATGTGTTCTCTCAATTCCTATATGTCATGCAAATCTCCCTCATTGCCCTTAGGCTGAGCAGCACTGAGAAACCAAAACTGCAACGCATTCCTTCTTTAAAGTCAAACCTTAAGACCCCATCCTTACAGGAGAAAGTCGGCTTGCTTTCCTGCTGTAACCAAAGCACAGTTCTTCCTCTTACACTCCAGGGTTTTAGAAGAAGCAGAGCCCGATAGCCTACCCAGAGCGCTCCCAAGGGGAGGCGGTTGGCTACACGCAGAATTCCGTGCCAAATAAACTTTATTCAAGGAAGGGACCGGTGTGTAGCTAGAGTGTATATTTACTTGGTAGAAATCACAAGGACGTAGGCTGCATGTTCGCTGGAAACGGGGAACTTATGGCACAAGCCTTGCTTACCCATTTTGAATGCTCCCTTCAAGCTGCCTTGAAGCTGCCTAAATAACAATTTTAGGACGGGTCTCTAGTCTCTGTAGGCAAGGCTCTGGGAAGGGAACGAGTGTTCTCTACAGCAACAGGGTGCTTTCATAGCCTGGGTGGGAGCCTCTCCTCAGACGCTCTACAGCTAAAAGGAAACTTGACGTGAGTCCTTTCCTCAAGGTAAAGCCTAGAATAGCCCTGCCGAAGTGGAAGCTTGGAGCGGAGTCCTTGAGGCATTAGTTTCAGGTCTGTTTCCTTTTAAGGTTAGTAAGCTTTTCAGGACACCGAGGACCTCGCCTGGGCACCTTATTCCCTGGAAGACCACCGAGTACCGGCAGTCTCCACTGGGCTACTTAAGAAACATCCAGGCCCGGACACCTTTCCCAGTCACTCTGTGTATTTTGTGTGTAGGCCAACACACTGCACTCTTCCTTGGAAGAGCTAGATTTCTTCAGCTCTCCTAACAGCCCCAGGAAATGTGTTCTCTCACGTCCTACATATCATGCAAATCTGCCTCATTGCCCTAGGCTGAGCAGCTCTGAGAAACCAAAACTGCTTCGCATTCCTTCTACAAAGTCATACCTTAAGACCCCATCCTTACAGGAGAAAGTCAGCTTGCGTTTCTGCTGTAACCAAAGCACAGATCTTCCTCTTACACTGCAGGGTTTTAGAAGAAGCTAAGCCAGATAGCCTACCTAGAGCGCTCCTTGGGGGAGGCTGTTGGCTACACGCAGAACTCCGTGCCAAATAAACTTTATTCAAGGAAGGGACCAGTGTTTAGCTAGAGTGTATATTTACTTGGTAGAAATCACAAGTAGGTAGGCCGCGTGTTCGCTGGAAACGGTGACCTTATGGCACAAGCCTTGCTTTCCCATTTTGAATGCTCCATGCATGCTGCCTTGAAGTTACCTAAATAACAGTTTTAGGACGAGTCTTTAGTCATTGTAGGCAGGGCTCTGGGAAGGGAACGAGTGTTCTCTGCATCAACAGGGTGCTTTCATAGCCTGGGTGGGAGCCTCTCCTCAGACGCCCTAGAGATAAAGGAAACTTGACGTGAGTTCTTTCCTCCAGGTAAAGCCTTGACTAGCCCTGCCGAAGCTGAGCTTGAAGCAGTTTCCTTGTGGCATTTGTTTTAGGTCTGTTTTCTTTTAAGGTTAGTAAGCTTGTCAAGACACCGAGGACCTCTCGTGGGCACCCTATTCCCTGCAAGAGCACCGAGTACCAGCAGGCTCCACTGGGCTACTAAGAAACATCCAGGCCCGGAAACGTTTCCCAGTCACTGTGTATTTTGTGTGTAGGGCAACACACTGCACTCTTCCTTGGAAGAGCTAGATTTCCTCAGCTCTCCAACAACTCCAGGAAATGTGTTCTCTCAATTCCTATATGTCATGCAAATCTCCCTCATTGCCCTTAGGCTGAGCAGCACTGAGAAACCAAAACTGCAACGCATTCCTTCTTTAAAGTCAAACCTTAAGACCCCATCCTTACAGGAGAAAGTCGGCTTGCTTTCCTGCTGTAACCAAAGCACAGTTCTTCCTCTTACACTCCAGGGTTTTAGAAGAAGCAGAGCCCGATAGCCTACCCAGAGCGCTCCCAAGGGGAGGCGGTTGGCTACACGCAGAATTCCGTGCCAAATAAACTTTATTCAAGGAAGGGACCGGTGTGTAGCTAGAGTGTATATTTACTTGGTAGAAATCACAAGGAGGTAGGCTGCATGTTCGCTGGAAACGGGGAACTTATGGCACAAGCCTTGCTTACCCATTTTGAATGCTCCCTTCAAGCTGCCTTGAAGCTGCCTAAATAACAATTTTAGGACGGGTCTCTAGTCTCTGTAGGCAAGGCTCTGGGAAGGGAACGAGTGTTCTCTACATCAACAGGGTGCTTTAATAGCCTGGGTGGGAGCCTCTCCTCAGACGCTCTACAGCTAAAAGGAAACTTGACGTGAGTCCTTTCCTCAAGGTAAAGCCTAGAATAGCCCTGCCGAAGTGGAAGCTTGGAGCGGAGTCCTTGAGGCATTAGTTTCAGGTCTGTTTCCTTTTAAGGTTAGTAAGCTTTTCAGGACACCGAGGACCTCGCCTGGGCACCTTATTCCCTGGAAGACCACCGAGTACCGGCAGTCTCCACTGGGCTACTTAAGAAACATCCAGGCCCGGACACCTTTCCCAGTCACTCTGTGTATTTTGTGTGTAGGCCAACACACTGCACTCTTCCTTGGAAGAGCTAGATTTCTTCAGCTCTCCTAACAGCCCCAGGAAATGTGTTCTCTCACGTCCTACATATCATGCAAATCTGCCTCATTGCCCTAGGCTGAGCAGCTCTGAGAAACCAAAACTGCTTCGCATTCCTTCTACAAAGTCATACCTTAAGACCCCATCCTTACAGGAGAAAGTCAGCTTGCGTTTCTGCTGTAACCAAAGCACAGATCTTCCTCTTACACTGCAGGGTTTTAGAAGAAGCTAAGCCAGATAGCCTACCTAGAGCGCTCCTTGGGGGAGGCTGTTGGCTACACGCAGAACTCCGTGCCAAATAAACTTTATTCAAGGAAGGGACCAGTGTTTAGCTAGAGTGTATATTTACTTGGTAGAAATCACAAGTAGGTAGGCCGCGTGTTCGCTGGAAACGGTGACCTTATGGCACAAGCCTTGCTTTCCCATTTTGAATGCTCCATGCATGCTGCCTTGAAGTTACCTAAATAACAGTTTTAGGACGAGTCTTTAGTCATTGTAGGCAGGGCTCTGGGAAGGGAACGAGTGTTCTCTGCATCAACAGGGTGCTTTCATAGCCTGGGTGGGAGCCTCTCCTCAGACGCCCTAGAGATAAAGGAAACTTGACGTGAGTTCTTTCCTCCAGGTAAAGCCTTGACTAGCCCTGCCGAAGCTGAGCTTGAAGCAGTTTCCTTGTGGCATTTGTTTTAGGTCTGTTTTCTTTTAAGGTTAGTAAGCTTGTCAAGACACCGAGGACCTCTCGTGGGCACCCTATTCCCTGCAAGAGCACCGAGTACCAGCAGGCTCCACTGGGCTACTAAGAAACATCCAGGCCCGGAAACGTTTCCCAGTCACTGTGTATTTTGTGTGTAGGGCAACACACTGCACTCTTCCTTGGAAGAGCTAGATTTCCTCAGCTCTCCAACAACTCCAGGAAATGTGTTCTCTCAATTCCTATATGTCATGCAAATCTCCCTCATTGCCCTTAGGCTGAGCAGCACTGAGAAACCAAAACTGCAACGCATTCCTTCTTTAAAGTCAAACCTTAAGACCCCATCCTTACAGGAGAAAGTCGGCTTGCTTTCCTGCTGTAACCAAAGCACAGTTCTTCCTCTTACACTCCAGGGTTTTAGAAGAAGCAGAGCCCGATAGCCTACCCAGAGCGCTCCCAAGGGGAGGCGGTTGGCTACACGCAGAATTCCGTGCCAAATAAACTTTATTCAAGGAAGGGACCGGTGTGTAGCTAGAGTGTATATTTACTTGGTAGAAATCACAAGGAGGTAGGCTGCATGTTCGCTGGAAACGGGGAACTTATGACACAAGCCTTGCTTACCCATTTTGAATGCTCCCTTCAAGCTGCCTTGAAGCTGCCTAAATAACAATTTTAGGACGGGTCTCTAGTCTCTGTAGGCAAGGCTCTGGGAAGGGAACGAGTGTTCTCTACATCAACAGGGTGCTTTCATAGCCTGGGTGGGAGCCTCTCCTCAGACGCTCTACAGCTAAAAGGAAACTTGACGTGAGTCCTTTCCTCAAGGTAAAGCCTAGAATAGCCCTGCCGAAGTGGAAGCTTGGAGCGGAGTCCTTGAGGCATTAGTTTCAGGTCTGTTTCCTTTTAAGGTTAGTAAGCTTTTCAGGACACCGAGGACCTCGCCTGGGCACCTTATTCCCTGGAAGACCACCGAGTACCGGCAGTCTCCACTGGGCTACTTAAGAAACATCCAGGCCCGGACACCTTTCCCAGTCACTCTGTGTATTTTGTGTGTAGGCCAACACACTGCACTCTTCCTTGGAAGAGCTAGATTTCTTCAGCTCTCCTAACAGCCCCAGGAAATGTGTTCTCTCACGTCCTACATATCATGCAAATCTGCCTCATTGCCCTAGGCTGAGCAGCTCTGAGAAACCAAAACTGCTTCGCATTCCTTCTACAAAGTCATACCTTAAGACCCCATCCTTACAGGAGAAAGTCAGCTTGCGTTTCTGCTGTAACCAAAGCACAGATCTTCCTCTTACACTGCAGGGTTTTAGAAGAAGCTAAGCCAGATAGCCTACCTAGAGCGCTCCTTGGGGGAGGCTTTTGGCTACACGCAGAACTCCGTGCCAAATAAACTTTATTCAAGGAAGGGACCAGTGTTTAGCTAGAGTGTATATTTACTTGGTAGAAATCACAAGTAGGTAGGCCGCGTGTTCGCTGGAAACGGTGACCTTATGGCACAAGCCTTGCTTTCCCATTTTGAATGCTCCATGCATGCTGCCTTGAAGTTACCTAAATAACAGTTTTAGGACGAGTCTTTAGTCATTGTAGGCAGGGCTCTGGGAAGGGAACGAGTGTTCTCTGCATCAACAGGGTGCTTTCATAGCCTGGGTGGGAGCCTCTCCTCAGACGCCCTAGAGATAAAGGAAACTTGACGTGAGTTCTTTCCTCCAGGTAAAGCCTTGACTAGCCCTGCCGAAGCTGAGCTTGAAGCAGTTTCCTTGTGGCATTTGTTTTAGGTCTGTTTTCTTTTAAGGTTAGTAAGCTTGTCAAGACACCGAGGACCTCTCGTGGGCACCCTATTCCCTGCAAGAGCACCGAGTACCAGCAGGCTCCACTGGGCTACTAAGAAACATCCAGGCCCGGAAACGTTTCCCAGTCACTGTGTATTTTGTGTGTAGGGCAACACACTGCACTCTTCCTTGGAAGAGCTAGATTTCCTCAGCTCTCCAACAACTCCAGGAAATGTGTTCTCTCAATTCCTATATGTCATGCAAATCTCCCTCATTGCCCTTAGGCTGAGCAGCACTGAGAAACCAAAACTGCAACGCATTCCTTCTTTAAAGTCAAACCTTAAGACCCCATCCTTACAGGAGAAAGTCGGCTTGCTTTCCTGCTGTAACCAAAGCACAGTTCTTCCTCTTACACTCCAGGGTTTTAGAAGAAGCAGAGCCCGATAGCCTACCCAGAGCGCTCCCAAGGGGAGGCGGTTGGCTACACGCAGAATTCCGTGCCAAATAAACTTTATTCAAGGAAGGGACCGGTGTGTAGCTAGAGTGTATATTTACTTGGTAGAAATCACAAGGACGTAGGCTGCATGTTCGCTGGAAACGGGGAACTTATGGCACAAGCCTTGCTTACCCATTTTGAATGCTCCATTCAAGCTGCCTTGAAGCTGCCTAAATAACAATTTTAGGACGGGTCTCTAGTCTCTGTAGGCAAGGCTCTGGGAAGGGAACGAGTGTTCTCTACATCAACAGGGTGCTTTCATAGCCTGGGTGGGAGCCTCTCCTCAGACGCTCTACAGCTAAAAGGAAACTTGACGTGAGTCCTTTCCTCAAGGTAAAGCCTAGAATAGCCCTGCCGAAGTGGAAGCTTGGAGCGGAGTCCTTGAGGCATTAGTTTCAGGTCTGTTTCCTTTTAAGGTTAGTAAGCTTTTCAGGACACCGAGGACCTCGCCTGGGCACCTTATTCCCTGGAAGACCACCGAGTACCGGCAGTCTCCACTGGGCTACTTAAGAAACATCCAGGCCCGGACACCTTTCCCAGTCACTCTGTGTATTTTGTGTGTAGGCCAACACACTGCACTCTTCCTTGGAAGAGCTAGATTTCTTCAGCTCTCCAACAGCCCCAGGAAATGTGTTCTCTCACGTCCTACATATCATGCAAATCTGCCTCATTGCCCTAGGCTGAGCAGCTCTGAGAAACCAAAACTGCTTCGCATTCCTTCTACAAAGTCATACCTTAAGACCCCATCCTTACAGGAGAAAGTCAGCTTGCGTTTCTGCTGTAACCAAAGCACAGATCTTCCTCTTACACTGCAGGGTTTTAGAAGAAGCTAAGCCAGATAGCCTACCTAGAGCGCTCCTTGGGGGAGGCGGTTGGCTACACGCAGAACTCCGTGCCAAATAAACTTTATTCAAGGAAGGGACCAGTGTTTAGCTAGAGTGTATATTTACTTGGTAGAAATCACAAGTAGGTAGGCCGCGTGTTCGCTGGAAACGGTGACCTTATGGCACAAGCCTTGCTTTCCCATTTTGAATGCTCCATGCATGCTGCCTTGAAGTTACCTAAATAACAGTTTTAGGACGAGTCTTTAGTCATTGTAGGCAGGGCTCTGGGAAGGGAACGAGTGTTCTCTGCATCAACAGGGTGCTTTCATAGCCTGGGTGGGAGCCTCTCCTCAGACGCCCTAGAGATAAAGGAAACTTGACGTGAGTTCTTTCCTCCAGGTAAAGCCTTGACTAGCCCTGCCGAAGCTGAGCTTGAAGCAGTTTCCTTGTGGCATTTGTTTTAGGTCTGTTTTCTTTTAAGGTTAGTAAGCTTGTCAAGACACCGAGGACCTCTCGTGGGCACCCTATTCCCTGCAAGAGCACCGAGTACCAGCAGGCTCCACTGGGCTACTAAGAAACATCCAGGCCCGGAAACGTTTCCCAGTCACTGTGTATTTTGTGTGTAGGGCAACACACTGCACTCTTCCTTGGAAGAGCTAGATTTCCTCAGCTCTCCAACAACTCCAGGAAATGTGTTCTCTCAATTCCTATATGTCATGCAAATCTCCCTCATTGCCCTTAGGCTGAGCAGCACTGAGAAACCAAAACTGCAACGCATTCCTTCTTTAAAGTCAAACCTTAAGACCCCATCCTTACAGGAGAAAGTCGGCTTGCTTTCCTGCTGTAACCAAAGCACAGTTCTTCCTCTTACACTCCAGGGTTTTAGAAGAAGCAGAGCCCGATAGCCTACCCAGAGCGCTCCCAAGGGGAGGCGGTTGGCTACACGCAGAATTCCGTGCCAAATAAACTTTATTCAAGGAAGGGACCGGTGTGTAGCTAGAGTGTATATTTACTTGGTAGAAATCACAAGGAGGTAGGCTGCATGTTCGCTGGAAACGGGGAACTTATGACACAAGCCTTGCTTACCCATTTTGAATGCTCCCTTCAAGCTGCCTTGAAGCTGCCTAAATAACAATTTTAGGACGGGTCTCTAGTCTCTGTAGGCAAGGCTCTGGGAAGGGAACGAGTGTTCTCTACATCAACAGGGTGCTTTCATAGCCTGGGTGGGAGCCTCTCCTCAGACGCTCTACAGCTAAAAGGAAACTTGACGTGAGTCCTTTCCTCAAGGTAAAGCCTAGAATAGCCCTGCCGAAGTGGAAGCTTGGAGCGGAGTCCTTGAGGCATTAGTTTCAGGTCTGTTTCCTTTTAAGGTTAGTAAGCTTTTCAGGACACCGAGGACCTCGCCTGGGCACCTTATTCCCTGGAAGACCACCGAGTACCGGCAGTCTCCACTGGGCTACTTAAGAAACATCCAGGCCCGGACACCTTTCCCAGTCACTCTGTGTATTTTGTGTGTAGGCCAACACACTGCACTCTTCCTTGGAAGAGCTAGATTTCTTCAGCTCTCCTAACAGCCCCAGGAAATGTGTTCTCTCACGTCCTACATATCATGCAAATCTGCCTCATTGCCCTAGGCTGAGCAGCTCTGAGAAACCAAAACTGCTTCGCATTCCTTCTACAAAGTCATACCTTAAGACCCCATCCTTACAGGAGAAAGTCAGCTTGCGTTTCTGCTGTAACCAAAGCACAGATCTTCCTCTTACACTGCAGGGTTTTAGAAGAAGCTAAGCCAGATAGCCTACCTAGAGCGCTCCTTGGGGGAGGCTTTTGGCTACACGCAGAACTCCGTGCCAAATAAACTTTATTCAAGGAAGGGACCAGTGTTTAGCTAGAGTGTATATTTACTTGGTAGAAATCACAAGTAGGTAGGCCGCGTGTTCGCTGGAAACGGTGACCTTATGGCACAAGCCTTGCTTTCCCATTTTGAATGCTCCATGCATGCTGCCTTGAAGTTACCTAAATAACAGTTTTAGGACGAGTCTTTAGTCATTGTAGGCAGGGCTCTGGGAAGGGAACGAGTGTTCTCTGCATCAACAGGGTGCTTTCATAGCCTGGGTGGGAGCCTCTCCTCAGACGCCCTAGAGATAAAGGAAACTTGACGTGAGTTCTTTCCTCCAGGTAAAGCCTTGACTAGCCCTGCCGAAGCTGAGCTTGAAGCAGTTTCCTTGTGGCATTTGTTTTAGGTCTGTTTTCTTTTAAGGTTAGTAAGCTTGTCAAGACACCGAGGACCTCTCGTGGGCACCCTATTCCCTGCAAGAGCACCGAGTACCAGCAGGCTCCACTGGGCTACTAAGAAACATCCAGGCCCGGAAACGTTTCCCAGTCACTGTGTATTTTGTGTGTAGGGCAACACACTGCACTCTTCCTTGGAAGAGCTAGATTTCCTCAGCTCTCCAACAACTCCAGGAAATGTGTTCTCTCAATTCCTATATGTCATGCAAATCTCCCTCATTGCCCTTAGGCTGAGCAGCACTGAGAAACCAAAACTGCAACGCATTCCTTCTTTAAAGTCAAACCTTAAGACCCCATCCTTACAGGAGAAAGTCGGCTTGCTTTCCTGCTGTAACCAAAGCACAGTTCTTCCTCTTACACTCCAGGGTTTTAGAAGAAGCAGAGCCCGATAGCCTACCCAGAGCGCTCCCAAGGGGAGGCGGTTGGCTACACGCAGAATTCCGTGCCAAATAAACTTTATTCAAGGAAGGGACCGGTGTGTAGCTAGAGTGTATATTTACTTGGTAGAAATCACAAGGACGTAGGCTGCATGTTCGCTGGAAACGGGGAACTTATGGCACAAGCCTTGCTTACCCATTTTGAATGCTCCATTCAAGCTGCCTTGAAGCTGCCTAAATAACAATTTTAGGACGGGTCTCTAGTCTCTGTAGGCAAGGCTCTGGGAAGGGAACGAGTGTTCTGTACATCAACAGGGTGCTTTCATAGCCTGGGTGGGAGCCTCTCCTCAGACGCTCTACAGCTAAAAGGAAACTTGACGTGAGTCCTTTCCTCAAGGTAAAGCCTAGAATAGCCCTGCCGAAGTGGAAGCTTGGAGCGGAGTCCTTGAGGCATTAGTTTCAGGTCTGTTTCCTTTTAAGGTTAGTAAGCTTTTCAGGACACCGAGGACCTCGCCTGGGCACCTTATTCCCTGGAAGACCACCGAGTACCGGCAGTCTCCACTGGGCTACTTAAGAAACATCCAGGCCCGGACACCTTTCCCAGTCACTCTGTGTATTTTGTGTGTAGGCCAACACACTGCACTCTTCCTTGGAAGAGCTAGATTTCTTCAGCTCTCCAAAAGCCCCAGGAAATGTGTTCTCTCACGTCCTACATATCATGCAAATCTGCCTCATTGCCCTAGGCTGAGCAGCTCTGAGAAACCAAAACTGCTTCGCATTCCTTCTACAAAGTCATACCTTAAGACCCCATCCTTACAGGAGAAAGTCAGCTTGCGTTTCTGCTGTAACCAAAGCACAGATCTTCCTCTTACACTGCAGGGTTTTAGAAGAAGCTAAGCCAGATAGCCTACCTAGAGCGCTCCTTTGGGGAGGCGGTTGGCTACACGCAGAACTCCGCGCCAAATAAACTTTATTCAAGGAAGGGACCAGTGTTTAGCTAGAGTGTATATTTACTTGGTAGAAATCACAAGTAGGTAGGCCGCGTGTTCGCTGGAAACGGTGACCTTATGGCACAAGCCTTGCTTTCCCATTTTGAATGCTCCATGCATGCTGCCTTGAAGTTACCTAAATAACAGTTTTAGGACGAGTCTTTAGTCATTGTAGGCAGGGCTCTGGGAAGGGAACGAGTGTTCTCTGCATCAACAGGGTGCTTTCATAGCCTGGGTGGGAGCCTCTCCTCAGACGCCCTAGAGATAAAGGAAACTTGACGTGAGTTCTTTCCTCCAGGTAAAGCCTTGACTAGCCCTGCCGAAGTTGAGCTTGAAGCAGTTTCCTTGTGGCATTTGTTTTAGGTCTGTTTTCTTTTAAGGTTAGTAAGCTTGTCAAGACACCGAGGACCTCTCGTGGGCACCCTATTCCCTGCAAGAGCACCGAGTACCAGCAGGCTCCACTGGGCTACTAAGAAACATCCAGGCCCGGAAACGTTTCCCAGTCACTGTGTATTTTGTGTGTAGGGCAACACACTTCACTCTTCCTTGGAAGAGCTAGATTTCCTCAGCTCTCCAACAACTCCAGGAAATGTGTTCTCTCAATTCCTATATGTCATGCAAATCTCCCTCATTGCCCTTAGGCTGAGCAGCACTGAGAAACCAAAACTGCAACGCATTCCTTCTTTAAAGTCAAACCTTAAGACCCCATCCTTACAGGAGAAAGTCGGCTTGCTTTCCTGCTGTAACCAAAGCACAGTTCTTCCTCTTACACTCCAGGGTTTTAGAAGAAGCAGAGCCCGATAGCCTACCCAGAGCGCTCCCAAGGGGAGGCGGTTGGCTACACGCAGAATTCCGTGCCAAATAAACTTTATTCAAGGAAGGGACCGGTGTGTAGCTAGAGTGTATATTTACTTGGTAGAAATCACAAGGAGGTAGGATGCATGTTCGCTGGAAACGGGGAACTTATGACACAAGACTTGCTTACCCATTTTGAATGCTCCATTCAAGCTGCCTTGAAGCTGCCTAAATAACAATTTTAGGACGGGTCTCTAGTCTCTGTAGGCAAGGCTCTGGGAAGGGAACGAGTGTTCTCTACATCAACAGGGTGCTTTCATAGCCTGGGTGGGAGCCTCTCCTCAGACGCTCTACAGCTAAAAGGAAACTTGACGTGAGTCCTTTCCTCAAGGTAAAGCCTAGAATAGCCCTGCCGAAGTGGAAGCTTGGAGCGGAGTCCTTGAGGCATTAGTTTCAGGTCTGTTTCCTTTTAAGGTTAGTAAGCTTTTCAGGACACCGAGGACCTCGCCTGGGCACCTTATTCCCTGGAAGACCACCGAGTACCGGCAGTCTCCACTGGGCTACTTAAGAAACATCCAGGCCCGGACACCTTTCCCAGTCACTCTGTGTATTTTGTGTGTAGGCCAACACACTGCACTCTTCCTTGGAAGAGCTAGATTTCTTCAGCTCTCCAACAGCCCCAGGAAATGTGTTCTCTCACGTCCTACATATCATGCAAATCTGCCTCATTGCCCTAGGCTGAGCAGCTCTGAGAAACCAAAACTGCTTCGCATTCCTTCTACAAAGTCATACCTTAAGACCCCATCCTTACAGGAGAAAGTCAGCTTGCGTTTCTGCTGTAACCAAAGCACAGATCTTCCTCTTACACTGCAGGGTTTTAGAAGAAGCTAAGCCAGATAGCCTACCTAGAGCGCTCCTTGGGGGAGGCGGTTGGCTACACGCAGAACTCCGTGCCAAATAAACTTTATTCAAGGAAGGGACCAGTGTTTAGCTAGAGTGTATATTTACTTGGTAGAAATCACAAGTAGGTAGGCCGCGTGTTCGCTGGAAACGGTGACCTTATGGCACAAGCCTTGCTTTCCCATTTTGAATGCTCCATGCATGCTGCCTTGAAGTTACCTAAATAACAGTTTTAGGACGAGTCTTTAGTCATTGTAGGCAGGGCTCTGGGAAGGGAACGAGTGTTCTCTGCATCAACAGGGTGCTTTCATAGCCTGGGTGGGAGCCTCTCCTCAGACGCCCTAGAGATAAAGGAAACTTGACGTGAGTTCTTTCCTCCAGGTAAAGCCTTGACTAGCCCTGCCGAAGTTGAGCTTGAAGCAGTTTCCTTGTGGCATTTGTTTTAGGTCTGTTTTCTTTTAAGGTTAGTAAGCTTGTCAAGACACCGAGGACCTCTCGTGGGCACCCTATTCCCTGCAAGAGCACCGAGTACCAGCAGGCTCCACTGGGCTACTAAGAAACATCCAGGCCCGGAAACGTTTCCCAGTCACTGTGTATTTTGTGTGTAGGGCAACACACTGCACTCTTCCTTGGAAGAGCTAGATTTCCTCAGCTCTCCAACAACTCCAGGAAATGTGTTCTCTCAATTCCTATATGTCATGCAAATCTCCCTCATTGCCCTTAGGCTGAGCAGCACTGAGAAACCAAAACTGCAACGCATTCCTTCTTTAAAGTCAAACCTTAAGACCCCATCCTTACAGGAGAAAGTCGGCTTGCTTTCCTGCTGTAACCAAAGCACAGTTCTTCCTCTTACACTCCAGGGTTTTAGAAGAAGCAGAGCCCGATAGCCTACCCAGAGCGCTCCCAAGGGGAGGCGGTTGGCTACACGCAGAATTCCGTGCCAAATAAACTTTATTCAAGGAAGGGACCGGTGTGTAGCTAGAGTGTATATTTACTTGGTAGAAATCACAAGGACGTAGGCTGCATGTTCGCTGGAAACGGGGAACTTATGGCACAAGCCTTGCTTACCCATTTTGAATGCTCCATTCAAGCTGCCTTGAAGCTGCCTAAATAACAATTTTAGGACGGGTCTCTAGTCTCTGTAGGCAAGGCTCTGGGAAGGGAACGAGTGTTCTCTACATCAACAGGGTGCTTTCATAGCCTGGGTGGGAGCCTCTCCTCAGACGCTCTACAGCTAAAAGGAAACTTGACGTGAGTCCTTTCCTCAAGGTAAAGCCTAGAATAGCCCTGCCGAAGTGGAAGCTTGGAGCGGAGTCCTTGAGGCATTAGTTTCAGGTCTGTTTCCTTTTAAGGTTAGTAAGCTTTTCAGGACACCGAGGACCTCGCCTGGGCACCTTATTCCCTGGAAGACCACCGAGTACCGGCAGTCTCCACTGGGCTACTTAAGAAACATCCAGGCCCTGACACCTTTCCCAGTCACTCTGTGTATTTTGTGTGTAGGCCAACACACTGCACTCTTCCTTGGAAGAGCTAGATTTCCTCAGCTCTCCAACAGCCCCAGGAAATGTGTTCTCTCACGTCCTACATATCATGCAAATCTGCCTCATTGCCCTAGGCTGAGCAGCTCTGAGAAACCAAAACTGCTTCGCATTCCTTCTACAAAGTCATACCTTAAGACCCCATCCTTACAGGAGAAAGTCAGCTTGCGTTTCTGCTGTAACCAAAGCACAGATCTTCCTCTTACACTGCAGGGTTTTAGAAGAAGCTAAGCCAGATAGCCTACCTAGAGCGCTCCTTGGGGGAGGCGGTTGGCTACACGCAGAACTCCGTGCCAAATAAACTTTATTCAAGGAAGGGACCAGTGTTTAGCTAGAGTGTATATTTACTTGGTAGAAATCACAAGTAGGTAGGCCGCGTGTGCGCTGGAAACGGTGACCTTATGGCACAAGCCTTGCTTTCCCATTTTGAATGCTCCATGCATGCTGCCTTGAAGTTACCTAAATAACAGTTTTAGGACGAGTCTTTAGTCATTGTAGGCAGGGCTCTGGGAAGGGAACGAGTGTTCTCTGCATCAACAGGGTGCTTTCATAGCCTGGGTGGGAGCCTCTCCTCAGACGCCCTAGAGATAAAGGAAACTTGACGTGAGTTCTTTCCTCCAGGTAAAGCCTTGACTAGCCCTGCCGAAGCTGAGCTTGAAGCAGTTTCCTTGTGGCATTTGTTTTAGGTCTGTTTTCTTTTAAGGTTAGTAAGCTTGTCAAGACACCGAGGACCTCTCGTGGGCACCCTATTCCCTGCAAGAGCACCGAGTACCAGCAGGCTCCACTGGGCTACTAAGAAACATCCAGGCCCGGAAACGTTTCCCAGTCACTGTGTATTTTGTGTGTAGGGCAACACACTGCACTCTTCCTTGGAAGAGCTAGATTTCCTCAGCTCTCCAACAACTCCAGGAAATGTGTTCTCTCAATTCCTATATGTCATGCAAATCTCCCTCATTGCCCTTAGGCTGAGCAGCACTGAGAAACCAAAACTGCAACGCATTCCTTCTTTAAAGTCAAACCTTAAGACCCCATCCTTACAGGAGAAAGTCGGCTTGCTTTCCTGCTGTAACCAAAGCACAGTTCTTCCTCTTACACTCCAGGGTTTTAGAAGAAGCAGAGCCCGATAGCCTACCCAGAGCGCTCCCAAGGGGAGGCGGTTGGCTACACGCAGAATTCCGTGCCAAATAAACTTTATTCAAGGAAGGGACCGGTGTGTAGCTAGAGTGTATATTTACTTGGTAGAAATCACAAGGACGTAGGCTGCATGTTCGCTGGAAACGGGGAACTTATGGCACAAGCCTTGCTTACCCATTTTGAATGCTCCATTCAAGCTGCCTTGAAGCTGCCTAAATAACAATTTTAGGACGGGTCTCTAGTCTCTGTAGGCAAGGCTCTGGGAAGGGAACGAGTGTTCTCTACATCAACAGGGTGCTTTCATAGCCTGGGTGGGAGCCTCTCCTCAGACGCTCTACAGCTAAAAGGAAACTGGACGTGAGTCCTTTCCTCAAGGTAAAGCCTAGAATAGCCCTGCCGAAGTGGAAGCTTGGAGCGGAGTCCTTGAGGCATTAGTTTCAGGTCTGTTTCCTTTTAAGGTTAGTAAGCTTTTCAGGACACCGAGGACCTCGCCTGGGCACCTTATTCCCTGGAAGACCACCGAGTACCGGCAGTCTCCACTGGGCTACTAAGAAACATCCAGGCCCAGACACCTTTCCCAGTCACTCTGTGTATTTTGTGTGTAGGCCAACACACTGCACTCTTCCTTGGAAGAGCTAGATTTCCTCAGCTCTCCAACAGCCCCAGGAAATGTGTTCTCTCACGTCCTACATATCATGCAAATCTGCCTCATTGCCCTAGGCTGAGCAGCTCTGAGAAACCAAAACTGCTTCGCATTCCTTCTACAAGGTCATACCTTAAGACCCCATCCTTACAGGAGAAAGTCAGCTTGCGTTTCTGCTGTAACCACAGCACAGATCTTCCTCTTACACTGCAGGGTTTTAGAAGAAGCTAAGCCAGATAGCCTACCTAGAGCGCTCCTTGGGGGAGGCTGTTGGCTACACGCAGAACTCCGTGCCAAATAAACTTTATTCAAGGAAGGGACCAGTGTTTAGCTAGAGTGTATATTTACTTGGTAGAAATCACAAGTAGGTAGGCCGCGTGTTCGCTGGAAACGGTGACCTTATGGCACAAGCCTTGCTTTCCCATTTTGAATGCTCCATGCATGCTGCCTTGAAGTTACCTAAATAACAGTTTTAGGACGAGTCTTTAGTCATTGTAGGCAGGGCTCTGGGAAGGGAACGAGTGTTCTCTGCATCAACAGGGTGCTTTCATAGCCTGGGTGGGAGCCTCTCCTCAGACGCCCTAGAGATAAAGGAAACTTGACGTGAGTTCTTTCCTCCAGGTAAAGCCTTGACTAGCCCTGCCGAAGCTGAGCTTGAAGCAGTTTCCTTGTGGCATTTGTTTTAGGTCTGTTTTCTTTTAAGGTTAGTAAGCTTGTCAAGACACCGAGGACCTCTCGTGGGCACCCTATTCCCTGCAAGAGCACCGAGTACCAGCAGGCTCCACTGGGCTACTAAGAAACATCCAGGCCCGGAAACGTTTCCCAGTCACTGTGTATTTTGTGTGTAGGGCAACACACTGCACTCTTCCTTGGAAGAGCTAGATTTCCTCAGCTCTCCAACAACTCCAGGAAATGTGTTCTCTCAATTCCTATATGTCATGCAAATCTCCCTCATTGCCCTTAGGCTGAGCAGCACTGAGAAACCAAAACTGCAACGCATTCCTTCTTTAAAGTCAAACCTTAAGACCCCATCCTTACAGGAGAAAGTCGGCTTGCTTTCCTGCTGTAACCAAAGCACAGTTCTTCCTCTTACACTCCAGGGTTTTAGAAGAAGCAGAGCCCGATAGCCTACCCAGAGCGCTCCCAAGGGGAGGCGGTTGGCTACACGCAGAATTCCGTGCCAAATAAACTTTATTCAAGGAAGGGACCGGTGTGTAGCTAGAGTGTATATTTACTTGGTAGAAATCACAAGGACGTAGGCTGCATGTTCGCTGGAAACGGGGAACTTATGGCACAAGCCTTGCTTACCCATTTTGAATGCTCCATTCAAGCTGCCTTGAAGCTGCCTAAATAACAATTTTAGGACGGGTCTCTAGTCTCTGTAGGCAAGGCTCTGGGAAGGGAACGAGTGTTCTCTACATCAACAGGGTGCTTTCATAGCCTGGGTGGGAGCCTCTCCTCAGACGCTCTACAGCTAAAAGGAAACTGGACGTGAGTCCTTTCCTCAAGGTAAAGCCTAGAATAGCCCTGCCGAAGTGGAAGCTTGGAGCGGAGTCCTTGAGGCATTAGTTTCAGGTCTGTTTCCTTTTAAGGTTAGTAAGCTTTTCAGGACACCGAGGACCTCGCCTGGGCACCTTATTCCCTGGAAGACCACCGAGTACCGGCAGTCTCCACTGGGCTACTTAAGAAACATCCAGGCCCGGACACCTTTCCCAGTCACTCTGTGTATTTTGTGTGTAGGCCAACACACTGCACTCTTCCTTGGAAGAGCTAGATTTCCTCAGCTCTCCAACAGCCCCAGGAAATGTGTTCTCTCACGTCCTACATATCATGCAAATCTGCCTCATTGCCCTAGGCTGAGCAGCTCTGAGAAACCAAAACTGCTTCGCATTCCTTCTACAAAGTCATACCTTAAGACCCCATCCTTACAGGAGAAAGTCAGCTTGCGTTTCTGCTGTAACCAAAGCACAGATCTTCCTCTTACACTGCAGGGTTTTAGAAGAAGCTAAGCCAGATAGCCTACCTAGAGCGCTCCTTGGGGGAGGCGGTTGGCTACACGCAGAACTCCGTGCCAAATAAACTTTATTCAAGGAAGGGACCAGTGTTTAGCTAGAGTGTATATTTACTTGGTAGAAATCACAAGTAGGTAGGCCGCGTGTTCGCTGGAAACGGTGACCTTATGGCACAAGCCTTGCTTTCCCATTTTGAATGCTCCATGCATGCTGCCTTGAAGTTACCTAAATAACAGTTTTAGGACGAGTCTTTAGTCATTGTAGGCAGGGCTCTGGGAAGGGAACGAGTGTTCTCTGCATCAACAGGGTGCTTTCATAGCCTGGGTGGGAGCCTCTCCTCAGACGCCCTAGAGATAAAGGAAACTTGACGTGAGTTCTTTCCTCCAGGTAAAGCCTTGACTAGCCCTGCCGAAGCTGAGCTTGAAGCAGTTTCCTTGTGGCATTTGTTTTAGGTCTGTTTTCTTTTAAGGTTAGTAAGCTTGTCAAGACACCGAGGACCTCTCGTGGGCACCCTATTCCCTGCAAGAGCACCGAGTACCAGCAGGCTCCACTGGGCTACTAAGAAACATCCAGGCCCGGAAACGTTTCCCAGTCACTGTGTATTTTGTGTGTAGGGCAACACACTGCACTCTTCCTTGGAAGAGCTAGATTTCCTCAGCTCTCCAACAACTCCAGGAAATGTGTTCTCTCAATTCCTATATGTCATGCAAATCTCCCTCATTGCCCTTAGGCTGAGCAGCACTGAGAAACCAAAACTGCAACGCATTCCTTCTTTAAAGTCAAACCTTAAGACCCCATCCTTACAGGAGAAAGTCGGCTTGCTTTCCTGCTGTAACCAAAGCACAGTTCTTCCTCTTACACTCCAGGGTTTTAGAAGAAGCAGAGCCCGATAGCCTACCCAGAGCGCTCCCAAGGGGAGGCGGTTGGCTACACGCAGAATTCCGTGCCAAATAAACTTTATTCAAGGAAGGGACCGGTGTGTAGCTAGAGTGTATATTTACTTGGTAGAAATCACAAGGACGTAGGCTGCATGTTCGCTGGAAACGGGGAACTTATGGCACAAGCCTTGCTTACCCATTTTGAATGCTCCATTCAAGCTGCCTTGAAGCTGCCTAAATAACAATTTTAGGACGGGTCTCTAGTCTCTGTAGGCAAGGCTCTGGGAAGGGAACGAGTGTTCTCTACATCAACAGGGTGCTTTCATAGCCTGGGTGGGAGCCTCTCCTCAGACGCTCTACAGCTAAAAGGAAACTGGACGTGAGTCCTTTCCTCAAGGTAAAGCCTAGAATAGCCCTGCCGAAGTGGAAGCTTGGAGCGGAGTCCTTGAGGCATTAGTTTCAGGTCTGTTTCCTTTTAAGGTTAGTAAGCTTTTCAGGACACCGAGGACCTCGCCTGGGCACCTTATTCCCTGGAAGACCACCGAGTACCGGCAGTCTCCACTGGGCTACTTAAGAAACATCCAGGCCCTGACACCTTTCCCAGTCACTCTGTGTATTTTGTGTGTAGGCCAACACACTGCACTCTTCCTTGGAAGAGCTAGATTTCCTCAGCTCTCCAACAGCCCCAGGAAATGTGTTCTCTCACGTCCTACATATCATGCAAATCTGCCTCATTGCCCTAGGCTGAGCAGCTCTGAGAAACCAAAACTGCTTCGCATTCCTTCTACAAAGTCATACCTTAAGACCCCATCCTTACAGGAGAAAGTCAGCTTGCGTTTCTGCTGTAACCAAAGCACAGATCTTCCTCTTACACTGCAGGGTTTTAGAAGAAGCTAAGCCAGATAGCCTACCTAGAGCGCTCCTTGGGGGAGGCGGTTGGCTACACGCAGAACTCCGTGCCAAATAAACTTTATTCAAGGAAGGGACCAGTGTTTAGCTAGAGTGTATATTTACTTGGTAGAAATCACAAGTAGGTAGGCCGCGTGTGCGCTGGAAACGGTGACCTTATGGCACAAGCCTTGCTTTCCCATTTTGAATGCTCCATGCATGCTGCCTTGAAGTTACCTAAATAACAGTTTTAGGACGAGTCTTTAGTCATTGTAGGCAGGGCTCTGGGAAGGGAACGAGTGTTCTCTGCATCAACAGGGTGCTTTCATAGCCTGGGTGGGAGCCTCTCCTCAGACGCCCTAGAGATAAAGGAAACTTGACGTGAGTTCTTTCCTCCAGGTAAAGCCTTGACTAGCCCTGCCGAAGCTGAGCTTGAAGCAGTTTCCTTGTGGCATTTGTTTTAGGTCTGTTTTCTTTTAAGGTTAGTAAGCTTGTCAAGACACCGAGGACCTCTCGTGGGCACCCTATTCCCTGCAAGAGCACCGAGTACCAGCAGGCTCCACTGGGCTACTAAGAAACATCCAGGCCCGGAAACGTTTCCCAGTCACTGTGTATTTTGTGTGTAGGGCAACACACTGCACTCTTCCTTGGAAGAGCTAGATTTCCTCAGCTCTCCAACAACTCCAGGAAATGTGTTCTCTCAATTCCTATATGTCATGCAAATCTCCCTCATTGCCCTTAGGCTGAGCAGCACTGAGAAACCAAAACTGCAACGCATTCCTTCTTTAAAGTCAAACCTTAAGACCCCATCCTTACAGGAGAAAGTCGGCTTGCTTTCCTGCTGTAACCAAAGCACAGTTCTTCCTCTTACACTCCAGGGTTTTAGAAGAAGCAGAGCCCGATAGCCTACCCAGAGCGCTCCCAAGGGGAGGCGGTTGGCTACACGCAGAATTCCGTGCCAAATAAACTTTATTCAAGGAAGGGACCGGTGTGTAGCTAGAGTGTATATTTACTTGGTAGAAATCACAAGGACGTAGGCTGCATGTTCGCTGGAAACGGGGAACTTATGGCACAAGCCTTGCTTACCCATTTTGAATGCTCCATTCAAGCTGCCTTGAAGCTGCCTAAATAACAATTTTAGGACGGGTCTCTAGTCTCTGTAGGCAAGGCTCTGGGAAGGGAACGAGTGTTCTCTACATCAACAGGGTGCTTTCATAGCCTGGGTGGGAGCCTCTCCTCAGACGCTCTACAGCTAAAAGGAAACTGGACGTGAGTCCTTTCCTCAAGGTAAAGCCTAGAATAGCCCTGCCGAAGTGGAAGCTTGGAGCGGAGTCCTTGAGGCATTAGTTTCAGGTCTGTTTCCTTTTAAGGTTAGTAAGCTTTTCAGGACACCGAGGACCTCGCCTGGGCACCTTATTCCCTGGAAGACCACCGAGTACCGGCAGTCTCCACTGGGCTACTTAAGAAACATCCAGGCCCGGACACCTTTCCCAGTCACTCTGTGTATTTTGTGTGTAGGCCAACACACTGCACTCTTCCTTGGAAGAGCTAGATTTCCTCAGCTCTCCAACAGCCCCAGGAAATGTGTTCTCTCACGTCCTACATATCATGCAAATCTGCCTCATTGCCCTAGGCTGAGCAGCTCTGAGAAACCAAAACTGCTTCGCATTCCTTCTACAAAGTCATACCTTAAGACCCCATCCTTACAGGAGAAAGTCAGCTTGCGTTTCTGCTGTAACCAAAGCACAGATCTTCCTCTTACACTGCAGGGTTTTAGAAGAAGCTAAGCCAGATAGCCTACCTAGAGCGCTCCTTGGGGGAGGCTGTTGGCTACACGCAGAACTCCGTGCCAAATAAACTTTATTCAAGGAAGGGACCAGTGTTTAGCTAGAGTGTATATTTACTTGGTAGAAATCACAAGTAGGTAGGCCGCGTGTTCGCTGGAAACGGTGACCTTATGGCACAAGCCTTGCTTTCCCATTTTGAATGCTCCATGCATGCTGCCTTGAAGTTACCTAAATAACAGTTTTAGGACGAGTCTTTAGTCATTGTAGGCAGGGCTCTGGGAAGGGAACGAGTGTTCTCTGCATCAACAGGGTGCTTTCATAGCCTGGGTGGGAGCCTCTCCTCAGACGCCCTAGAGATAAAGGAAACTTGACGTGAGTTCTTTCCTCCAGGTAAAGCCTTGACTAGCCCTGCCGAAGCTGAGCTTGAAGCAGTTTCCTTGTGGCATTTGTTTTAGGTCTGTTTTCTTTTAAGGTTAGTAAGCTTGTCAAGACACCGAGGACCTCTCGTGGGCACCCTATTCCCTGCAAGAGCACCGAGTACCAGCAGGCTCCACTGGGCTACTAAGAAACATCCAGGCCCGGAAACGTTTCCCAGTCACTGTGTATTTTGTGTGTAGGGCAACACACTGCACTCTTCCTTGGAAGAGCTAGATTTCCTCAGCTCTCCAACAACTCCAGGAAATGTGTTCTCTCAATTCCTATATGTCATGCAAATCTCCCTCATTGCCCTTAGGCTGAGCAGCACTGAGAAACCAAAACTGCAACGCATTCCTTCTTTAAAGTCAAACCTTAAGACCCCATCCTTACAGGAGAAAGTCGGCTTGCTTTCCTGCTGTAACCAAAGCACAGTTCTTCCTCTTACACTCCAGGGTTTTAGAAGAAGCAGAGCCCGATAGCCTACCCAGAGCGCTCCCAAGGGGAGGCGGTTGGCTACACGCAGAATTCCGTGCCAAATAAACTTTATTCAAGGAAGGGACCGGTGTGTAGCTAGAGTGTATATTTACTTGGTAGAAATCACAAGGACGTAGGCTGCATGTTCGCTGGAAACGGGGAACTTATGGCACAAGCCTTGCTTACCCATTTTGAATGCTCCATTCAAGCTGCCTTGAAGCTGCCTAAATAACAATTTTAGGACGGGTCTCTAGTCTCTGTAGGCAAGGCTCTGGGAAGGGAACGAGTGTTCTCTACATCAACAGGGTGCTTTCATAGCCTGGGTGGGAGCCTCTCCTCAGACGCTCTACAGCTAAAAGGAAACTGGACGTGAGTCCTTTCCTCAAGGTAAAGCCTAGAATAGCCCTGCCGAAGTGGAAGCTTGGAGCGGAGTCCTTGAGGCATTAGTTTCAGGTCTGTTTCCTTTTAAGGTTAGTAAGCTTTTCAGGACACCGAGGACCTCGCCTGGGCACCTTATTCCCTGGAAGACCACCGAGTACCGGCAGTCTCCACTGGGCTACTAAGAAACATCCAGGCCCAGACACCTTTCCCAGTCACTCTGTGTATTTTGTGTGTAGGCCAACACACTGCACTCTTCCTTGGAAGAGCTAGATTTCCTCAGCTCTCCAACAGCCCCAGGAAATGTGTTCTCTCACGTCCTACATATCATGCAAATCTGCCTCATTGCCCTAGGCTGAGCAGCTCTGAGAAACCAAAACTGCTTCGCATTCCTTCTACAAGGTCATACCTTAAGACCCCATCCTTACAGGAGAAAGTCAGCTTGCGTTTCTGCTGTAACCACAGCACAGATCTTCCTCTTACACTGCAGGGTTTTAGAAGAAGCTAAGCCAGATAGCCTACCTAGAGCGCTCCTTGGGGGAGGCTGTTGGCTACACGCAGAACTCCGTGCCAAATAAACTTTATTCAAGGAAGGGACCAGTGTTTAGCTAGAGTGTATATTTACTTGGTAGAAATCACAAGTAGGTAGGCCGCGTGTTCGCTGGAAACGGTGACCTTATGGCACAAGCCTTGCTTTCCCATTTTGAATGCTCCATGCATGCTGCCTTGAAGTTACCTAAATAACAGTTTTAGGACGAGTCTTTAGTCATTGTAGGCAGGGCTCTGGGAAGGGAACGAGTGTTCTCTGCATCAACAGGGTGCTTTCATAGCCTGGGTGGGAGCCTCTCCTCAGACGCCCTAGAGATAAAGGAAACTTGACGTGAGTTCTTTCCTCCAGGTAAAGCCTTGACTAGCCCTGCCGAAGCTGAGCTTGAAGCAGTTTCCTTGTGGCATTTGTTTTAGGTCTGTTTTCTTTTAAGGTTAGTAAGCTTGTCAAGACACCGAGGACCTCTCGTGGGCACCCTATTCCCTGCAAGAGCACCGAGTACCAGCAGGCTCCACTGGGCTACTAAGAAACATCCAGGCCCGGAAACGTTTCCCAGTCACTGTGTATTTTGTGTGTAGGGCAACACACTGCACTCTTCCTTGGAAGAGCTAGATTTCCTCAGCTCTCCAACAACTCCAGGAAATGTGTTCTCTCAATTCCTATATGTCATGCAAATCTCCCTCATTGCCCTTAGGCTGAGCAGCACTGAGAAACCAAAACTGCAACGCATTCCTTCTTTAAAGTCAAACCTTAAGACCCCATCCTTACAGGAGAAAGTCGGCTTGCTTTCCTGCTGTAACCAAAGCACAGTTCTTCCTCTTACACTCCAGGGTTTTAGAAGAAGCAGAGCCCGATAGCCTACCCAGAGCGCTCCCAAGGGGAGGCGGTTGGCTACACGCAGAATTCCGTGCCAAATAAACTTTATTCAAGGAAGGGACCGGTGTGTAGCTAGAGTGTATATTTACTTGGTAGAAATCACAAGGACGTAGGCTGCATGTTCGCTGGAAACGGGGAACTTATGGCACAAGCCTTGCTTACCCATTTTGAATGCTCCATTCAAGCTGCCTTGAAGCTGCCTAAATAACAATTTTAGGACGGGTCTCTAGTCTCTGTAGGCAAGGCTCTGGGAAGGGAACGAGTGTTCTCTACATCAACAGGGTGCTTTCATAGCCTGGGTGGGAGCCTCTCCTCAGACGCTCTACAGCTAAAAGGAAACTGGACGTGAGTCCTTTCCTCAAGGTAAAGCCTAGAATAGCCCTGCCGAAGTGGAAGCTTGGAGCGGAGTCCTTGAGGCATTAGTTTCAGGTCTGTTTCCTTTTAAGGTTAGTAAGCTTTTCAGGACACCGAGGACCTCGCCTGGGCACCTTATTCCCTGGAAGACCACCGAGTACCGGCAGTCTCCACTGGGCTACTTAAGAAACATCCAGGCCCGGACACCTTTCCCAGTCACTCTGTGTATTTTGTGTGTAGGCCAACACACTGCACTCTTCCTTGGAAGAGCTAGATTTCCTCAGCTCTCCAACAGCCCCAGGAAATGTGTTCTCTCACGTCCTACATATCATGCAAATCTGCCTCATTGCCCTAGGCTGAGCAGCTCTGAGAAACCAAAACTGCTTCGCATTCCTTCTACAAAGTCATACCTTAAGACCCCATCCTTACAGGAGAAAGTCAGCTTGCGTTTCTGCTGTAACCAAAGCACAGATCTTCCTCTTACACTGCAGGGTTTTAGAAGAAGCTAAGCCAGATAGCCTACCTAGAGCGCTCCTTGGGGGAGGCGGTTGGCTACACGCAGAACTCCGTGCCAAATAAACTTTATTCAAGGAAGGGACCAGTGTTTAGCTAGAGTGTATATTTACTTGGTAGAAATCACAAGTAGGTAGGCCGCGTGTTCGCTGGAAACGGTGACCTTATGGCACAAGCCTTGCTTTCCCATTTTGAATGCTCCATGCATGCTGCCTTGAAGTTACCTAAATAACAGTTTTAGGACGAGTCTTTAGTCATTGTAGGCAGGGCTCTGGGAAGGGAACGAGTGTTCTCTGCATCAACAGGGTGCTTTCATAGCCTGGGTGGGAGCCTCTCCTCAGACGCCCTAGAGATAAAGGAAACTTGACGTGAGTTCTTTCCTCCAGGTAAAGCCTTGACTAGCCCTGCCGAAGCTGAGCTTGAAGCAGTTTCCTTGTGGCATTTGTTTTAGGTCTGTTTTCTTTTAAGGTTAGTAAGCTTGTCAAGACACCGAGGACCTCTCGTGGGCACCCTATTCCCTGCAAGAGCACCGAGTACCAGCAGGCTCCACTGGGCTACTAAGAAACATCCAGGCCCGGAAACGTTTCCCAGTCACTGTGTATTTTGTGTGTAGGGCAACACACTGCACTCTTCCTTGGAAGAGCTAGATTTCCTCAGCTCTCCAACAACTCCAGGAAATGTGTTCTCTCAATTCCTATATGTCATGCAAATCTCCCTCATTGCCCTTAGGCTGAGCAGCACTGAGAAACCAAAACTGCAACGCATTCCTTCTTTAAAGTCAAACCTTAAGACCCCATCCTTACAGGAGAAAGTCGGCTTGCTTTCCTGCTGTAACCAAAGCACAGTTCTTCCTCTTACACTCCAGGGTTTTAGAAGAAGCAGAGCCCGATAGCCTACCCAGAGCGCTCCCAAGGGGAGGCGGTTGGCTACACGCAGAATTCCGTGCCAAATAAACTTTATTCAAGGAAGGGACCGGTGTGTAGCTAGAGTGTATATTTACTTGGTAGAAATCACAAGGACGTAGGCTGCATGTTCGCTGGAAACGGGGAACTTATGGCACAAGCCTTGCTTACCCATTTTGAATGCTCCATTCAAGCTGCCTTGAAGCTGCCTAAATAACAATTTTAGGACGGGTCTCTAGTCTCTGTAGGCAAGGCTCTGGGAAGGGAACGAGTGTTCTCTACATCAACAGGGTGCTTTCATAGCCTGGGTGGGAGCCTCTCCTCAGACGCTCTACAGCTAAAAGGAAACTTGACGTGAGTCCTTTCCTCAAGGTAAAGCCTAGAATAGCCCTGCCGAAGTGGAAACTTGGAGCGGAGTCCTTGAGGCATTAGATTCAGGTCTGTTTCCTTTTAAGGTTAGTAAGCTTTTCAGGACACCGAGGACCTCGCCTGGGCACCTTATTCCCTGGAAGACCACCGAGTACCGGCAGTCTCCACTGGGCTACTTAAGAAACATCCAGGCCCTGACACCTTTCCCAGTCACTCTGTGTATTTTGTGTGTAGGCCAACACACTGCACTCTTCCTTGGAAGAGCTAGATTTCTTCAGCTCTCCAACAGCCACAGGAAATGTGTTCTCTCACGTCCTACATATCATGCAAATCTGCCTCATTGCCCTAGGCTGAGCAGCTCTGAGAAACCAAAACTGCTTCGCATTCCTTCTACAAGGTCATACCTTAAGACCCCATCCTTACAGGAGAAAGTCAGCTTGCGTTTCTGCTGTAACCAAAGCACAGATCTTCCTCTTACACTGCAGGGTTTTAGAAGAAGCTAAGCCAGATAGCCTACCTAGAGCGCTCCTTGGGGGAGGCGGTTGGCTACACGCAGAACTCCGTGCCAAATAAACTTTATTCAAGGAAGGGACCAGTGTTTAGCTAGAGTGTATATTTACTTGGTAGAAATCACAAGTAGGTAGGCCGCGTGTTCGCTGGAAACGGTGACCTTATGGCACAAGCCTTGCTTTCCCATTTTGAATGCTCCATGCATGCTGCCTTGAAGTTACCTAAATAACAGTTTTAGGACGAGTCTTTAGTCATTGTAGGCAGGGCTCTGGGAAGGGAACGAGTGTTCTCTGCATCAACAGGGTGCTTTCATAGCCTGGGTGGGAGCCTCTCCTCAGACGCCCTAGAGATAAAGGAAACTTGACGTGAGTTCTTTCCTCCAGGTAAAGCCTTGACTAGCCCTGCCGAAGCTGAGCTTGAAGCAGTTTCCTTGTGGCATTTGTTTTAGGTCTGTTTTCTTTTAAGGTTAGTAAGCTTGTCAAGACACCGAGGACCTCTCGTGGGCACCCTATTCCCTGCAAGAGCACCGAGTACCAGCAGGCTCCACTGGGCTACTAAGAAACATCCAGGCCCGGAAACGTTTCCCAGTCACTGTGTATTTTGTGTGTAGGGCAACACACTGCACTCTTCCTTGGAAGAGCTAGATTTCCTCAGCTCTCCAACAACTCCAGGAAATGTGTTCTCTCAATTCCTATATGTCATGCAAATCTCCCTCATTGCCCTTAGGCTGAGCAGCACTGAGAAACCAAAACTGCAACGCATTCCTTCTTTAAAGTCAAACCTTAAGACCCCATCCTTACAGGAGAAAGTCGGCTTGCTTTCCTGCTGTAACCAAAGCACAGTTCTTCCTCTTACACTCCAGGGTTTTAGAAGAAGCAGAGCCCGATAGCCTACCCAGAGCGCTCCCAAGGGGAGGCGGTTGGCTACACGCAGAATTCCGTGCCAAATAAACTTTATTCAAGGAAGGGACCGGTGTGTAGCTAGAGTGTATATTTACTTGGTAGAAATCACAAGGACGTAGGCTGCATGTTCGCTGGAAACGGGGAACTTATGGCACAAGCCTTGCTTACCCATTTTGAATGCTCCATTCAAGCTGCCTTGAAGCTGCCTAAATAACAATTTTAGGACGGGTCTCTAGTCTCTGTAGGCAAGGCTCTGGGAAGGGAACGAGTGTTCTCTACATCAACAGGGTGCTTTCATAGCCTGGGTGGGAGCCTCTCCTCAGACGCTCTACAGCTAAAAGGAAACTTGACGTGAGTCCTTTCCTCAAGGTAAAGCCTAGAATAGCCCTGCCGAAGTGGAAACTTGGAGCGGAGTCCTTGAGGCATTAGATTCAGGTCTGTTTCCTTTTAAGGTTAGTAAGCTTTTCAGGACACCGAGGACCTCGCCTGGGCACCTTATTCCCTGGAAGACCACCGAGTACCGGCAGTCTCCACTGGGCTACTTAAGAAACATCCAGGCCCTGACACCTTTCCCAGTCACTCTGTGTATTTTGTGTGTAGGCCAACACACTGCACTCTTCCTTGGAAGAGCTAGATTTCTTCAGCTCTCCAACAGCCACAGGAAATGTGTTCTCTCACGTCCTACATATCATGCAAATCTGCCTCATTGCCCTAGGCTGAGCAGCTCTGAGAAACCAAAACTGCTTCGCATTCCTTCTACAAAGTCATACCTTAAGACCCCATCCTTACAGGAGAAAGTCAGCTTGCGTTTCTGCTGTAACCAAAGCACAGATCTTCCTCTTACACTGCAGGGTTTTAGAAGAAGCTAAGCCAGATAGCCTACCTAGAGCGCTCCTTGGGGGAGGCGGTTGGCTACACGCAGAACTCCGTGCCAAATAAACTTTATTCAAGGAAGGGACCAGTGTTTAGCTAGAGTGTATATTTACTTGGTAGAAATCACAAGTAGGTAGGCCGCGTGTTCGCTGGAAACGGTGACCTTATGGCACAAGCCTTGCTTTCCCATTTTGAATGCTCCATGCATGCTGCCTTGAAGTTACCTAAATAACAGTTTTAGGACGAGTCTTTAGTCATTGTAGGCAGGGCTCTGGGAAGGGAACGAGTGTTCTCTGCATCAACAGGGTGCTTTCATAGCCTGGGTGGGAGCCTCTCCTCAGACGCCCTAGAGATAAAGGAAACTTGACGTGAGTTCTTTCCTCCAGGTAAAGCCTTGACTAGCCCTGCCGAAGCTGAGCTTGAAGCAGTTTCCTTGTGGCATTTGTTTTAGGTCTGTTTTCTTTTAAGGTTAGTAAGCTTGTCAAGACACCGAGGACCTCTCGTGGGCACCCTATTCCCTGCAAGAGCACCGAGTACCAGCAGGCTCCACTGGGCTACTAAGAAACATCCAGGCCCGGAAACGTTTCCCAGTCACTGTGTATTTTGTGTGTAGGGCAACACACTGCACTCTTCCTTGGAAGAGCTAGATTTCCTCAGCTCTCCAACAACTCCAGGAAATGTGTTCTCTCAATTCCTATATGTCATGCAAATCTCCCTCATTGCCCTTAGGCTGAGCAGCACTGAGAAACCAAAACTGCAACGCATTCCTTCTTTAAAGTCAAACCTTAAGACCCCATCCTTACAGGAGAAAGTCGGCTTGCTTTCCTGCTGTAACCAAAGCACAGTTCTTCCTCTTACACTCCAGGGTTTTAGAAGAAGCAGAGCCCGATAGCCTACCCAGAGCGCTCCCAAGGGGAGGCGGTTGGCTACACGCAGAATTCCGTGCCAAATAAACTTTATTCAAGGAAGGGACCGGTGTGTAGCTAGAGTGTATATTTACTTGGTAGAAATCACAAGGACGTAGGCTGCATGTTCGCTGGAAACGGGGAACTTATGGCACAAGCCTTGCTTACCCATTTTGAATGCTCCATTCAAGCTGCCTTGAAGCTGCCTAAATAACAATTTTAGGACGGGTCTCTAGTCTCTGTAGGCAAGGCTCTGGGAAGGGAACGAGTGTTCTCTACATCAACAGGGTGCTTTCATAGCCTGGGTGGGAGCCTCTCCTCAGACGCTCTACAGCTAAAAGGAAACTTGACGTGAGTCCTTTCCTCAAGGTAAAGCCTAGAATAGCCCTGCCGAAGTGGAAACTTGGAGCGGAGTCCTTGAGGCATTAGATTCAGGTCTGTTTCCTTTTAAGGTTAGTAAGCTTTTCAGGACACCGAGGACCTCGCCTGGGCACCTTATTCCCTGGAAGACCACCGAGTACCGGCAGTCTCCACTGGGCTACTTAAGAAACATCCAGGCCCTGACACCTTTCCCAGTCACTCTGTGTATTTTGTGTGTAGGCCAACACACTGCACTCTTCCTTGGAAGAGCTAGATTTCTTCAGCTCTCCAACAGCCACAGGAAATGTGTTCTCTCACGTCCTACATATCATGCAAATCTGCCTCATTGCCCTAGGCTGAGCAGCTCTGAGAAACCAAAACTGCTTCGCATTCCTTCTACAAAGTCATACCTTAAGACCCCATCCTTACAGGAGAAAGTCAGCTTGCGTTTCTGCTGTAACCAAAGCACAGATCTTCCTCTTACACTGCAGGGTTTTAGAAGAAGCTAAGCCAGATAGCCTACCTAGAGCGCTCCTTGGGGGAGGCGGTTGGCTACACGCAGAACTCCGTGCCAAATAAACTTTATTCAAGGAAGGGACCAGTGTTTAGCTAGAGTGTATATTTACTTGGTAGAAATCACAAGTAGGTAGGCCGCGTGTTCGCTGGAAACGGTGACCTTATGGCACAAGCCTTGCTTTCCCATTTTGAATGCTCCATGCATGCTGCCTTGAAGTTACCTAAATAACAGTTTTAGGACGAGTCTTTAGTCATTGTAGGCAGGGCTCTGGGAAGGGAACGAGTGTTCTCTGCATCAACAGGGTGCTTTCATAGCCTGGGTGGGAGCCTCTCCTCAGACGCCCTAGAGATAAAGGAAACTTGACGTGAGTTCTTTCCTCCAGGTAAAGCCTTGACTAGCCCTGCCGAAGCTGAGCTTGAAGCAGTTTCCTTGTGGCATTTGTTTTAGGTCTGTTTTCTTTTAAGGTTAGTAAGCTTGTCAAGACACCGAGGACCTCTCGTGGGCACCCTATTCCCTGCAAGAGCACCGAGTACCAGCAGGCTCCACTGGGCTACTAAGAAACATCCAGGCCCGGAAACGTTTCCCAGTCACTGTGTATTTTGTGTGTAGGGCAACACACTGCACTCTTCCTTGGAAGAGCTAGATTTCCTCAGCTCTCCAACAACTCCAGGAAATGTGTTCTCTCAATTCCTATATGTCATGCAAATCTCCCTCATTGCCCTTAGGCTGAGCAGCACTGAGAAACCAAAACTGCAACGCATTCCTTCTTTAAAGTCAAACCTTAAGACCCCATCCTTACAGGAGAAAGTCGGCTTGCTTTCCTGCTGTAACCAAAGCACAGTTCTTCCTCTTACACTCCAGGGTTTTAGAAGAAGCAGAGCCCGATAGCCTACCCAGAGCGCTCCCAAGGGGAGGCGGTTGGCTACACGCAGAATTCCGTGCCAAATAAACTTTATTCAAGGAAGGGACCGGTGTGTAGCTAGAGTGTATATTTACTTGGTAGAAATCACAAGGACGTAGGCTGCATGTTCGCTGGAAACGGGGAACTTATGGCACAAGCCTTGCTTACCCATTTTGAATGCTCCATTCAACCTGCCTTGAAGCTGCCTAAATAACAATTTTAGGACGGGTCTCTAGTCTCTGTAGGCAAGGCTCTGGGAAGGGAACGAGTGTTCTCTACATCAACAGGGTGCTTTCATAGCCTGGGTGGGAGCCTCTCCTCAGACGCTCTACAGCTAAAAGGAAACTGGACGTGAGTCCTTTCCTCAAGGTAAAGCCTAGAATAGCCCTGCCGAAGTGGAAGCTTGGAGCGGAGTCCTTGAGGCATTAGTTTCAGGTCTGTTTCCTTTTAAGGTTAGTAAGCTTTTCAGGACACCGAGGACCTCGCCTGGGCACCTTATTCCCTGGAAGACCACCGAGTACCGGCAGTCTCCACTGGGCTACTAAGAAACATCCAGGCCCGGACACCTTTCCCAGTCACTCTGTGTATTTTGTGTGTAGGCCAACACACTGCACTCTTCCTTGGAAGAGCTAGATTTCCTCAGCTCTCCAACAGCCCCAGGAAATGTGTTCTCTCACGTCCTACATATCATGCAAATCTGCCTCATTGCCCTAGGCTGAGCAGCTCTGAGAAACCAAAACTGCTTCGCATTCCTTCTACAAAGTCATACCTTAAGACCCCATCCTTACAGGAGAAAGTCAGCTTGCGTTTCTGCTGTAACCAAAGCACAGATCTTCCTCTTACACTGCAGGGTTTTAGAAGAAGCTAAGCCAGATAGCCTACCTAGAGCGCTCCTTGGGGGAGGCGGTTGGCTACACGCAGAACTCCGTGCCAAATAAACTTTATTCAAGGAAGGGACCAGTGTTTAGCTAGAGTGTATATTTACTTGGTAGAAATCACAAGTAGGTAGGCCGCGTGTTCGCTGGAAACGGTGACCTTATGGCACAAGCCTTGCTTTCCCATTTTGAATGCTCCATGCATGCTGCCTTGAAGTTACCTAAATAACAGTTTTAGGACGAGTCTTTAGTCATTGTAGGCAGGGCTCTGGGAAGGGAACGAGTGTTCTCTGCATCAACAGGGTGCTTTCATAGCCTGGGTGGGAGCCTCTCCTCAGACGCCCTAGAGATAAAGGAAACTTGACGTGAGTTCTTTCCTCCAGGTAAAGCCTTGACTAGCCCTGCCGAAGCTGAGCTTGAAGCAGTTTCCTTGTGGCATTTGTTTTAGGTCTGTTTTCTTTTAAGGTTAGTAAGCTTGTCAAGACACCGAGGACCTCTCGTGGGCACCCTATTCCCTGCAAGAGCACCGAGTACCAGCAGGCTCCACTGGGCTACTAAGAAACATCCAGGCCCGGAAACGTTTCCCAGTCACTGTGTATTTTGTGTGTAGGGCAACACACTGCACTCTTCCTTGGAAGAGCTAGATTTCCTCAGCTCTCCAACAACTCCAGGAAATGTGTTCTCTCAATTCCTATATGTCATGCAAATCTCCCTCATTGCCCTTAGGCTGAGCAGCACTGAGAAACCAAAACTGCAACGCATTCCTTCTTTAAAGTCAAACCTTAAGACCCCATCCTTACAGGAGAAAGTCGGCTTGCTTTCCTGCTGTAACCAAAGCACAGTTCTTCCTCTTACACTCCAGGGTTTTAGAAGAAGCAGAGCCCGATAGCCTACCCAGAGCGCTCCCAAGGGGAGGCGGTTGGCTACACGCAGAATTCCGTGCCAAATAAACTTTATTCAAGGAAGGGACCGGTGTGTAGCTAGAGTGTATATTTACTTGGTAGAAATCACAAGGAGGTAGGCTGCATGTTCGCTGGAAACGGGGAACTTATGACACAAGCCTTGCTTACCCATTTTGAATGCTCCATTCAAGCTGCCTTGAAGCTGCCTAAATAACAATTTTAGGACGGGTCTCTAGTCTCTGTAGGCAAGGCTCTGGGAAGGGAACGAGTGTTCTCTACATCAACAGGGTGCTTTCATAGCCTGGGTGGGAGCCTCTCCTCAGACGCTCTACAGCTAAAAGGAAACTTGACGTGAGTCCTTTCCTCAAGGTAAAGCCTAGAATAGCCCTGCCGAAGTGGAAGCTTGGAGCGGAGTCCTTGAGGCATTAGTTTCAGGTCTGTTTCCTTTTAAGGTTAGTAAGCTTTTCAGGACACCGAGGACCTCGCCTGGGCACCTTATTCCCTGGAAGACCACCGAGTACCGGCAGTCTCCACTGGGCTACTTAAGAAACATCCAGGCCCGGACACCTTTCCCAGTCACTCTGTGTATTTTGTGTGTAGGCCAACACACTGCACTCTTCCTTGGAAGAGCTAGATTTCTTCAGCTCTCCAACAGCCCCAGGAAATGTGTTCTCTCACGTCCTACATATCATGCAAATCTGCCTCATTGCCCTAGGCTGAGCAGCTCTGAGAAACCAAAACTGCTTCGCATTCCTTCTACAAAGTCATACCTTAAGACCCCATCCTTACAGGAGAAAGTCAGCTTGCGTTTCTGCTGTAACCAAAGCACAGATCTTCCTCTTACACTGCAGGGTTTTAGAAGAAGCTAAGCCAGATAGCCTACCTAGAGCGCTCCTTGGGGGAGGCGGTTGGCTACACGCAGAACTCCGTGCCAAATAAACTTTATTCAAGGAAGGGACCAGTGTTTAGCTAGAGTGTATATTTACTTGGTAGAAATCACAAGTAGGTAGGCCGCGTGTTCGCTGGAAACGGTGACCTTATGGCACAAGCCTTGCTTTCCCATTTTGAATGCTCCATGCATGCTGCCTTGAAGTTACCTAAATAACAGTTTTAGGACGAGTCTTTAGTCATTGTAGGCAGGGCTCTGGGAAGGGAACGAGTGTTCTCTGCATCAACAGGGTGCTTTCATAGCCTGGGTGGGAGCCTCTCCTCAGACGCCCTAGAGATAAAGGAAACTTGACGTGAGTTCTTTCCTCCAGGTAAAGCCTTGACTAGCCCTGCCGAAGTTGAGCTTGAAGCAGTTTCCTTGTGGCATTTGTTTTAGGTCTGTTTTCTTTTAAGGTTAGTAAGCTTGTCAAGACACCGAGGACCTCTCGTGGGCACCCTATTCCCTGCAAGAGCACCGAGTACCAGCAGGCTCCACTGGGCTACTAAGAAACATCCAGGCCCGGAAACGTTTCCCAGTCACTGTGTATTTTGTGTGTAGGGCAACACACTGCACTCTTCCTTGGAAGAGCTAGATTTCCTCAGCTCTCCAACAACTCCAGGAAATGTGTTCTCTCAATTCCTATATGTCATGCAAATCTCCCTCATTGCCCTTAGGCTGAGCAGCACTGAGAAACCAAAACTGCAACGCATTCCTTCTTTAAAGTCAAACCTTAAGACCCCATCCTTACAGGAGAAAGTCGGCTTGCTTTCCTGCTGTAACCAAAGCACAGTTCTTCCTCTTACACTCCAGGGTTTTAGAAGAAGCAGAGCCCGATAGCCTACCCAGAGCGCTCCCAAGGGGAGGCGGTTGGCTACACGCAGAATTCCGTGCCAAATAAACTTTATTCAAGGAAGGGACCGGTGTGTAGCTAGAGTGTATATTTACTTGGTAGAAATCACAAGGACGTAGGCTGCATGTTCGCTGGAAACGGGGAACTTATGGCACAAGCCTTGCTTACCCATTTTGAATGCTCCATTCAAGCTGCCTTGAAGCTGCCTAAATAACAATTTTAGGACGGGTCTCTAGTCTCTGTAGGCAAGGCTCTGGGAAGGGAACGAGTGTTCTCTACATCAACAGGGTGCTTTCATAGCCTGGGTGGGAGCCTCTCCTCAGACGCTCTACAGCTAAAAGGAAACTGGACGTGAGTCCTTTCCTCAAGGTAAAGCCTAGAATAGCCCTGCCGAAGTGGAAGCTTGGAGCGGAGTCCTTGAGGCATTAGTTTCAGGTCTGTTTCCTTTTAAGGTTAGTAAGCTTTTCAGGACACCGAGGACCTCGCCTGGGCACCTTATTCCCTGGAAGACCACCGAGTACCGGCAGTCTCCACTGGGCTACTAAGAAACATCCAGGCCCGGACACCTTTCCCAGTCACTCTGTGTATTTTGTGTGTAGGCCAACACACTGCACTCTTCCTTGGAAGAGCTAGATTTCCTCAGCTCTCCAACAGCCCCAGGAAATGTGTTCTCTCACGTCCTACATATCATGCAAATCTGCCTCATTGCCCTAGGCTGAGCAGCTCTGAGAAACCAAAACTGCTTCGCATTCCTTCTACAAAGTCATACCTTAAGACCCCATCCTTACAGGAGAAAGTCAGCTTGCGTTTCTGCTGTAACCAAAGCACAGATCTTCCTCTTACACTGCAGGGTTTTAGAAGAAGCTAAGCCAGATAGCCTACCTAGAGCGCTCCTTGGGGGAGGCGGTTGGCTACACGCAGAACTCCGTGCCAAATAAACTTTATTCAAGGAAGGGACCAGTGTTTAGCTAGAGTGTATATTTACTTGGTAGAAATCACAAGTAGGTAGGCCGCGTGTTCGCTGGAAACGGTGACCTTATGGCACAAGCCTTGCTTTCCCATTTTGAATGCTCCATGCATGCTGCCTTGAAGTTACCTAAATAACAGTTTTAGGACGAGTCTTTAGTCATTGTAGGCAGGGCTCTGGGAAGGGAACGAGTGTTCTCTGCATCAACAGGGTGCTTTCATAGCCTGGGTGGGAGCCTCTCCTCAGACGCCCTAGAGATAAAGGAAACTTGACGTGAGTTCTTTCCTCCAGGTAAAGCCTTGACTAGCCCTGCCGAAGCTGAGCTTGAAGCAGTTTCCTTGTGGCATTTGTTTTAGGTCTGTTTTCTTTTAAGGTTAGTAAGCTTGTCAAGACACCGAGGACCTCTCGTGGGCACCCTATTCCCTGCAAGAGCACCGAGTACCAGCAGGCTCCACTGGGCTACTAAGAAACATCCAGGCCCGGAAACGTTTCCCAGTCACTGTGTATTTTGTGTGTAGGGCAACACACTGCACTCTTCCTTGGAAGAGCTAGATTTCCTCAGCTCTCCAACAACTCCAGGAAATGTGTTCTCTCAATTCCTATATGTCATGCAAATCTCCCTCATTGCCCTTAGGCTGAGCAGCACTGAGAAACCAAAACTGCAACGCATTCCTTCTTTAAAGTCAAACCTTAAGACCCCATCCTTACAGGAGAAAGTCGGCTTGCTTTCCTGCTGTAACCAAAGCACAGTTCTTCCTCTTACACTCCAGGGTTTTAGAAGAAGCAGAGCCCGATAGCCTACCCAGAGCGCTCCCAAGGGGAGGCGGTTGGCTACACGCAGAATTCCGTGCCAAATAAACTTTATTCAAGGAAGGGACCGGTGTGTAGCTAGAGTGTATATTTACTTGGTAGAAATCACAAGGAGGTAGGCTGCATGTTCGCTGGAAACGGGGAACTTATGACACAAGCCTTGCTTACCCATTTTGAATGCTCCATTCAAGCTGCCTTGAAGCTGCCTAAATAACAATTTTAGGACGGGTCTCTAGTCTCTGTAGGCAAGGCTCTGGGAAGGGAACGAGTGTTCTCTACATCAACAGGGTGCTTTCATAGCCTGGGTGGGAGCCTCTCCTCAGACGCTCTACAGCTAAAAGGAAACTTGACGTGAGTCCTTTCCTCAAGGTAAAGCCTAGAATAGCCCTGCCGAAGTGGAAGCTTGGAGCGGAGTCCTTGAGGCATTAGTTTCAGGTCTGTTTCCTTTTAAGGTTAGTAAGCTTTTCAGGACACCGAGGACCTCGCCTGGGCACCTTATTCCCTGGAAGACCACCGAGTACCGGCAGTCTCCACTGGGCTACTTAAGAAACATCCAGGCCCGGACACCTTTCCCAGTCACTCTGTGTATTTTGTGTGTAGGCCAACACACTGCACTCTTCCTTGGAAGAGCTAGATTTCTTCAGCTCTCCAACAGCCCCAGGAAATGTGTTCTCTCACGTCCTACATATCATGCAAATCTGCCTCATTGCCCTAGGCTGAGCAGCTCTGAGAAACCAAAACTGCTTCGCATTCCTTCTACAAAGTCATACCTTAAGACCCCATCCTTACAGGAGAAAGTCAGCTTGCGTTTCTGCTGTAACCAAAGCACAGATCTTCCTCTTACACTGCAGGGTTTTAGAAGAAGCTAAGCCAGATAGCCTACCTAGAGCGCTCCTTGGGGGAGGCGGTTGGCTACACGCAGAACTCCGTGCCAAATAAACTTTATTCAAGGAAGGGACCAGTGTTTAGCTAGAGTGTATATTTACTTGGTAGAAATCACAAGTAGGTAGGCCGCGTGTTCGCTGGAAACGGTGACCTTATGGCACAAGCCTTGCTTTCCCATTTTGAATGCTCCATGCATGCTGCCTTGAAGTTACCTAAATAACAGTTTTAGGACGAGTCTTTAGTCATTGTAGGCAGGGCTCTGGGAAGGGAACGAGTGTTCTCTGCATCAACAGGGTGCTTTCATAGCCTGGGTGGGAGCCTCTCCTCAGACGCCCTAGAGATAAAGGAAACTTGACGTGAGTTCTTTCCTCCAGGTAAAGCCTTGACTAGCCCTGCCGAAGTTGAGCTTGAAGCAGTTTCCTTGTGGCATTTGTTTTAGGTCTGTTTTCTTTTAAGGTTAGTAAGCTTGTCAAGACACCGAGGACCTCTCGTGGGCACCCTATTCCCTGCAAGAGCACCGAGTACCAGCAGGCTCCACTGGGCTACTAAGAAACATCCAGGCCCGGAAACGTTTCCCAGTCACTGTGTATTTTGTGTGTAGGGCAACACACTGCACTCTTCCTTGGAAGAGCTAGATTTCCTCAGCTCTCCAACAACTCCAGGAAATGTGTTCTCTCAATTCCTATATGTCATGCAAATCTCCCTCATTGCCCTTAGGCTGAGCAGCACTGAGAAACCAAAACTGCAACGCATTCCTTCTTTAAAGTCAAACCTTAAGACCCCATCCTTACAGGAGAAAGTCGGCTTGCTTTCCTGCTGTAACCAAAGCACAGTTCTTCCTCTTACACTCCAGGGTTTTAGAAGAAGCAGAGCCCGATAGCCTACCCAGAGCGCTCCCAAGGGGAGGCGGTTGGCTACACGCAGAATTCCGTGCCAAATAAACTTTATTCAAGGAAGGGACCGGTGTGTAGCTAGAGTGTATATTTACTTGGTAGAAATCACAAGGACGTAGGCTGCATGTTCGCTGGAAACGGGGAACTTATGGCACAAGCCTTGCTTACCCATTTTGAATGCTCCATTCAAGCTGCCTTGAAGCTGCCTAAATAACAATTTTAGGACGGGTCTCTAGTCTCTGTAGGCAAGGCTCTGGGAAGGGAACGAGTGTTCTCTACATCAACAGGGTGCTTTCATAGCCTGGGTGGGAGCCTCTCCTCAGTCGCTCTACAGCTAAAAGGAAACTTGACGTGAGTCCTTTCCTCAAGGTAAAGCCTAGAATAGCCCTGCCGAAGTGGAAGCTTGGAGCGGAGTCCTTGAGGCATTAGTTTCAGGTCTGTTTCCTTTTAAGGTTAGTAAGCTTTTCAGGACACCGAGGACCTCGCCTGGGCACCTTATTCCCTGGAAGACCACCGAGTACCGGCAGTCTCCACTGGGCTACTTAAGAAACATCCAGGCCCGGACACCTTTCCCAGTCACTCTGTGTATTTTGTGTGTAGGCCAACACACTGCACTCTTCCTTGGAAGAGCTAGATTTCTTCAGCTCTCCAACAGCCCCAGGAAATGTGTTCTCTCACGTCCTACATATCATGCAAATCTGCCTCATTGCCCTAGGCTGAGCAGCTCTGAGAAACCAAAACTGCTTCGCATTCCTTCTACAAAGTCATACCTTAAGACCCCATCCTTACAGGAGAAAGTCAGCTTGCGTTTCTGCTGTAACCACAGCACAGATCTTCCTCTTACACTGCAGGGTTTTAGAAGAAGCTAAGCCAGATAGCCTACCTAGAGCGCTCCTTGGGGGAGGCTGTTGGCTACACGCAGAACTCCGTGCCAAATAAACTTTATTCAAGGAAGGGACCAGTGTTTAGCTAGAGTGTATATTTACTTGGTAGAAATCACAAGTAGGTAGGCCGCGTGTTCGCTGGAAACGGTGACCTTATGGCACAAGCCTTGCTTTCCCATTTTGAATGCTCCATGCATGCTGCCTTGAAGTTACCTAAATAACAGTTTTAGGACGAGTCTTTAGTCATTGTAGGCAGGGCTCTGGGAAGGGAACGAGTGTTCTCTGCATCAACAGGGTGCTTTCATAGCCTGGGTGGGAGCCTCTCCTCAGACGCCCTAGAGATAAAGGAAACTTGACGTGAGTTCTTTCCTCCAGGTAAAGCCTTGACTAGCCCTGCCGAAGCTGAGCTTGAAGCAGTTTCCTTGTGGCATTTGTTTTAGGTCTGTTTTCTTTTAAGGTTAGTAAGCTTGTCAAGACACCGAGGACCTCTCGTGGGCACCCTATTCCCTGCAAGAGCACCGAGTACCAGCAGGCTCCACTGGGCTACTAAGAAACATCCAGGCCCGGAAACGTTTCCCAGTCACTGTGTATTTTGTGTGTAGGGCAACACACTGCACTCTTCCTTGGAAGAGCTAGATTTCCTCAGCTCTCCAACAACTCCAGGAAATGTGTTCTCTCAATTCCTATATGTCATGCAAATCTCCCTCATTGCCCTTAGGCTGAGCAGCACTGAGAAACCAAAACTGCAACGCATTCCTTCTTTAAAGTCAAACCTTAAGACCCCATCCTTACAGGAGAAAGTCGGCTTGCTTTCCTGCTGTAACCAAAGCACAGTTCTTCCTCTTACACTCCAGGGTTTTAGAAGAAGCAGAGCCCGATAGCCTACCCAGAGCGCTCCCAAGGGGAGGCGGTTGGCTACACGCAGAATTCCGTGCCAAATAAACTTTATTCAAGGAAGGGACCGGTGTGTAGCTTGAGTGTATATTTACTTGGTAGAAATCACAAGGACGTAGGCTGCATGTTCGCTGGAAACGGGGAACTTATGGCACAAGCCTTGCTTACCCATTTTGAATGCTCCATTCAAGCTGCCTTGAAGCTGCCTAAATAACAATTTTAGGACGGGTCTCTAGTCTCTGTAGGCAAGGCTCTGGGAAGGGAACGAGTGTTCTCTACATCAACAGGGTGCTTTCATAGCCTGGGTGGGAGCCTCTCCTCAGACGCTCTACAGCTAAAAGGAAACTTGACGTGAGTCCTTTCCTCAAGGTAAAGCCTAGAATAGCCCTGCCGAAGTGGAAGCTTGGAGCGGAGTCCTTGAGGCATTAGTTTCAGGTCTGTTTCCTTTTAAGGTTAGTAAGCTTTTCAGGACACCGAGGACCTCGCCTGGGCACCTTATTCCCTGGAAGACCACCGAGTACCGGCAGTCTCCACTGGGCTACTTAAGAAACATCCAGGCCCGGACACCTTTCCCAGTCACTCTGTGTATTTTGTGTGTAGGCCAACACACTGCACTCTTCCTTGGAAGAGCTAGATTTCCTCAGCTCTCCAACAGCCCCAGGAAATGTGTTCTCTCACGTCCTACATATCATGCAAATCTGCCTCATTGCCCTAGGCTGAGCAGCTCTGAGAAACCAAAACTGCTTCGCATTCCTTCTACAAAGTCATACCTTAAGACCCCATCCTTACAGGAGAAAGTCAGCTTGCGTTTCTGCTGTAACCAAAGCACAGATCTTCCTCTTACACTGCAGGGTTTTAGAAGAAGCTAAGCCAGATAGCCTACCTAGAGCGCTCCTTGGGGGAGGCGGTTGGCTACACGCAGAACTCCGTGCCAAATAAACTTTATTCAAGGAAGGGACCAGTGTTTAGCTAGAGTGTATATTTACTTGGTAGAAATCACAAGTAGGTAGGCCGCGTGTTCGCTGGAAACGGTGACCTTATGGCACAAGCCTTGCTTTCCCATTTTGAATGCTCCATGCATGCTGCCTTGAAGTTACCTAAATAACAGTTTTAGGACGAGTCTTTAGTCATTGTAGGCAGGGCTCTGCGAAGGGAACGAGTGTTCTCTGCATCAACAGGGTGCTTTCATAGCCTGGGTGGGAGCCTCTCCTCAGACGCCCTAGAGATAAAGGAAACTTGACGTGAGTTCTTTCCTCCAGGTAAAGCCTTGACTAGCCCTGCCGAAGCTGAGCTTGAAGCAGTTTCCTTGTGGCATTTGTTTTAGGTCTGTTTTCTTTTAAGGTTAGTAAGCTTGTCAAGACACCGAGGACCTCTCGTGGGCACCCTATTCCCTGCAAGAGCACCGAGTACCAGCAGGCTCCACTGGGCTACTAAGAAACATCCAGGCCCGGAAACGTTTCCCAGTCACTGTGTATTTTGTGTGTAGGGCAACACACTGCACTCTTCCTTGGAAGAGCTAGATTTCCTCAGCTCTCCAACAACTCCAGGAAATGTGTTCTCTCAATTCCTATATGTCATGCAAATCTCCCTCATTGCCCTTAGGCTGAGCAGCACTGAGAAACCAAAACTGCAACGCATTCCTTCTTTAAAGTCAAACCTTAAGACCCCATCCTTACAGGAGAAAGTCGGCTTGCTTTCCTGCTGTAACCAAAGCACAGTTCTTCCTCTTACACTCCAGGGTTTTAGAAGAAGCAGAGCCCGATAGCCTACCCAGAGCGCTCCCAAGGGGAGGCGGTTGGCTACACGCAGAATTCCGTGCCAAATAAACTTTATTCAAGGAAGGGACCGGTGTGTAGCTAGAGTGTATATTTACTTGGTAGAAATCACAAGGACGTAGGCTGCATGTTCGCTGGAAACGGGGAACTTATGGCACAAGCCTTGCTTACCCATTTTGAATGCTCCATTCAAGCTGCCTTGAAGCTGCCTAAATAACAATTTTAGGACGGGTCTCTAGTCTCTGTAGGCAAGGCTCTGGGAAGGGAACGAGTGTTCTCTACATCAACAGGGTGCTTTCATAGCCTGGGTGGGAGCCTCTCCTCAGACGCTCTACAGCTAAAAGGAAACTTGACGTGAGTCCTTTCCTCAAGGTAAAGCCTAGAATAGCCCTGCCGAAGTGGAAGCTTGGAGCGGAGTCCTTGAGGCATTAGTTTCAGGTCTGTTTCCTTTTAAGGTTAGTAAGCTTTTCAGGACACCGAGGACCTCGCCTGGGCACCTTATTCCCTGGAAGACCACCGAGTACCGGCAGTCTCCACTGGGCTACTAAGAAACATCCAGGCCCAGACACCTTTCCCAGTCACTCTGTGTATTTTGTGTGTAGGCCAACACACTGCACTCTTCCTTGGAAGAGCTAGATTTCCTCAGCTCTCCAACAGCCCCAGGAAATGTGTTCTCTCACGTCCTACATATCATGCAAATCTGCCTCATTGCCCTAGGCTGAGCAGCTCTGAGAAACCAAAACTGCTTCGCATTCCTTCTACAAGGTCATACCTTAAGACCCCATCCTTACAGGAGAAAGTCAGCTTGCGTTTCTGCTGTAACCACAGCACAGATCTTCCTCTTACACTGCAGGGTTTTAGAAGAAGCTAAGCCAGATAGCCTACCTAGAGCGCTCCTTGGGGGAGGCTGTTGGCTACACGCAGAACTCCGTGCCAAATAAACTTTATTCAAGGAAGGGACCAGTGTTTAGCTAGAGTGTATATTTACTTGGTAGAAATCACAAGTAGGTAGGCCGCGTGTTCGCTGGAAACGGTGACCTTATGGCACAAGCCTTGCTTTCCCATTTTGAATGCTCCATGCATGCTGCCTTGAAGTTACCTAAATAACAGTTTTAGGACGAGTCTTTAGTCATTGTAGGCAGGGCTCTGGGAAGGGACCGAGTGTTCTCTGCATCAACAGGGTGCTTTCATAGCCTGGGTGGGAGCCTCTCCTCAGACGCCCTAGAGATAAAGGAAACTTGACGTGAGTTCTTTCCTCCAGGTAAAGCCTTGACTAGCCCTGCCGAAGCTGAGCTTGAAGCAGTTTCCTTGTGGCATTTGTTTTAGGTCTGTTTTCTTTTAAGGTTAGTAAGCTTGTCAAGACACCGAGGACCTCTCGTGGGCACCCTATTCCCTGCAAGAGCACCGAGTACCAGCAGGCTCCACTGGGCTACTAAGAAACATCCAGGCCCGGAAACGTTTCCCAGTCACTGTGTATTTTGTGTGTAGGGCAACACACTGCACTCTTCCTTGGAAGAGCTAGATTTCCTCAGCTCTCCAACAACTCCAGGAAATGTGTTCTCTCAATTCCTATATGTCATGCAAATCTCCCTCATTGCCCTTAGGCTGAGCAGCACTGAGAAACCAAAACTGCAACGCATTCCTTCTTTAAAGTCAAACCTTAAGACCCCATCCTTACAGGAGAAAGTCGGCTTGCTTTCCTGCTGTAACCAAAGCACAGTTCTTCCTCTTACACTCCAGGGTTTTAGAAGAAGCAGAGCCCGATAGCCTACCCAGAGCGCTCCCAAGGGGAGGCGGTTGGCTACACGCAGAATTCCGTGCCAAATAAACTTTATTCAAGGAAGGGACCGGTGTGTAGCTAGAGTGTATATTTACTTGGTAGAAATCACAAGGACGTAGGCTGCATGTTCGCTGGAAACGGGGAACTTATGGCACAAGCCTTGCTTACCCATTTTGAATGCTCCATTCAAGCTGCCTTGAAGCTGCCTAAATAACAATTTTAGGACGGGTCTCTAGTCTCTGTAGGCAAGGCTCTGGGAAGGGAACGAGTGTTCTCTACATCAACAGGGTGCTTTCATAGCCTGGGTGGGAGCCTCTCCTCAGACGCTCTACAGCTAAAAGGAAACTTGACGTGAGTCCTTTCCTCAAGGTAAAGCCTAGAATAGCCCTGCCGAAGTGGAAGCTTGGAGCGGAGTCCTTGAGGCATTAGTTTCAGGTCTGTTTCCTTTTAAGGTTAGTAAGCTTTTCAGGACACCGAGGACCTCGCCTGGGCACCTTATTCCCTGGAAGACCACCGAGTACCGGCAGTCTCCACTGGGCTACTTAAGAAACATCCAGGCCCTGACACCTTTCCCAGTCACTCTGTGTATTTTGTGTGTAGGCCAACACACTGCACTCTTCCTTGGAAGAGCTAGATTTCTTCAGCTCTCCAACAGCCCCAGGAAATGTGTTCTCTCACGTCCTACATATCATGCAAATCTGCCTCATTGCCCTAGGCTGAGCAGCTCTGAGAAACCAAAACTGCTTCGCATTCCTTCTACAAAGTCATACCTTAAGACCCCATCCTTACAGGAGAAAGTCAGCTTGCGTTTCTGCTGTAACCAAAGCACAGATCTTCCTCTTACACTGCAGGGTTTTAGAAGAAGCTAAGCCAGATAGCCTACCTAGAGCGCTCCTTGGGGGAGGCTGTTGGCTACACGCAGAACTCCGTGCCAAATAAACTTTATTCAAGGAAGGGACCAGTGTTTAGCTAGAGTGTATATTTACTTGGTAGAAATCACAAGTAGGTAGGCCGCGTGTTCGCTGGAAACGGTGACCTTATGGCACAAGCCTTGCTTTCCCATTTTGAATGCTCCATGCATGCTGCCTTGAAGTTACCTAAATAACAGTTTTAGGACGAGTCTTTAGTCATTGTAGGCAGGGCTCTGGGAAGGGAACGAGTGTTCTCTGCATCAACAGGGTGCTTTCATAGCCTGGGTGGGAGCCTCTCCTCAGACGCCCTAGAGATAAAGGAAACTTGACGTGAGTTCTTTCCTCCAGGTAAAGCCTTGACTAGCCCTGCCGAAGCTGAGCTTGAAGCAGTTTCCTTGTGGCATTTGTTTTAGGTCTGTTTTCTTTTAAGGTTAGTAAGCTTGTCAAGACACCGAGGACCTCTCGTGGGCACCCTATTCCCTGCAAGAGCACCGAGTACCAGCAGGCTCCACTGGGCTACTAAGAAACATCCAGGCCCGGAAACGTTTCCCAGTCACTGTGTATTTTGTGTGTAGGGCAACACACTGCACTCTTCCTTGGAAGAGCTAGATTTCCTCAGCTCTCCAACAACTCCAGGAAATGTGTTCTCTCAATTCCTATATGTCATGCAAATCTCCCTCATTGCCCTTAGGCTGAGCAGCACTGAGAAACCAAAACTGCAACGCATTCCTTCTTTAAAGTCAAACCTTAAGACCCCATCCTTACAGGAGAAAGTCGGCTTGCTTTCCTGCTGTAACCAAAGCACAGTTCTTCCTCTTACACTCCAGGGTTTTAGAAGAAGCAGAGCCCGATAGCCTACCCAGAGCGCTCCCAAGGGGAGGCGGTTGGCTACACGCAGAATTCCGTGCCAAATAAACTTTATTCAAGGAAGGGACCGGTGTGTAGCTAGAGTGTATATTTACTTGGTAGAAATCACAAGGAGGTAGGCTGCATGTTCGCTGGAAACGGGGAACTTATGGCACAAGCCTTGCTTACCCATTTTGAATGCTCCATTCAAGCTGCCTTGAAGCTGCCTAAATAACAATTTTAGGACGGGTCTCTAGTCTCTGTAGGCAAGGCTCTGGGAAGGGAACGAGTGTTCTCTACATCAACAGGGTGCTTTCATAGCCTGGGTGGGAGCCTCTCCTCAGACGCTCTACAGCTAAAAGGAAACTTGACGTGAGTCCTTTCCTCAAGGTAAAGCCTAGAATAGCCCTGCCGAAGTGGAAGCTTGGAGCGGAGTCCTTGAGGCATTAGTTTCAGGTCTGTTTCCTTTTAAGGTTAGTAAGCTTTTCAGGACACCGAGGACCTCGCCTGGGCACCTTATTCCCTGGAAGACCACCGAGTACCGGCAGTCTCCACTGGGCTACTTAAGAAACATCCAGGCCCGGACACCTTTCCCAGTCACTCTGTGTATTTTGTGTGTAGGCCAACACACTGCACTCTTCCTTGGAAGAGCTAGATTTCTTCAGCTCTCCAACAGCCCCAGGAAATGTGTTCTCTCACGTCCTACATATCATGCAAATCTGCCTCATTGCCCTAGGCTGAGCAGCTCTGAGAAACCAAAACTGCTTCGCATTCCTTCTACAAAGTCATACCTTAAGACCCCATCCTTACAGGAGAAAGTCAGCTTGCGTTTCTGCTGTAACCAAAGCACAGATCTTCCTCTTACACTGCAGGGTTTTAGAAGAAGCTAAGCCAGATAGCCTACCTAGAGCGCTCCTTGGGGGAGGCGGTTGCCTACACGCAGAACTCCGTGCCAAATAAACTTTATTCAAGGAAGGGACCAGTGTTTAGCTAGAGTGTATATTTACTTGGTAGAAATCACAAGTAGGTAGGCCGCGTGTTCGCTGGAAACGGTGACCTTATGGCACAAGCCTTGCTTTCCCATTTTGAATGCTCCATGCATGCTGCCTTGAAGTTACCTAAATAACAGTTTTAGGACGAGTCTTTAGTCATTGTAGGCAGGGCTCTGGGAAGGGAACGAGTGTTCTCTGCATCAACAGGGTGCTTTCATAGCCTGGGTGGGAGCCTCTCCTCAGACGCCCTAGAGATAAAGGAAACTTGACGTGAGTTCTTTCCTCCAGGTAAAGCCTTGACTAGCCCTGCCGAAGTTGAGCTTGAAGCAGTTTCCTTGTGGCATTTGTTTTAGGTCTGTTTTCTTTTAAGGTTAGTAAGCTTGTCAAGACACCGAGGACCTCTCGTGGGCACCCTATTCCCTGCAAGAGCACCGAGTACCAGCAGGCTCCACTGGGCTACTAAGAAACATCCAGGCCCGGAAACGTTTCCCAGTCACTGTGTATTTTGTGTGTAGGGCAACACACTGCACTCTTCCTTGGAAGAGCTAGATTTCCTCAGCTCTCCAACAACTCCAGGAAATGTGTTCTCTCAATTCCTATATGTCATGCAAATCTCCCTCATTGCCCTTAGGCTGAGCAGCACTGAGAAACCAAAACTGCAACGCATTCCTTCTTTAAAGTCAAACCTTAAGACCCCATCCTTACAGGAGAAAGTCGGCTTGCTTTCCTGCTGTAACCAAAGCACAGTTCTTCCTCTTACACTCCAGGGTTTTAGAAGAAGCAGAGCCCGATAGCCTACCCAGAGCGCTCCCAAGGGGAGGCGGTTGGCTACACGCAGAATTCCGTGCCAAATAAACTTTATTCAAGGAAGGGACCGGTGTGTAGCTAGAGTGTATATTTACTTGGTAGAAATCACAAGGACGTAGGCTGCATGTTCGCTGGAAACGGGGAACTTATGGCACAAGCCTTGCTTACCCATTTTGAATGCTCCATTCAAGCTGCCTTGAAGCTGCCTAAATAACAATTTTAGGACGGGTCTCTAGTCTCTGTAGGCAAGGCTCTGGGAAGGGAACGAGTGTTCTCTACATCAACAGGGTGCTTTCATAGCCTGGGTGGGAGCCTCTCCTCAGACGCTCTACAGCTAAAAGGAAACTTGACGTGAGTCCTTTCCTCAAGGTAAAGCCTAGAATAGCCCTGCCGAAGTGGAAGCTTGGAGCGGAGTCCTTGAGGCATTAGTTTCAGGTCTGTTTCCTTTTAAGGTTAGTAAGCTTTTCAGGACACCGAGGACCTCGCCTGGGCACCTTATTCCCTGGAAGACCACCGAGTACCGGCAGTCTCCACTGGGCTACTTAAGAAACATCCAGGCCCGGACACCTTTCCCAGTCACTCTGTGTATTTTGTGTGTAGGCCAACACACTGCACTCTTCCTTGGAAGAGCTAGATTTCTTCAGCTCTCCAACAGCCCCAGGAAATGTGTTCTCTCACGTCCTACATATCATGCAAATCTGCCTCATTGCCCTAGGCTGAGCAGCTCTGAGAAACCAAAACTGCTTCGCATTCCTTCTACAAAGTCATACCTTAAGACCCCATCCTTACAGGAGAAAGTCAGCTTGCGTTTCTGCTGTAACCAAAGCACAGATCTTCCTCTTACACTGCAGGGTTTTAGAAGAAGCTAAGCCAGATAGCCTACCTAGAGCGCTCCTTGGGGGAGGCGGTTGCCTACACGCAGAACTCCGTGCCAAATAAACTTTATTCAAGGAAGGGACCAGTGTTTAGCTAGAGTGTATATTTACTTGGTAGAAATCACAAGTAGGTAGGCCGCGTGTTCGCTGGAAACGGTGACCTTATGGCACAAGCCTTGCTTTCCCATTTTGAATGCTCCATGCATGCTGCCTTGAAGTTACCTAAATAACAGTTTTAGGACGAGTCTTTAGTCATTGTAGGCAGGGCTCTGGGAAGGGAACGAGTGTTCTCTGCATCAACAGGGTGCTTTCATAGCCTGGGTGGGAGCCTCTCCTCAGACGCCCTAGAGATAAAGGAAACTTGACGTGAGTTCTTTCCTCCAGGTAAAGCCTTGACTAGCCCTGCCGAAGTTGAGCTTGAAGCAGTTTCCTTGTGGCATTTGTTTTAGGTCTGTTTTCTTTTAAGGTTAGTAAGCTTGTCAAGACACCGAGGACCTCTCGTGGGCACCCTATTCCCTGCAAGAGCACCGAGTACCAGCAGGCTCCACTGGGCTACTAAGAAACATCCAGGCCCGGAAACGTTTCCCAGTCACTGTGTATTTTGTGTGTAGGGCAACACACTGCACTCTTCCTTGGAAGAGCTAGATTTCCTCAGCTCTCCAACAACTCCAGGAAATGTGTTCTCTCAATTCCTATATGTCATGCAAATCTCCCTCATTGCCCTTAGGCTGAGCAGCACTGAGAAACCAAAACTGCAACGCATTCCTTCTTTAAAGTCAAACCTTAAGACCCCATCCTTACAGGAGAAAGTCGGCTTGCTTTCCTGCTGTAACCAAAGCACAGTTCTTCCTCTTACACTCCAGGGTTTTAGAAGAAGCAGAGCCCGATAGCCTACCCAGAGCGCTCCCAAGGGGAGGCGGTTGGCTACACGCAGAATTCCGTGCCAAATAAACTTTATTCAAGGAAGGGACCGGTGTGTAGCTAGAGTGTATATTTACTTGGTAGAAATCACAAGGAGGTAGGCTGCATGTTCGCTGGAAACGGGGAACTTATGGCACAAGCCTTGCTTACCCATTTTGAATGCTCCATTCAAGCTGCCTTGAAGCTGCCTAAATAACAATTTTAGGACGGGTCTCTAGTCTCTGTAGGCAAGGCTCTGGGAAGGGAACGAGTGTTCTCTACATCAACAGGGTGCTTTCATAGCCTGGGTGGGAGCCTCTCCTCAGACGCTCTACAGCTAAAAGGAAACTTGACGTGAGTCCTTTCCTCAAGGTAAAGCCTAGAATAGCCCTGCCGAAGTGGAAGCTTGGAGCGGAGTCCTTGAGGCATTAGTTTCAGGTCTGTTTCCTTTTAAGGTTAGTAAGCTTTTCAGGACACCGAGGACCTCGCCTGGGCACCTTATTCCCTGGAAGACCACCGAGTACCGGCAGTCTCCACTGGGCTACTTAAGAAACATCCAGGCCCGGACACCTTTCCCAGTCACTCTGTGTATTTTGTGTGTAGGCCAACACACTGCACTCTTCCTTGGAAGAGCTAGATTTCTTCAGCTCTCCAACAGCCCCAGGAAATGTGTTCTCTCACGTCCTACATATCATGCAAATCTGCCTCATTGCCCTAGGCTGAGCAGCTCTGAGAAACCAAAACTGCTTCGCATTCCTTCTACAAAGTCATACCTTAAGACCCCATCCTTACAGGAGAAAGTCAGCTTGCGTTTCTGCTGTAACCAAAGCACAGATCTTCCTCTTACACTGCAGGGTTTTAGAAGAAGCTAAGCCAGATAGCCTACCTAGAGCGCTCCTTGGGGGAGGCGGTTGCCTACACGCAGAACTCCGTGCCAAATAAACTTTATTCAAGGAAGGGACCAGTGTTTAGCTAGAGTGTATATTTACTTGGTAGAAATCACAAGTAGGTAGGCCGCGTGTTCGCTGGAAACGGTGACCTTATGGCACAAGCCTTGCTTTCCCATTTTGAATGCTCCATGCATGCTGCCTTGAAGTTACCTAAATAACAGTTTTAGGACGAGTCTTTAGTCATTGTAGGCAGGGCTCTGGGAAGGGAACGAGTGTTCTCTGCATCAACAGGGTGCTTTCATAGCCTGGGTGGGAGCCTCTCCTCAGACGCCCTAGAGATAAAGGAAACTTGACGTGAGTTCTTTCCTCCAGGTAAAGCCTTGACTAGCCCTGCCGAAGTTGAGCTTGAAGCAGTTTCCTTGTGGCATTTGTTTTAGGTCTGTTTTCTTTTAAGGTTAGTAAGCTTGTCAAGACACCGAGGACCTCTCGTGGGCACCCTATTCCCTGCAAGAGCACCGAGTACCAGCAGGCTCCACTGGGCTACTAAGAAACATCCAGGCCCGGAAACGTTTCCCAGTCACTGTGTATTTTGTGTGTAGGGCAACACACTGCACTCTTCCTTGGAAGAGCTAGATTTCCTCAGCTCTCCAACAACTCCAGGAAATGTGTTCTCTCAATTCCTATATGTCATGCAAATCTCCCTCATTGCCCTTAGGCTGAGCAGCACTGAGAAACCAAAACTGCAACGCATTCCTTCTTTAAAGTCAAACCTTAAGACCCCATCCTTACAGGAGAAAGTCGGCTTGCTTTCCTGCTGTAACCAAAGCACAGTTCTTCCTCTTACACTCCAGGGTTTTAGAAGAAGCAGAGCCCGATAGCCTACCCAGAGCGCTCCCAAGGGGAGGCGGTTGGCTACACGCAGAATTCCGTGCCAAATAAACTTTATTCAAGGAAGGGACCGGTGTGTAGCTAGAGTGTATATTTACTTGGTAGAAATCACAAGGAGGTAGGCTGCATGTTCGCTGGAAACGGGGAACTTATGGCACAAGCCTTGCTTACCCATTTTGAATGCTCCATTCAAGCTGCCTTGAAGCTGCCTAAATAACAATTTTAGGACGGGTCTCTAGTCTCTGTAGGCAAGGCTCTGGGAAGGGAACGAGTGTTCTCTACATCAACAGGGTGCTTTCATAGCCTGGGTGGGAGCCTCTCCTCAGACGCTCTACAGCTAAAAGGAAACTTGACGTGAGTCCTTTCCTCAAGGTAAAGCCTAGAATAGCCCTGCCGAAGTGGAAGCTTGGAGCGGAGTCCTTGAGGCATTAGTTTCAGGTCTGTTTCCTTTTAAGGTTAGTAAGCTTTTCAGGACACCGAGGACCTCGCCTGGGCACCTTATTCCCTGGAAGACCACCGAGTACCGGCAGTCTCCACTGGGCTACTTAAGAAACATCCAGGCCCGGACACCTTTCCCAGTCACTCTGTGTATTTTGTGTGTAGGCCAACACACTGCACTCTTCCTTGGAAGAGCTAGATTTCTTCAGCTCTCAAACAGCCCCAGGAAATGTGTTCTCTCACGTCCTACATATCATGCAAATCTGCCTCATTGCCCTAGGCTGAGCAGCTCTGAGAAACCAAAACTGCTTCGCATTCCTTCTACAAAGTCATACCTTAAGACCCCATCCTTACAGGAGAAAGTCAGCTTGCGTTTCTGCTGTAACCAAAGCACAGATCTTCCTCTTACACTGCAGGGTTTTAGAAGAAGCTAAGCCAGATAGCCTACCTAGAGCGCTCCTTGGGGGAGGCGGTTGGCTACACGCAGAACTCCATGCCAAATAAACTTTATTCAAGGAAGGGACCAGTGTTTAGCTAGAGTGTATATTTACTTGGTAGAAATCACAAGTAGGTAGGCCGCGTGTTCGCTGGAAACGGTGACCTTATGGCACAAGCCTTGCTTTCCCATTTTGAATGCTCCATGCATGCTGCCTTGAAGTTACCTAAATAACAGTTTTAGGACGAGTCTTTAGTCATTGTAGGCAGGGCTCTGGGAAGGGAACGAGTGTTCTCTGCATCAACAGGGTGCTTTCATAGCCTGGGTGGGAGCCTCTCCTCAGACGCCCTAGAGATAAAGGAAACTTGACGTGAGTTCTTTCCTCCAGGTAAAGCCTTGACTAGCCCTGCCGAAGTTGAGCTTGAAGCAGTTTCCTTGTGGCATTTGTTTTAGGTCTGTTTTCTTTTAAGGTTAGTAAGCTTGTCAAGACACCGAGGACCTCTCGTGGGCACCCTATTCCCTGCAAGAGCACCGAGTACCAGCAGGCTCCACTGGGCTACTAAGAAACATCCAGGCCCGGAAACGTTTCCCAGTCACTGTGTATTTTGTGTGTAGGGCAACACACTGCACTCTTCCTTGGAAGAGCTAGATTTCCTCAGCTCTCCAACAACTCCAGGAAATGTGTTCTCTCAATTCCTATATGTCATGCAAATCTCCCTCATTGCCCTTAGGCTGAGCAGCACTGAGAAACCAAAACTGCAACGCATTCCTTCTTTAAAGTCAAACCTTAAGACCCCATCCTTACAGGAGAAAGTCGGCTTGCTTTCCTGCTGTAACCAAAGCACAGTTCTTCCTCTTACACTCCAGGGTTTTAGAAGAAGCAGAGCCCGATAGCCTACCCAGAGCGCTCCCAAGGGGAGGCGGTTGGCTACACGCAGAATTCCGTGCCAAATAAACTTTATTCAAGGAAGGGACCGGTGTGTAGCTAGAGTGTATATTTACTTGGTAGAAATCACAAGGACGTAGGCTGCATGTTCGCTGGAAACGGGGAACTTATGGCACAAGCCTTGCTTACCCATTTTGAATGCTCCATTCAAGCTGCCTTGAAGCTGCCTAAATAACAATTTTAGGACGGGTCTCTAGTCTCTGTAGGCAAGGCTCTGGGAAGGGAACGAGTGTTCTCTACATCAACAGGGTGCTTTCATAGCCTGGGTGGGAGCCTCTCCTCAGACGCTCTACAGCTAAAAGGAAACTTGACGTGAGTCCTTTCCTCAAGGTAAAGCCTAGAATAGCCCTGCCGAAGTGGAAGCTTGGAGCGGAGTCCTTGAGGCATTAGTTTCAGGTCTGTTTCCTTTTAAGGTTAGTAAGCTTTTCAGGACACCGAGGACCTCGCCTGGGCACCTTATTCCCTGGAAGACCACCGAGTACCGGCAGTCTCCACTGGGCTACTAAGAAACATCCAGGCCCGGACACCTTTCCCAGTCACTCTGTGTATTTTGTGTGTAGGCCAACACACTGCACTCTTCCTTGGAAGAGCTAGATTTCCTCAGCTCTCCAACAGCCCCAGGAAATGTGTTCTCTCACGTCCTACATATCATGCAAATCTGCCTCATTGTCCTAGGCTGAGCAGCTCTGAGAAACCAAAACTGCTTCGCATTCCTTCTACAAAGTCATACCTTAAGACCCCATCCTTACAGGAGAAAGTCAGCTTGCGTTTCTGCTGTAACCAAAGCACAGATCTTCCTCTTACACTGCAGGGTTTTAGAAGAAGCTAAGCCAGATAGCCTACCTAGAGCGCTCCTTGGGGGAGGCGGTTGGCTACACGCAGAACTCCGTGCCAAATAAACTTTATTCAAGGAAGGGACCAGTGTTTAGCTAGAGTGTATATTTACTTGGTAGAAATCACAAGTAGGTAGGCCGCGTGTTCGCTGGAAACGGTGACCTTATGGCACAAGCCTTGCTTTCCCATTTTGAATGCTCCATGCATGCTGCCTTGAAGTTACCTAAATAACAGTTTTAGGACGAGTCTTTAGTCATTGTAGGCAGGGCTCTGGGAAGGGAACGAGTGTTCTCTGCATCAACAGGGTGCTTTCATAGCCTGGGTGGGAGCCTCTCCTCAGACGCCCTAGAGATAAAGGAAACTTGACGTGAGTTCTTTCCTCCAGGTAAAGCCTTGACTAGCCCTGCCGAAGCTGAGCTTGAAGCAGTTTCCTTGTGGCATTTGTTTTAGGTCTGTTTTCTTTTAAGGTTAGTAAGCTTGTCAAGACACCGAGGACCTCTCGTGGGCACCCTATTCCCTGCAAGAGCACCGAGTACCAGCAGGCTCCACTGGGCTACTAAGAAACATCCAGGCCCGGAAACGTTTCCCAGTCACTGTGTATTTTGTGTGTAGGGCAACACACTGCACTCTTCCTTGGAAGAGCTAGATTTCCTCAGCTCTCCAACAACTCCAGGAAATGTGTTCTCTCAATTCCTATATGTCATGCAAATCTCCCTCATTGCCCTTAGGCTGAGCAGCACTGAGAAACCAAAACTGCAACGCATTCCTTCTTTAAAGTCAAACCTTAAGACCCCATCCTTACAGGAGAAAGTCGGCTTGCTTTCCTGCTGTAACCAAAGCACAGTTCTTCCTCTTACACTCCAGGGTTTTAGAAGAAGCAGAGCCCGATAGCCTACCCAGAGCGCTCCCAAGGGGAGGCGGTTGGCTACACGCAGAATTCCGTGCCAAATAAACTTTATTCAAGGAAGGGACCGGTGTGTAGCTAGAGTGTATATTTACTTGGTAGAAATCACAAGGAGGTAGGCTGCATGTTCGCTGGAAACGGGGAACTTATGACACAAGCCTTGCTTACCCATTTTGAATGCTCCATTCAAGCTGCCTTGAAGCTGCCTAAATAACAATTTTAGGACGGGTCTCTAGTCTCTGTAGGCAAGGCTCTGGGAAGGGAACGAGTGTTCTCTACATCAACAGGGTGCTTTCATAGCCTGGGTGGGAGCCTCTCCTCAGACGCTCTACAGCTAAAAGGAAACTTGACGTGAGTCCTTTCCTCAAGGTAAAGCCTAGAATAGCCCTGCCGAAGTGGAAGCTTGGAGCGGAGTCCTTGAGGCATTAGTTTCAGGTCTGTTTCCTTTTAAGGTTAGTAAGCTTTTCAGGACACCGAGGACCTCGCCTGGGCACCTTATTCCCTGGAAGACCACCGAGTACCGGCAGTCTCCACTGGGCTACTTAAGAAACATCCAGGCCCGGACACCTTTCCCAGTCACTCTGTGTATTTTGTGTGTAGGCCAACACACTGCACTCTTCCTTGGAAGAGCTAGATTTCTTCAGCTCTCCAACAGCCCCAGGAAATGTGTTCTCTCACGTCCTACATATCATGCAAATCTGCCTCATTGCCCTAGGCTGAGCAGCTCTGAGAAACCAAAACTGCTTCGCATTCCTTCTACAAAGTCATACCTTAAGACCCCATCCTTACAGGAGAAAGTCAGCTTGCGTTTCTGCTGTAACCAAAGCACAGATCTTCCTCTTACACTGCAGGGTTTTAGAAGAAGCTAAGCCAGATAGCCTACCTAGAGCGCTCCTTGGGGGAGGCGGTTGCCTACACGCAGAACTCCGTGCCAAATAAACTTTATTCAAGGAAGGGACCAGTGTTTAGCTAGAGTGTATATTTACTTGGTAGAAATCACAAGTAGGTAGGCCGCGTGTTCGCTGGAAACGGTGACCTTATGGCACAAGCCTTGCTTTCCCATTTTGAATGCTCCATGCATGCTGCCTTGAAGTTACCTAAATAACAGTTTTAGGACGAGTCTTTAGTCATTGTAGGCAGGGCTCTGGGAAGGGAACGAGTGTTCTCTGCATCAACAGGGTGCTTTCATAGCCTGGGTGGGAGCCTCTCCTCAGACGCCCTAGAGATAAAGGAAACTTGACGTGAGTTCTTTCCTCCAGGTAAAGCCTTGACTAGCCCTGCCGAAGTTGAGCTTGAAGCAGTTTCCTTGTGGCATTTGTTTTAGGTCTGTTTTCTTTTAAGGTTAGTAAGCTTGTCAAGACACCGAGGACCTCTCGTGGGCACCCTATTCCCTGCAAGAGCACCGAGTACCAGCAGGCTCCACTGGGCTACTAAGAAACATCCAGGCCCGGAAACGTTTCCCAGTCACTGTGTATTTTGTGTGTAGGGCAACACACTGCACTCTTCCTTGGAAGAGCTAGATTTCCTCAGCTCTCCAACAACTCCAGGAAATGTGTTCTCTCAATTCCTATATGTCATGCAAATCTCCCTCATTGCCCTTAGGCTGAGCAGCACTGAGAAACCAAAACTGCAACGCATTCCTTCTTTAAAGTCAAACCTTAAGACCCCATCCTTACAGGAGAAAGTCGGCTTGCTTTCCTGCTGTAACCAAAGCACAGTTCTTCCTCTTACACTCCAGGGTTTTAGAAGAAGCAGAGCCCGATAGCCTACCCAGAGCGCTCCCAAGGGGAGGCGGTTGGCTACACGCAGAATTCCGTGCCAAATAAACTTTATTCAAGGAAGGGACCGGTGTGTAGCAAGAGTGTATATTTACTTGGTAGAAATCACAAGGAGGTAGGCTGCATGTTCGCTGGAAACGGGGAACTTATGGCACAAGCCTTGCTTACCCATTTTGAATGCTCCATTCAAGCTGCCTTGAAGCTGCCTAAATAACAATTTTAGGACGGGTCTCTAGTCTCTGTAGGCAAGGCTCTGGGAAGGGAACGAGTGTTCTCTACATCAACAGGGTGCTTTCATAGCCTGGGTGGGAGCCTCTCCTCAGACGCTCTACAGCTAAAAGGAAACTTGACGTGAGTCCTTTCCTCAAGGTAAAGCCTAGAATAGCCCTGCCGAAGTGGAAGCTTGGAGCGGAGTCCTTGAGGCATTAGTTTCAGGTCTGTTTCCTTTTAAGGTTAGTAAGCTTTTCAGGACACCGAGGACCTCGCCTGGGCACCTTATTCCCTGGAAGACCACCGAGTACCGGCAGTCTCCACTGGGCTACTTAAGAAACATCCAGGCCCGGACACCTTTCCCAGTCACTCTGTGTATTTTGTGTGTAGGCCAACACACTGCACTCTTCCTTGGAAGAGCTAGATTTCTTCAGCTCTCCAACAGCCCCAGGAAATGTGTTCTCTCACGTCCTACATATCATGCAAATCTGCCTCATTGCCCTAGGCTGAGCAGCTCTGAGAAACCAAAACTGCTTCGCATTCCTTCTACAAAGTCATACCTTAAGACCCCATCCTTACAGGAGAAAGTCAGCTTGCGTTTCTGCTGTAACCAAAGCACAGATCTTCCTCTTACACTGCAGGGTTTTAGAAGAAGCTAAGCCAGATAGCCTACCTAGAGCGCTCCTTGGGGGAGGCGGTTGCCTACACGCAGAACTCCGTGCCAAATAAACTTTATTCAAGGAAGGGACCAGTGTTTAGCTAGAGTGTATATTTACTTGGTAGAAATCACAAGTAGGTAGGCCGCGTGTTCGCTGGAAACGGTGACCTTATGGCACAAGCCTTGCTTTCCCATTTTGAATGCTCCATGCATGCTGCCTTGAAGTTACCTAAATAACAGTTTTAGGACGAGTCTTTAGTCATTGTAGGCAGGGCTCTGGGAAGGGAACGAGTGTTCTCTGCATCAACAGGGTGCTTTCATAGCCTGGGTGGGAGCCTCTCCTCAGACGCCCTAGAGATAAAGGAAACTTGACGTGAGTTCTTTCCTCCAGGTAAAGCCTTGACTAGCCCTGCCGAAGTTGAGCTTGAAGCAGTTTCCTTGTGGCATTTGTTTTAGGTCTGTTTTCTTTTAAGGTTAGTAAGCTTGTCAAGACACCGAGGACCTCTCGTGGGCACCCTATTCCCTGCAAGAGCACCGAGTACCAGCAGGCTCCACTGGGCTACTAAGAAACATCCAGGCCCGGAAACGTTTCCCAGTCACTGTGTATTTTGTGTGTAGGGCAACACACTGCACTCTTCCTTGGAAGAGCTAGATTTCCTCAGCTCTCCAACAACTCCAGGAAATGTGTTCTCTCAATTCCTATATGTCATGCAAATCTCCCTCATTGCCCTTAGGCTGAGCAGCACTGAGAAACCAAAACTGCAACGCATTCCTTCTTTAAAGTCAAACCTTAAGACCCCATCCTTACAGGAGAAAGTCGGCTTGCTTTCCTGCTGTAACCAAAGCACAGTTCTTCCTCTTACACTCCAGGGTTTTAGAAGAAGCAGAGCCCGATAGCCTACCCAGAGCGCTCCCAAGGGGAGGCGGTTGGCTACACGCAGAATTCCGTGCCAAATAAACTTTATTCAAGGAAGGGACCGGTGTGTAGCTAGAGTGTATATTTACTTGGTAGAAATCACAAGGAGGTAGGCTGCATGTTCGCTGGAAACGGGGAACTTATGGCACAAGCCTTGCTTACCCATTTTGAATGCTCCATTCAAGCTGCCTTGAAGCTGCCTAAATAACAATTTTAGGACGGGTCTCTAGTCTCTGTAGGCAAGGCTCTGGGAAGGGAACGAGTGTTCTCTACATCAACAGGGTGCTTTCATAGCCTGGGTGGGAGCCTCTCCTCAGACGCTCTACAGCTAAAAGGAAACTTGACGTGAGTCCTTTCCTCAAGGTAAAGCCTAGAATAGCCCTGCCGAAGTGGAAGCTTGGAGCGGAGTCCTTGAGGCATTAGTTTCAGGTCTGTTTCCTTTTAAGGTTAGTAAGCTTTTCAGGACACCGAGGACCTCGCCTGGGCACCTTATTCCCTGGAAGACCACCGAGTACCGGCAGTCTCCACTGGGCTACTTAAGAAACATCCAGGCCCGGACACCTTTCCCAGTCACTCTGTGTATTTTGTGTGTAGGCCAACACACTGCACTCTTCCTTGGAAGAGCTAGATTTCTTCAGCTCTCAAACAGCCCCAGGAAATGTGTTCTCTCACGTCCTACATATCATGCAAATCTGCCTCATTGCCCTAGGCTGAGCAGCTCTGAGAAACCAAAACTGCTTCGCATTCCTTCTACAAAGTCATACCTTAAGACCCCATCCTTACAGGAGAAAGTCAGCTTGCGTTTCTGCTGTAACCAAAGCACAGATCTTCCTCTTACACTGCAGGGTTTTAGAAGAAGCTAAGCCAGATAGCCTACCTAGAGCGCTCCTTGGGGGAGGCGGTTGGCTACACGCAGAACTCCGTGCCAAATAAACTTTATTCAAGGAAGGGACCAGTGTTTAGCTAGAGTGTATATTTACTTGGTAGAAATCACAAGTAGGTAGGCCGCGTGTTCGCTGGAAACGGTGACCTTATGGCACAAGCCTTGCTTTCCCATTTTGAATGCTCCATGCATGCTGCCTTGAAGTTACCTAAATAACAGTTTTAGGACGACTCTTTAGTCATTGTAGGCAGGGCTCTGGGAAGGGAACGAGTGTTCTCTGCATCAACAGGGTGCTTTCATAGCCTGGGTGGGAGCCTCTCCTCAGACGCCCTAGAGATAAAGGAAACTTGACGTGAGTTCTTTCCTCCAGGTAAAGCCTTGACTAGCCCTGCCGAAGTTGAGCTTGAAGCAGTTTCCTTGTGGCATTTGTTTTAGGTCTGTTTTCTTTTAAGGTTAGTAAGCTTGTCAAGACACCGAGGACCTCTCGTGGGCACCCTATTCCCTGCAAGAGCACCGAGTACCAGCAGGCTCCACTGGGCTACTAAGAAACATCCAGGCCCGGAAACGTTTCCCAGTCACTGTGTATTTTGTGTGTAGGGCAACACACTGCACTCTTCCTTGGAAGAGCTAGATTTCCTCAGCTCTCCAACAACTCCAGGAAATGTGTTCTCTCAATTCCTATATGTCATGCAAATCTCCCTCATTGCCCTTAGGCTGAGCAGCACTGAGAAACCAAAACTGCAACGCATTCCTTCTTTAAAGTCAAACCTTAAGACCCCATCCTTACAGGAGAAAGTCGGCTTGCTTTCCTGCTGTAACCAAAGCACAGTTCTTCCTCTTACACTCCAGGGTTTTAGAAGAAGCAGAGCCCGATAGCCTACCCAGAGCGCTCCCAAGGGGAGGCGGTTGGCTACACGCAGAATTCCGTGCCAAATAAACTTTATTCAAGGAAGGGACCGGTGTGTAGCTAGAGTGTATATTTACTTGGCAGAAATCACAAGGACGTAGGCTGCATGTTCGCTGGAAACGGGGAACTTATGGCACAAGCCTTGCTTACCCATTTTGAATGCTCCATTCAAGCTGCCTTGAAGCTGCCTAAATAACAATTTTAGGACGGGTCTCTAGTCTCTGTAGGCAAGGCTCTGGGAAGGGAACGAGTGTTCTCTACATCAACAGGGTGCTTTCATAGCCTGGGTGGGAGCCTCTCCTCAGACGCTCTACAGCTAAAAGGAAACTTGACGTGAGTCCTTTCCTCAAGGTAAAGCCTAGAATAGCCCTGCCGAAGTGGAAGCTTGGAGCGGAGTCCTTGAGGCATTAGTTTCAGGTCTGTTTCCTTTTAAGGTTAGTAAGCTTTTCAGGACACCGAGGACCTCGCCTGGGCACCTTATTCCCTGGAAGACCACCGAGTACCGGCAGTCTCCACTGGGCTACTAAGAAACATCCAGGCCCGGACACCTTTCCCAGTCACTCTGTGTATTTTGTGTGTAGGCCAACACACTGCACTCTTCCTTGGAAGAGCTAGATTTCCTCAGCTCTCCAACAGCCCCAGGAAATGTGTTCTCTCACGTCCTACATATCATGCAAATCTGCCTCATTGCCCTAGGCTGAGCAGCTCTGAGAAACCAAAACTGCTTCGCATTCCTTCTACAAAGTCATACCTTAAGACCCCATCCTTACAGGAGAAAGTCAGCTTGCGTTTCTGCTGTAACCAAAGCACAGATCTTCCTCTTACACTGCAGGGTTTTAGAAGAAGCTAAGCCAGATAGCCTACCTAGAGCGCTCCTTGGGGGAGGCGGTTGGCTACACGCAGAACTCCGTGCCAAATAAACTTTATTCAAGGAAGGGACCAGTGTTTAGCTAGAGTGTATATTTACTTGGTAGAAATCACAAGTAGGTAGGCCGCGTGTTCGCTGGAAACGGTGACCTTATGGCACAAGCCTTGCTTTCCCATTTTGAATGCTCCATGCATGCTGCCTTGAAGTTACCTAAATAACAGTTTTAGGACGAGTCTTTAGTCATTGTAGGCAGGGCTCTGGGAAGGGAACGAGTGTTCTCTGCATCAACAGGGTGCTTTCATAGCCTGGGTGGGAGCCTCTCCTCAGACGCCCTAGAGATAAAGGAAACTTGACGTGAGTTCTTTCCTCCAGGTAAAGCCTTGACTAGCCCTGCCGAAGCTGAGCTTGAAGCAGTTTCCTTGTGGCATTTGTTTTAGGTCTGTTTTCTTTTAAGGTTAGTAAGCTTGTCAAGACACCGAGGACCTCTCGTGGGCACCCTATTCCCTGCAAGAGCACCGAGTACCAGCAGGCTCCACTGGGCTACTAAGAAACATCCAGGCCCGGAAACGTTTCCCAGTCACTGTGTATTTTGTGTGTAGGGCAACACACTGCACTCTTCCTTGGAAGAGCTAGATTTCCTCAGCTCTCCAACAACTCCAGGAAATGTGTTCTCTCAATTCCTATATGTCATGCAAATCTCCCTCATTGCCCTTAGGCTGAGCAGCACTGAGAAACCAAAACTGCAACGCATTCCTTCTTTAAAGTCAAACCTTAAGACCCCATCCTTACAGGAGAAAGTCGGCTTGCTTTCCTGCTGTAACCAAAGCACAGTTCTTCCTCTTACACTCCAGGGTTTTAGAAGAAGCAGAGCCCGATAGCCTACCCAGAGCGCTCCCAAGGGGAGGCGGTTGGCTACACGCAGAATTCCGTGCCAAATAAACTTTATTCAAGGAAGGGACCGGTGTGTAGCTAGAGTGTATATTTACTTGGTAGAAATCACAAGGACGTAGGCTGCATGTTCGCTGGAAACGGGGAACTTATGGCACAAGCCTTGCTTACCCATTTTGAATGCTCCATTCAAGCTGCCTTGAAGCTGCCTAAATAACAATTTTAGGACGGGTCTCTAGTCTCTGTAGGCAAGGCTCTGGGAAGGGAACGAGTGTTCTCTACATCAACAGGGTGCTTTCATAGCCTGGGTGGGAGCCTCTCCTCAGACGCTCTACAGCTAAAAGGAAACTTGACGTGAGTCCTTTCCTCAAGGTAAAGCCTAGAATAGCCCTGCCGAAGTGGAAGCTTGGAGCGGAGTCCTTGAGGCATTAGTTTCAGGTCTGTTTCCTTTTAAGGTTAGTAAGCTTTTCAGGACACCGAGGACCTCGCCTGGGCACCTTATTCCCTGGAAGACCACCGAGTACCGGCAGTCTCCACTGGGCTACTTAAGAAACATCCAGGCCCGGACACCTTTCCCAGTCACTCTGTGTATTTTGTGTGTAGGCCAACACACTGCACTCTTCCTTGGAAGAGCTAGATTTCTTCAGCTCTCAAACAGCCCCAGGAAATGTGTTCTCTCACGTCCTACATATCATGCAAATCTGCCTCATTGCCCTAGGCTGAGCAGCTCTGAGAAACCAAAACTGCTTCGCATTCCTTCTACAAAGTCATACCTTAAGACCCCATCCTTACAGGAGAAAGTCAGCTTGCGTTTCTGCTGTAACCAAAGCACAGATCTTCCTCTTACACTGCAGGGTTTTAGAAGAAGCTAAGCCAGATAGCCTACCTAGAGCGCTCCTTGGGGGAGGCGGTTGGCTACACGCAGAACTCCGTGCCAAATAAACTTTATTCAAGGAAGGGACCAGTGTTTAGCTAGAGTGTATATTTACTTGGTAGAAATCACAAGTAGGTAGGCCGCGTGTTCGCTGGAAACGGTGACCTTATGGCACAAGCCTTGCTTTCCCATTTTGAATGCTCCATGCATGCTGCCTTGAAGTTACCTAAATAACAGTTTTAGGACGAGTCTTTAGTCATTGTAGGCAGGGCTCTGGGAAGGGAACGAGTGTTCTCTGCATCAACAGGGTGCTTTCATAGCCTGGGTGGGAGCCTCTCCTCAGACGCCCTAGAGATAAAGGAAACTTGACGTGAGTTCTTTCCTCCAGGTAAAGCCTTGACTAGCCCTGCCGAAGTTGAGCTTGAAGCAGTTTCCTTGTGGCATTTGTTTTAGGTCTGTTTTCTTTTAAGGTTAGTAAGCTTGTCAAGACACCGAGGACCTCTCGTGGGCACCCTATTCCCTGCAAGAGCACCGAGTACCAGCAGGCTCCACTGGGCTACTAAGAAACATCCAGGCCCGGAAACGTTTCCCAGTCACTGTGTATTTTGTGTGTAGGGCAACACACTGCACTCTTCCTTGGAAGAGCTAGATTTCCTCAGCTCTCCAACAACTCCAGGAAATGTGTTCTCTCAATTCCTATATGTCATGCAAATCTCCCTCATTGCCCTTAGGCTGAGCAGCACTGAGAAACCAAAACTGCAACGCATTCCTTCTTTAAAGTCAAACCTTAAGACCCCATCCTTACAGGAGAAAGTCGGCTTGCTTTCCTGCTGTAACCAAAGCACAGTTCTTCCTCTTACACTCCAGGGTTTTAGAAGAAGCAGAGCCCGATAGCCTACCCAGAGCGCTCCCAAGGGGAGGCGGTTGGCTACACGCAGAATTCCGTGCCAAATAAACTTTATTCAAGGAAGGGACCGGTGTGTAGCTAGAGTGTATATTTACTTGGTAGAAATCACAAGGACGTAGGCTGCATGTTCGCTGGAAACGGGGAACTTATGGCACAAGCCTTGCTTACCCATTTTGAATGCTCCATTCAAGCTGCCTTGAAGCTGCCTAAATAACAATTTTAGGACGGGTCTCTAGTCTCTGTAGGCAAGGCTCTGGGAAGGGAACGAGTGTTCTCTACATCAACAGGGTGCTTTCATAGCCTGGGTGGGAGCCTCTCCTCAGACGCTCTACAGCTAAAAGGAAACTTGACGTGAGTCCTTTCCTCAAGGTAAAGCCTAGAATAGCCCTGCCGAAGTGGAAGCTTGGAGCGGAGTCCTTGAGGCATTAGTTTCAGGTCTGTTTCCTTTTAAGGTTAGTAAGCTTTTCAGGACACCGAGGACCTCGCCTGGGCACCTTATTCCCTGGAAGACCACCGAGTACCGGCAGTCTCCACTGGGCTACTAAGAAACATCCAGGCCCGGACACCTTTCCCAGTCACTCTGTGTATTTTGTGTGTAGGCCAACACACTGCACTCTTCCTTGGAAGAGCTAGATTTCCTCAGCTCTCCAACAGCCCCAGGAAATGTGTTCTCTCACGTCCTACATATCATGCAAATCTGCCTCATTGCCCTAGGCTGAGCAGCTCTGAGAAACCAAAACTGCTTCGCATTCCTTCTACAAAGTCATACCTTAAGACCCCATCCTTACAGGAGAAAGTCAGCTTGCGTTTCTGCTGTAACCAAAGCACAGATCTTCCTCTTACACTGCAGGGTTTTAGAAGAAGCTAAGCCAGATAGCCTACCTAGAGCGCTCCTTGGGGGAGGCGGTTGGCTACACGCAGAACTCCGTGCCAAATAAACTTTATTCAAGGAAGGGACCAGTGTTTAGCTAGAGTGTATATTTACTTGGTAGAAATCACAAGTAGGTAGGCCGCGTGTTCGCTGGAAACGGTGACCTTATGGCACAAGCCTTGCTTTCCCATTTTGAATGCTCCATGCATGCTGCCTTGAAGTTACCTAAATAACAGTTTTAGGACGAGTCTTTAGTCATTGTAGGCAGGGCTCTGGGAAGGGAACGAGTGTTCTCTGCATCAACAGGGTGCTTTCATAGCCTGGGTGGGAGCCTCTCCTCAGACGCCCTAGAGATAAAGGAAACTTGACGTGAGTTCTTTCCTCCAGGTAAAGCCTTGACTAGCCCTGCCGAAGCTGAGCTTGAAGCAGTTTCCTTGTGGCATTTGTTTTAGGTCTGTTTTCTTTTAAGGTTAGTAAGCTTGTCAAGACACCGAGGACCTCTCGTGGGCACCCTATTCCCTGCAAGAGCACCGAGTACCAGCAGGCTCCACTGGGCTACTAAGAAACATCCAGGCCCGGAAACGTTTCCCAGTCACTGTGTATTTTGTGTGTAGGGCAACACACTGCACTCTTCCTTGGAAGAGCTAGATTTCCTCAGCTCTCCAACAACTCCAGGAAATGTGTTCTCTCAATTCCTATATGTCATGCAAATCTCCCTCATTGCCCTTAGGCTGAGCAGCACTGAGAAACCAAAACTGCAACGCATTCCTTCTTTAAAGTCAAACCTTAAGACCCCATCCTTACAGGAGAAAGTCGGCTTGCTTTCCTGCTGTAACCAAAGCACAGTTCTTCCTCTTACACTCCAGGGTTTTAGAAGAAGCAGAGCCCGATAGCCTACCCAGAGCGCTCCCAAGGGGAGGCGGTTGGCTACACGCAGAATTCCGTGCCAAATAAACTTTATTCAAGGAAGGGACCGGTGTGTAGCTAGAGTGTATATTTACTTGGTAGAAATCACAAGGAGGTAGGCTGCATGTTCGCTGGAAACGGGGAACTTATGACACAAGCCTTGCTTACCCATTTTGAATGCTCCATTCAAGCTGCCTTGAAGCTGCCTAAATAACAATTTTAGGACGGGTCTCTAGTCTCTGTAGGCAAGGCTCTGGGAAGGGAACGAGTGTTCTCTACATCAACAGGGTGCTTTCATAGCCTGGGTGGGAGCCTCTCCTCAGACGCTCTACAGCTAAAAGGAAACTTGACGTGAGTCCTTTCCTCAAGGTAAAGCCTAGAATAGCCCTGCCGAAGTGGAAGCTTGGAGCGGAGTCCTTGAGGCATTAGTTTCAGGTCTGTTTCCTTTTAAGGTTAGTAAGCTTTTCAGGACACCGAGGACCTCGCCTGGGCACCTTATTCCCTGGAAGACCACCGAGTACCGGCAGTCTCCACTGGGCTACTAAGAAACATCCAGGCCCGGACACCTTTCCCAGTCACTCTGTGTATTTTGTGTGTAGGCCAACACACTGCACTCTTCCTTGGAAGAGCTAGATTTCCTCAGCTCTCCAACAGCCCCAGGAAATGTGTTCTCTCACGTCCTACATATCATGCAAATCTGCCTCATTGCCCTAGGCTGAGCAGCTCTGAGAAACCAAAACTGCTTCGCATTCCTTCTACAAAGTCATACCTTAAGACCCCATCCTTACAGGAGAAAGTCAGCTTGCGTTTCTGCTGTAACCAAAGCACAGATCTTCCTCTTACACTGCAGGGTTTTAGAAGAAGCTAAGCCAGATAGCCTACCTAGAGCGCTCCTTGGGGGAGGCGGTTGGCTACACGCAGAACTCCGTGCCAAATAAACTTTATTCAAGGAAGGGACCAGTGTTTAGCTAGAGTGTATATTTACTTGGTAGAAATCACAAGTAGGTAGGCCGCGTGTTCGCTGGAAACGGTGACCTTATGGCACAAGCCTTGCTTTCCCATTTTGAATGCTCCATGCATGCTGCCTTGAAGTTACCTAAATAACAGTTTTAGGACGAGTCTTTAGTCATTGTAGGCAGGGCTCTGGGAAGGGAACGAGTGTTCTCTGCATCAACAGGGTGCTTTCATAGCCTGGGTGGGAGCCTCTCCTCAGACGCCCTAGAGATAAAGGAAACTTGACGTGAGTTCTTTCCTCCAGGTAAAGCCTTGACTAGCCCTGCCGAAGCTGAGCTTGAAGCAGTTTCCTTGTGGCATTTGTTTTAGGTCTGTTTTCTTTTAAGGTTAGTAAGCTTGTCAAGACACCGAGGACCTCTCGTGGGCACCCTATTCCCTGCAAGAGCACCGAGTACCAGCAGGCTCCACTGGGCTACTAAGAAACATCCAGGCCCGGAAACGTTTCCCAGTCACTGTGTATTTTGTGTGTAGGGCAACACACTGCACTCTTCCTTGGAAGAGCTAGATTTCCTCAGCTCTCCAACAACTCCAGGAAATGTGTTCTCTCAATTCCTATATGTCATGCAAATCTCCCTCATTGCCCTTAGGCTGAGCAGCACTGAGAAACCAAAACTGCAACGCATTCCTTCTTTAAAGTCAAACCTTAAGACCCCATCCTTACAGGAGAAAGTCGGCTTGCTTTCCTGCTGTAACCAAAGCACAGTTCTTCCTCTTACACTCCAGGGTTTTAGAAGAAGCAGAGCCCGATAGCCTACCCAGAGCGCTCCCAAGGGGAGGCGGTTGGCTACACGCAGAATTCCGTGCCAAATAAACTTTATTCAAGGAAGGGACCGGTGTGTAGCTAGAGTGTATATTTACTTGGTAGAAATCACAAGGACGTAGGCTGCATGTTCGCTGGAAACGGGGAACTTATGGCACAAGCCTTGCTTACCCATTTTGAATGCTCCATTCAAGCTGCCTTGAAGCTGCCTAAATAACAGTTTTAGGACGGGTCTCTAGTCTCTGTAGGCAAGGCTCTGGGAAGGGAACGAGTGTTCTCTACATCAACAGGGTGCTTTCATAGCCTGGGTGGGAGCCTCTCCTCAGTCGCTCTACAGCTAAAAGGAAACTTGACGTGAGTCCTTTCCTCAAGGTAAAGCCTAGAATAGCCCTGCCGAAGTGGAAGCTTGGAGCGGAGTCCTTGAGGCATTAGTTTCAGGTCTGTTTCCTTTTAAGGTTAGTAAGCTTTTCAGGACACCGAGGACCTCGCCTGGGCACCTTATTCCCTGGAAGACCACCGAGTACCGGCAGTCTCCACTGGGCTACTTAAGAAACATCCAGGCCCTGACACCTTTCCCAGTCACTCTGTGTATTTTGTGTGTAGGCCAACACACTGCACTCTTCCTTGGAAGAGCTAGATTTCTTCAGCTCTCCAACAGCCCCAGGAAATGTGTTCTCTCACGTCCTACATATCATGCAAATCTGCCTCATTGCCCTAGGCTGAGCAGCTCTGAGAAACCAAAACTGCTTCGCATTCCTTCTACAAAGTCATACCTTAAGACCCCATCCTTACAGGAGAAAGTCAGCTTGCGTTTCTGCTGTAACCAAAGCACAGATCTTCCTCTTACACTGCAGGGTTTTAGAAGAAGCTAAGCCAGATAGCCTACCTAGAGCGCTCCTTGGGGGAGGCTGTTGGGTACACGCAGAACCCCGTGCCAAATAAACTTTATTCAAGGAAGGGACCAGTGTTTAGCTAGAGTGTATATTTACTTGGTAGAAATCACAAGTAGGTAGGCCGCGTGTTCGCTGGAAACGGTGACCTTATGGCACAAGCCTTGCTTTCCCATTTTGAATGCTCCATGCATGCTGCCTTGAAGTTACCTAAATAACAGTTTTAGGACGAGTCTTTAGTCATTGTAGGCAGGGCTCTGGGAAGGGAACGAGTGTTCTCTGCATCAACAGGGTGCTTTCATAGCCTGGGTGGGAGCCTCTCCTCAGACGCCCTAGAGATAAAGGAAACTTGACGTGAGTTCTTTCCTCCAGGTAAAGCCTTGACTAGCCCTGCCGAAGCTGAGCTTGAAGCAGTTTCCTTGTGGCATTTGTTTTAGGTCTGTTTTCTTTTAAGGTTAGTAAGCTTGTCAAGACACCGAGGACCTCTCGTGGGCACCCTATTCCCTGCAAGAGCACCGAGTACCAGCAGGCTCCACTGGGCTACTAAGAAACATCCAGGCCCGGAAACGTTTCCCAGTCACTGTGTATTTTGTGTGTAGGGCAACACACTGCACTCTTCCTTGGAAGAGCTAGATTTCCTCAGCTCTCCACCAACTCCAGGAAATGTGTTCTCTCAATTCCTATATGTCATGCAAATCTCCCTCATTGCCCTTAGGCTGAGCAGCACTGAGAAACCAAAACTGCAACGCATTCCTTCTTTAAAGTCAAACCTTAAGACCCCATCCTTACAGGAGAAAGTCGGCTTGCTTTCCTGCTGTAACCAAAGCACAGTTCTTCCTCTTACACTCCAGGGTTTTAGAAGAAGCAGAGCCCGATAGCCTACCCAGAGCGCTCCCAAGGGGAGGCGGTTGGCTACACGCAGAATTCCGTGCCAAATAAACTTTATTCAAGGAAGGGACCGGTGTGTAGCTAGAGTGTATATTTACTTGGTAGAAATCACAAGGACGTAGGCTGCATGTTCGCTGGAAACGGGGAACTTATGGCACAAGCCTTGCTTACCCATTTTGAATGCTCCATTCAAGCTGCCTTGAAGCTGCCTAAATAACAATTTTAGGACGGGTCTCTAGTCTCTGTAGGCAAGGCTCTGGGAAGGGAACGAGTGTTCTCTACATCAACAGGGTGCTTTCATAGCCTGGGTGGGAGCCTCTCCTCAGACGCTCTACAGCTAAAAGGAAACTTGACGTGAGTCCTTTCCTCAAGGTAAAGCCTAGAATAGCCCTGCCGAAGTGGAAGCTTGGAGCGGAGTCCTTGAGGCATTAGTTTCAGGTCTGTTTCCTTTTAAGGTTAGTAAGCTTTTCAGGACACCGAGGACCTCGCCTGGGCACCTTATTCCCTGGAAGACCACCGAGTACCGGCAGTCTCCACTGGGCTACTTAAGAAACATCCAGGCCCGGACACCTTTCCCAGTCACTCTGTGTATTTTGTGTGTAGGCCAACACACTGCACTCTTCCTTGGAAGAGCTAGATTTCTTCAGCTCTCCAACAGCCCCAGGAAATGTGTTCTCTCACGTCCTACATATCATGCAAATCTGCCTCATTGCCCTAGGCTGAGCAGCTCTGAGAAACCAAAACTGCTTCGCATTCCTTCTACAAAGTCATACCTTAAGACCCCATCCTTACAGGAGAAAGTCAGCTTGCGTTTCTGCTGTAACCAAAGCACAGATCTTCCTCTTACACTGCAGGGTTTTAGAAGAAGCTAAGCCAGATAGCCTACCTAGAGCGCTCCTTGGGGGAGGCGGTTGCCTACACGCAGAACTCCGTGCCAAATAAACTTTATTCAAGGAAGGGACCAGTGTTTAGCTAGAGTGTATATTTACTTGGTAGAAATCACAAGTAGGTAGGCCGCGTGTTCGCTGGAAACGGTGACCTTATGGCACAAGCCTTGCTTTCCCATTTTGAATGCTCCATGCATGCTGCCTTGAAGTTACCTAAATAACAGTTTTAGGACGAGTCTTTAGTCATTGTAGGCAGGGCTCTGGGAAGGGAACGAGTGTTCTCTGCATCAACAGGGTGCTTTCATAGCCTGGGTGGGAGCCTCTCCTCAGACGCCCTAGAGATAAAGGAAACTTGACGTGAGTTCTTTCCTCCAGGTAAAGCCTTGACTAGCCCTGCCGAAGTTGAGCTTGAAGCAGTTTCCTTGTGGCATTTGTTTTAGGTCTGTTTTCTTTTAAGGTTAGTAAGCTTGTCAAGACACCGAGGACCTCTCGTGGGCACCCTATTCCCTGCAAGAGCACCGAGTACCAGCAGGCTCCACTGGGCTACTAAGAAACATCCAGGCCCGGAAACGTTTCCCAGTCACTGTGTATTTTGTGTGTAGGGCAACACACTGCACTCTTCCTTGGAAGAGCTAGATTTCCTCAGCTCTCCAACAACTCCAGGAAATGTGTTCTCTCAATTCCTATATGTCATGCAAATCTCCCTCATTGCCCTTAGGCTGAGCAGCACTGAGAAACCAAAACTGCAACGAATTCCTTCTTTAAAGTCAAACCTTAAGACCCCATCCTTACAGGAGAAAGTCGGCTTGCTTTCCTGCTGTAACCAAAGCACAGTTCTTCCTCTTACACTCCAGGGTTTTAGAAGAAGCAGAGCCCGATAGCCTACCCAGAGCGCTCCCAAGGGGAGGCGGTTGGCTACACGCAGAATTCCGTGCCAAATAAACTTTATTCAAGGAAGGGACCGGTGTGTAGCTAGAGTGTATATTTACTTGGTAGAAATCACAAGGACGTAGGCTGCATGTTCGCTGGAAACGGGGAACTTATGGCACAAGCCTTGCTTACCCATTTTGAATGCTCCATTCAAGCTGCCTTGAAGCTGCCTAAATAACAATTTTAGGACGGGTCTCTAGTCTCTGTAGGCAAGGCTCTGGGAAGGGAACGAGTGTTCTCTACATCAACAGGGTGCTTTCATAGCCTGGGTGGGAGCCTCTCCTCAGACGCTCTACAGCTAAAAGGAAACTTGACGTGAGTCCTTTCCTCAAGGTAAAGCCTAGAATAGCCCTGCCGAAGTGGAAGCTTGGAGCGGAGTCCTTGAGGCATTAGTTTCAGGTCTGTTTCCTTTTAAGGTTAGTAAGCTTTTCAGGACACCGAGGACCTCGCCTGGGCGCCTTATTCCCTGGAAGACCACCGAGTACCGGCAGTCTCCACTGGGCTACTAAGAAACATCCAGGCCCGGACACCTTTCCCAGTCACTCTGTGTATTTTGTGTGTAGGCCAACACACTGCACTCTTCCTTGGAAGAGCTAGATTTCCTCAGCTCTCCAACAGCCCCAGGAAATGTGTTCTCTCACGTCCTACATATCATGCAAATCTGCCTCATTGCCCTAGGCTGAGCAGCTCTGAGAAACCAAAACTGCTTCGCATTCCTTCTACAAGGTCATACCTTAAGACCCCATCCTTACAGGAGAAAGTCAGCTTGCGTTTCTGCTGTAACCACAGCACAGATCTTCCTCTTACACTGCAGGGTTTTAGAAGAAGCTAAGCCAGATAGCCTACCTAGAGCGCTCCTTGGGGGAGGCTGTTGGCTACACGCAGAACTCCGTGCCAAATGAACTTTATTCAAGGAAGGGACCAGTGTTTAGCTAGAGTGTATATTTACTTGGTAGAAATCACAAGTAGGTAGGCCGCGTGTTCGCTGGAAACGGTGACCTTATGGCACAAGCCTTGCTTTCCCATTTTGAATGCTCCATGCATGCTGCCTTGAAGTTACCTAAATAACAGTTTTAGGACGAGTCTTTAGTCATTGTAGGCAGGGCTCTGGGAAGGGAACGAGTGTTCTCTGCATCAACAGGGTGCTTTCATAGCCTGGGTGGGAGCCTCTCCTCAGACGCCCTAGAGATAAAGGAAACTTGACGTGAGTTCTTTCCTCCAGGTAAAGCCTTGACTAGCCCTGCCGAAGCTGAGCTTGAAGCAGTTTCCTTGTGGCATTTGTTTTAGGTCTGTTTTCTTTTAAGGTTAGTAAGCTTGTCAAGACACCGAGGACCTCTCGTGGGCACCCTATTCCCTGCAAGAGCACCGAGTACCAGCAGGCTCCACTGGGCTACTAAGAAACATCCAGGCCCGGAAACGTTTCCCAGTCACTGTGTATTTTGTGTGTAGGGCAACACACTGCACTCTTCCTTGGAAGAGCTAGATTTCCTCAGCTCTCCAACAACTCCAGGAAATGTGTTCTCTCAATTCCTATATGTCATGCAAATCTCCCTCATTGCCCTTAGGCTGAGCAGCACTGAGAAACCAAAACTGCAACGCATTCCTTCTTTAAAGTCAAACCTTAAGACCCCATCCTTACAGGAGAAAGTCGGCTTGCTTTCCTGCTGTAACCAAAGCACAGTTCTTCCTCTTACACTCCAGGGTTTTAGAAGAAGCAGAGCCCGATAGCCTACCCAGAGCGCTCCCAAGGGGAGGCGGTTGGCTACACGCAGAATTCCGTGCCAAATAAACTTTATTCAAGGAAGGGACCGGTGTGTAGCTAGAGTGTATATTTACTTGGTAGAAATCACAAGGACGTAGGCTGCATGTTCGCTGGAAACGGGGAACTTATGGCACAAGCCTTGCTTACCCATTTTGAATGCTCCATTCAAGCTGCCTTGAAGCTGCCTAAATAACAATTTTAGGACGGGTCTCTAGTCTCTGTAGGCAAGGCTCTGGGAAGGGAACGAGTGTTCTCTACATCAACAGGGTGCTTTCATAGCCTGGGTGGGAGCCTCTCCTCAGACGCTCTACAGCTAAAAGGAAACTTGACGTGAGTCCTTTCCTCAAGGTAAAGCCTAGAATAGCCCTGCCGAAGTGGAAGCTTGGAGCGGAGTCCTTGAGGCATTAGTTTCAGGTCTGTTTCCTTTTAAGGTTAGTAAGCTTTTCAGGACACCGAGGACCTCGCCTGGGCACCTTATTCCCTGGAAGACCACCGAGTACCGGCAGTCTCCACTGGGCTACTAAGAAACATCCAGGCCCGGACACCTTTCCCAGTCACTCTGTGTATTTTGTGTGTAGGCCAACACACTGCACTCTTCCTTGGAAGAGCTAGATTTCCTCAGCTCTCCAACAGCCCCAGGAAATGTGTTCTCTCACGTCCTACATATCATGCAAATCTGCCTCATTGCCCTAGGCTGAGCAGCTCTGAGAAACCAAAACTGCTTCGCATTCCTTCTACAAAGTCATACCTTAAGACCCCATCCTTACAGGAGAAAGTCAGCTTGCGTTTCTGCTGTAACCAAAGCACAGATCTTCCTCTTACACTGCAGGGTTTTAGAAGAAGCTAAGCCAGATAGCCTACCTAGAGCGCTCCTTGGGGGAGGCGGTTGGCTACACGCAGAACTCCGTGCCAAATAAACTTTATTCAAGGAAGGGACCAGTGTTTAGCTAGAGTGTATATTTACTTGGTAGAAATCACAAGTAGGTAGGCCGCGTGTTCGCTGGAAACGGTGACCTTATGGCACAAGCCTTGCTTTCCCATTTTGAATGCTCCATGCATGCTGCCTTGAAGTTACCTAAATAACAGTTTTAGGACGAGTCTTTAGTCATTGTAGGCAGGGCTCTGGGAAGGGAACGAGTGTTCTCTGCATCAACAGGGTGCTTTCATAGCCTGGGTGGGAGCCTCTCCTCAGAGGCTCTAGAGATAAAGGAAACTTGACGTGAGTTCTTTCCTCCAGGTAAAGCCTTGACTAGCCCTGCCGAAGCTGAGCTTGAAGCAGTTTCCTTGTGGCATTTGTTTTAGGTCTGTTTTCTTTTAAGGTTAGTAAGCTTGTCAAGACACCGAGGACCTCTCGTGGGCACCCTATTCCCTGCAAGAGCACCGAGTACCAGCAGGCTCCACTGGGCTACTAAGAAACATCCAGGCCCGGAAACGTTTCCCAGTCACTGTGTATTTTGTGTGTAGGGCAACACACTGCACTCTTCCTTGGAAGAGCTAGATTTCCTCAGCTCTCCACCAACTCCAGGAAATGTGTTCTCTCAATTCCTATATGTCATGCAAATCTCCCTCATTGCCCTTAGGCTGAGCAGCACTGAGAAACCAAAACTGCAACGCATTCCTTCTTTAAAGTCAAACCTTAAGACCCCATCCTTACAGGAGAAAGTCGGCTTGCTTTCCTGCTGTAACCAAAGCACAGTTCTTCCTCTTACACTCCAGGGTTTTAGAAGAAGCAGAGCCCGATAGCCTACCCAGAGCGCTCCCAAGGGGAGGCGGTTGGCTACACGCAGAATTCCGTGCCAAATAAACTTTATTCAAGGAAGGGACCGGTGTGTAGCTAGAGTGTATATTTACTTGGTAGAAATCACAAGGAGGTAGGCTGCATGTTCGCTGGAAACGGGGAACTTATGGCACAAGCCTTGCTTACCCATTTTGAATGCTCCATTCAAGCTGCCTTGAAGCTGCCTAAATAACAATTTTAGGACGGGTCTCTAGTCTCTGTAGGCAAGGCTCTGGGAAGGGAACGAGTGTTCTCTACATCAACAGGGTGCTTTCATAGCCTGGGTGGGAGCCTCTCCTCAGACGCTCTACAGCTAAAAGGAAACTTGACGTGAGTCCTTTCCTCAAGGTAAAGCCTAGAATAGCCCTGCCGAAGTGGAAGCTTGGAGCGGAGTCCTTGAGGCATTAGTTTCAGGTCTGTTTCCTTTTAAGGTTAGTAAGCTTTTCAGGACACCGAGGACCTCGCCTGGGCACCTTATTCCCTGGAAGACCACCGAGTACCGGCAGTCTCCACTGGGCTACTTAAGAAACATCCAGGCCCGGACACCTTTCCCAGTCACTCTGTGTATTTTGTGTGTAGGCCAACACACTGCACTCTTCCTTGGAAGAGCTAGATTTCTTCAGCTCTCCAACAGCCCCAGGAAATGTGTTCTCTCACGTCCTACATATCATGCAAATCTGCCTCATTGCCCTAGGCTGAGCAGCTCTGAGAAACCAAAACTGCTTCGCATTCCTTCTACAAAGTCATACCTTAAGACCCCATCCTTACAGGAGAAAGTCAGCTTGCGTTTCTGCTGTAACCAAAGCACAGATCTTCCTCTTACACTGCAGGGTTTTAGAAGAAGCTAAGCCAGATAGCCTACCTAGAGCGCTCCTTGGGGGAGGCGGTTGCCTACACGCAGAACTCCGTGCCAAATAAACTTTATTCAAGGAAGGGACCAGTGTTTAGCTAGAGTGTATATTTACTTGGTAGAAATCACAAGTAGGTAGGCCGCGTGTTCGCTGGAAACGGTGACCTTATGGCACAAGCCTTGCTTTCCCATTTTGAATGCTCCATGCATGCTGCCTTGAAGTTACCTAAATAACAGTTTTAGGACGAGTCTTTAGTCATTGTAGGCAGGGCTCTGGGAAGGGAACGAGTGTTCTCTGCATCAACAGGGTGCTTTCATAGCCTGGGTGGGAGCCTCTCCTCAGACGCCCTAGAGATAAAGGAAACTTGACGTGAGTTCTTTCCTCCAGGTAAAGCCTTGACTAGCCCTGCCGAAGTTGAGCTTGAAGCAGTTTCCTTGTGGCATTTGTTTTAGGTCTGTTTTCTTTTAAGGTTAGTAAGCTTGTCAAGACACCGAGGACCTCTCGTGGGCACCCTATTCCCTGCAAGAGCACCGAGTACCAGCAGGCTCCACTGGGCTACTAAGAAACATCCAGGCCCGGAAACGTTTCCCAGTCACTGTGTATTTTGTGTGTAGGGCAACACACTGCACTCTTCCTTGGAAGAGCTAGATTTCCTCAGCTCTCCAACAACTCCAGGAAATGTGTTCTCTCAATTCCTATATGTCATGCAAATCTCCCTCATTGCCCTTAGGCTGAGCAGCACTGAGAAACCAAAACTGCAACGCATTCCTTCTTTAAAGTCAAACCTTAAGACCCCATCCTTACAGGAGAAAGTCGGCTTGCTTTCCTGCTGTAACCAAAGCACAGTTCTTCCTCTTACACTCCAGGGTTTTAGAAGAAGCAGAGCCCGATAGCCTACCCAGAGCGCTCCCAAGGGGAGGCGTTTGGCTACACGCAGAATTCCGTGCCAAATAAACTTTATTCAAGGAAGGGACCGGTGTGTAGCTAGAGTGTATATTTACTTGGTAGAAATCACAAGGACGTAGGCTGCATGTTCGCTGGAAACGGGGAACTTATGGCACAAGCCTTGCTTACCCATTTTGAATGCTCCATTCAAGCTGCCTTGAAGCTGCCTAAATAACAATTTTAGGACGGGTCTCTAGTCTCTGTAGGCAAGGCTCTGGGAAGGGAACGAGTGTTCTCTACATCAACAGGGTGCTTTCATAGCCTGGGTGGGAGCCTCTCCTCAGACGCTCTACAGCTAAAAGGAAACTTGACGTGAGTCCTTTCCTCAAGGTAAAGCCTAGAATAGCCCTGCCGAAGTGGAAGCTTGGAGCGGAGTCCTTGAGGCATTAGTTTCAGGTCTGTTTCCTTTTAAGGTTAGTAAGCTTTTCAGGACACCGAGGACCTCGCCTGGGCACCTTATTCCCTGGAAGACCACCGAGTACCGGCAGTCTCCACTGGGCTACTAAGAAACATCCAGGCCCAGACACCTTTCCCAGTCACTCTGTGTATTTTGTGTGTAGGCCAACACACTGCACTCTTCCTTGGAAGAGCTAGATTTCCTCAGCTCTCCAACAGCCCCAGGAAATGTGTTCTCTCACGTCCTACATATCATGCAAATCTGCCTCATTGCCCTAGGCTGAGCAGCTCTGAGAAACCAAAACTGCTTCGCATTCCTTCTACAAGGTCATACCTTAAGACCCCATCCTTACAGGAGAAAGTCAGCTTGCGTTTCTGCTGTAACCACAGCACAGATCTTCCTCTTACACTGCAGGGTTTTAGAAGAAGCTAAGCCAGATAGCCTACCTAGAGCGCTCCTTGGGGGAGGCTGTTGGCTACACGCAGAACTCCGTGCCAAATGAACTTTATTCAAGGAAGGGACCAGTGTTTAGCTAGAGTGTATATTTACTTGGTAGAAATCACAAGTAGGTAGGCCGCGTGTTCGCTGGAAACGGTGACCTTATGGCACAAGCCTTGCTTTCCCATTTTGAATGCTCCATGCATGCTGCCTTGAAGTTACCTAAATAACAGTTTTAGGACGAGTCTTTAGTCATTGTAGGCAGGGCTCTGGGAAGGGAACGAGTGTTCTCTGCATCAACAGGGTGCTTTCATAGCCTGGGTGGGAGCCTCTCCTCAGACGCCCTAGAGATAAAGGAAACTTGACGTGAGTTCTTTCCTCCAGGTAAAGCCTTGACTAGCCCTGCCGAAGTTGAGCTTGAAGCAGTTTCCTTGTGGCATTTGTTTTAGGTCTGTTTTCTTTTAAGGTTAGTAAGCTTGTCAAGACACCGAGGACCTCTCGTGGGCACCCTATTCCCTGCAAGAGCACCGAGTACCAGCAGGCTCCACTGGGCTACTAAGAAACATCCAGGCCCGGAAACGTTTCCCAGTCACTGTGTATTTTGTGTGTAGGGCAACACACTGCACTCTTCCTTGGAAGAGCTAGATTTCCTCAGCTCTCCAACAACTCCAGGAAATGTGTTCTCTCAATTCCTATATGTCATGCAAATCTCCCTCATTGCCCTTAGGCTGAGCAGCACTGAGAAACCAAAACTGCAACGCATTCCTTCTTTAAAGTCAAACCTTAAGACCCCATCCTTACAGGAGAAAGTCGGCTTGCTTTCCTGCTGTAACCAAAGCACAGTTCTTCCTCTTACACTCCAGGGTTTTAGAAGAAGCAGAGCCCGATAGCCTACCCAGAGCGCTCCCAAGGGGAGGCGGTTGGCTACACGCAGAATTCCGTGCCAAATAAACTTTATTCAAGGAAGGGACCGGTGTGTAGCTAGAGTGTATATTTACTTGGTAGAAATCACAAGGAGGTAGGCTGCATGTTCGCTGGAAACGGGGAACTTATGGCACAAGCCTTGCTTACCCATTTTGAATGCTCCATTCAAGCTGCCTTGAAGCTGCCTAAATAACAATTTTAGGACGGGTCTCTAGTCTCTGTAGGCAAGGCTCTGGGAAGGGAACGAGTGTTCTCTACATCAACAGGGTGCTTTCATAGCCTGGGTGGGAGCCTCTCCTCAGACGCTCTACAGCTAAAAGGAAACTTGACGTGAGTCCTTTCCTCAAGGTAAAGCCTAGAATAGCCCTGCCGAAGTGGAAGCTTGGAGCGGAGTCCTTGAGGCATTAGTTTCAGGTCTGTTTCCTTTTAAGGTTAGTAAGCTTTTCAGGACACCGAGGACCTCGCCTGGGCACCTTATTCCCTGGAAGACCACCGAGTACCGGCAGTCTCCACTGGGCTACTTAAGAAACATCCAGGCCCGGACACCTTTCCCAGTCACTCTGTGTATTTTGTGTGTAGGCCAACACACTGCACTCTTCCTTGGAAGAGCTAGATTTCTTCAGCTCTCCAACAGCCCCAGGAAATGTGTTCTCTCACGTCCTACATATCATGCAAATCTGCCTCATTGCCCTAGGCTGAGCAGCTCTGAGAAACCAAAACTGCTTCGCATTCCTTCTACAAAGTCATACCTTAAGACCCCATCCTTACAGGAGAAAGTCAGCTTGCGTTTCTGCTGTAACCAAAGCACAGATCTTCCTCTTACACTGCAGGGTTTTAGAAGAAGCTAAGCCAGATAGCCTACCTAGAGCGCTCCTTGGGGGAGGCGGTTGGCTACACGCAGAACTCCGTGCCAAATAAACTTTATTCAAGGAAGGGACCAGTGTTTAGCTAGAGTGTATATTTACTTGGTAGAAATCACAAGTAGGTAGGCCGCGTGTTCGCTGGAAACGGTGACCTTATGGCACAAGCCTTGCTTTCCCATTTTGAATGCTCCATGCATGCTGCCTTGAAGTTACCTAAATAACAGTTTTAGGACGAGTCTTTAGTCATTGTAGGCAGGGCTCTGGGAAGGGAACGAGTGTTCTCTGCATCAACAGGGTGCTTTCATAGCCTGGGTGGGAGCCTCTCCTCAGACGCCCTAGAGATAAAGGAAACTTGACGTGAGTTCTTTCCTCCAGGTAAAGCCTTGACTAGCCCTGCCGAAGTTGAGCTTGAAGCAGTTTCCTTGTGGCATTTGTTTTAGGTCTGTTTTCTTTTAAGGTTAGTAAGCTTGTCAAGACACCGAGGACCTCTCGTGGGCACCCTATTCCCTGCAAGAGCACCGAGTACCAGCAGGCTCCACTGGGCTACTAAGAAACATCCAGGCCCGGAAACGTTTCCCAGTCACTGTGTATTTTGTGTGTAGGGCAACACACTGCACTCTTCCTTGGAAGAGCTAGATTTCCTCAGCTCTCCAACAACTCCAGGAAATGTGTTCTCTCAATTCCTATATGTCATGCAAATCTCCCTCATTGCCCTTAGGCTGAGCAGCACTGAGAAACCAAAACTGCAACGCATTCCTTCTTTAAAGTCAAACCTTAAGACCCCATCCTTACAGGAGAAAGTCGGCTTGCTTTCCTGCTGTAACCAAAGCACAGTTCTTCCTCTTACACTCCAGGGTTTTAGAAGAAGCAGAGCCCGATAGCCTACCCAGAGCGCTCCCAAGGGGAGGCGGTTGGCTACACGCAGAATTCCGTGCCAAATAAACTTTATTCAAGGAAGGGACCGGTGTGTAGCTAGAGTGTATATTTACTTGGTAGAAATCACAAGGACGTAGGCTGCATGTTCGCTGGAAACGGGGAACTTATGGCACAAGCCTTGCTTACCCATTTTGAATGCTCCATTCAAGCTGCCTTGAAGCTGCCTAAATAACAATTTTAGGACGGGTCTCTAGTCTCTGTAGGCAAGGCTCTGGGAAGGGAACGAGTGTTCTCTACATCAACAGGGTGCTTTCATAGCCTGGGTGGGAGCCTCTCCTCAGTCGCTCTACAGCTAAAAGGAAACTTGACGTGAGTCCTTTCCTCAAGGTAAAGCCTAGAATAGCCCTGCCGAAGTGGAAGCTTGGAGCGGAGTCCTTGAGGCATTAGTTTCAGGTCTGTTTCCTTTTAAGGTTAGTAAGCTTTTCAGGACACCGAGGACCTCGCCTGGGCACCTTATTCCCTGGAAGACCACCGAGTACCGGCAGTCTCCACTGGGCTACTTAAGAAACATCCAGGCCCGGACACCTTTCCCAGTCACTCTGTGTATTTTGTGTGTAGGCCAACACACTGCACTCTTCCTTGGAAGAGCTAGATTTCTTCAGCTCTCCAACAGCCCCAGGAAATGTGTTCTCTCACGTCCTACATATCATGCAAATCTGCCTCATTGCCCTAGGCTGAGCAGCTCTGAGAAACCAAAACTGCTTCGCATTCCTTCTACAAAGTCATACCTTAAGACCCCATCCTTACAGGAGAAAGTCAGCTTGCGTTTCTGCTGTAACCAAAGCACAGATCTTCCTCTTACACTGCAGGGTTTTAGAAGAAGCTAAGCCAGATAGCCTACCTAGAGCGCTCCTTGGGGGAGGCGGTTGCCTACACGCAGAACCCCGTGCCAAATAAACTTTATTCAAGGAAGGGACCAGTGTTTAGCTAGAGTGTATATTTACTTGGTAGAAATCACAAGTAGGTAGGCCGCGTGTTCGCTGGAAACGGTGACCTTATGGCACAAGCCTTGCTTTCCCATTTTGAATGCTCCATGCATGCTGCCTTGAAGTTACCTAAATAACAGTTTTAGGACGAGTCTTTAGTCATTGTAGGCAGGGCTCTGGGAAGGGAACGAGTGTTCTCTGCATCAACAGGGTGCTTTCATAGCCTGGGTGGGAGCCTCTCCTCAGACGCCCTAGAGATAAAGGAAACTTGACGTGAGTTCTTTCCTCCAGGTAAAGCCTTGACTAGCCCTGCCGAAGCTGAGCTTGAAGCAGTTTCCTTGTGGCATTTGTTTTAGGTCTGTTTTCTTTTAAGGTTAGTAAGCTTGTCAAGACACCGAGGACCTCTCGTGGGCACCCTATTCCCTGCAAGAGCACCGAGTACCAGCAGGCTCCACTGGGCTACTAAGAAACATCCAGGCCCGGAAACGTTTCCCAGTCACTGTGTATTTTGTGTGTAGGGCAACACACTGCACTCTTCCTTGGAAGAGCTAGATTTCCTCAGCTCTCCAACAACTCCAGGAAATGTGTTCTCTCAATTCCTATATGTCATGCAAATCTCCCTCATTGCCCTTAGGCTGAGCAGCACTGAGAAACCAAAACTGCAACGCATTCCTTCTTTAAAGTCAAACCTTAAGACCCCATCCTTACAGGAGAAAGTCGGCTTGCTTTCCTGCTGTAACCAAAGCACAGTTCTTCCTCTTACACTCCAGGGTTTTAGAAGAAGCAGAGCCCGATAGCCTACCCAGAGCGCTCCCAAGGGGAGGCGGTTGGCTACACGCAGAATTCCGTGCCAAATAAACTTTATTCAAGGAAGGGACCGGTGTGTAGCTAGAGTGTATATTTACTTGGTAGAAATCACAAGGAGGTAGGCTGCATGTTCGCTGGAAACGGGGAACTTATGACACAAGCCTTGCTTACCCATTTTGAATGCTCCATACAAGCTGCCTTGAAGCTGCCTAAATAACAATTTTAGGACGGGTCTCTAGTCTCTGTAGGCAAGGCTCTGGGAAGGGAACGAGTGTTCTCTACATCAACAGGGTGCTTTCATAGCCTGGGTGGGAGCCTCTCCTCAGTCGCTCTACAGCTAAAAGGAAACTTGACGTGAGTCCTTTCCTCAAGGTAAAGCCTAGAATAGCCCTGCCGAAGTGGAAGCTTGGAGCGGAGTCCTTGAGGCATTAGTTTCAGGTCTGTTTCCTTTTAAGGTTAGTAAGCTTTTCAGGACACCGAGGACCTCGCCTGGGCACCTTATTCCCTGGAAGACCACCGAGTACCGGCAGTCTCCACTGGGCTACTTAAGAAACATCCAGGCCCGGACACCTTTCCCAGTCACTCTGTGTATTTTGTGTGTAGGCCAACACACTGCACTCTTCCTTGGAAGAGCTAGATTTCTTCAGCTCTCCAACAGCCCCAGGAAATGTGTTCTCTCACGTCCTACATATCATGCAAATCTGCCTCATTGCCCTAGGCTGAGCAGCTCTGAGAAACCAAAACTGCTTCGCATTCCTTCTACAAAGTCATACCTTAAGACCCCATCCTTACAGGAGAAAGTCAGCTTGCGTTTCTGCTGTAACCAAAGCACAGATCTTCCTCTTACACTGCAGGGTTTTAGAAGAAGCTAAGCCAGATAGCCTACCTAGAGCGCTCCTTGGGGGAGGCTGTTGGGTACACGCAGAACCCCGTGCCAAATAAACTTTATTCAAGGAAGGGACCAGTGTTTAGCTAGAGTGTATATTTACTTGGTAGAAATCACAAGTAGGTAGGCCGCGTGTTCGCTGGAAACGGTGACCTTATGGCACAAGCCTTGCTTTCCCATTTTGAATGCTCCATGCATGCTGCCTTGAAGTTACCTAAATAACAGTTTTAGGACGAGTCTTTAGTCATTGTAGGCAGGGCTCTGGGAAGGGAACGAGTGTTCTCTGCATCAACAGGGTGCTTTCATAGCCTGGGTGGGAGCCTCTCCTCAGACGCCCTAGAGATAAAGGAAACTTGACGTGAGTTCTTTCCTCCAGGTAAAGCCTTGACTAGCCCTGCCGAAGTTGAGCTTGAAGCAGTTTCCTTGTGGCATTTGTTTTAGGTCTGTTTTCTTTTAAGGTTAGTAAGCTTGTCAAGACACCGAGGACCTCTCGTGGGCACCCTATTCCCTGCAAGAGCACCGAGTACCAGCAGGCTCCACTGGGCTACTAAGAAACATCCAGGCCCGGAAACGTTTCCCAGTCACTGTGTATTTTGTGTGTAGGGCAACACACTGCACTCTTCCTTGGAAGAGCTAGATTTCCTCAGCTCTCCAACAACTCCAGGAAATGTGTTCTCTCAATTCCTATATGTCATGCAAATCTCCCTCATTGCCCTTAGGCTGAGCAGCACTGAGAAACCAAAACTGCAACGCATTCCTTCTTTAAAGTCAAACCTTAAGACCCCATCCTTACAGGAGAAAGTCGGCTTGCTTTCCTGCTGTAACCAAAGCACAGTTCTTCCTCTTACACTCCAGGGTTTTAGAAGAAGCAGAGCCCGATAGCCTACCCAGAGCGCTCCCAAGGGGAGGCGGTTGGCTACACGCAGAATTCCGTGCCAAATAAACTTTATTCAAGGAAGGGACCGGTGTGTAGCTAGAGTGTATATTTACTTGGTAGAAATCACAAGGAGGTAGGCTGCATGTTCGCTGGAAACGGGGAACTTATGACACAAGCCTTGCTTACCCATTTTGAATGCTCCATTCAAGCTGCCTTGAAGCTGCCTAAATAACAATTTTAGGACGGGTCTCTAGTCTCTGTAGGCAAGGCTCTGGGAAGGGAACGAGTGTTCTCTACATCAACAGGGTGCTTTCATAGCCTGGGTGGGAGCCTCTCCTCAGACGCTCTACAGCTAAAAGGAAACTTGACGTGAGTCCTTTCCTCAAGGTAAAGCCTAGAATAGCCCTGCCGAAGTGGAAGCTTGGAGCGGAGTCCTTGAGGCATTAGTTTCAGGTCTGTTTCCTTTTAAGGTTAGTAAGCTTTTCAGGACACCGAGGACCTCGCCTGGGCGCCTTATTCCCTGGAAGACCACCGAGTACCGGCAGTCTCCACTGGGCTACTAAGAAACATCCAGGCCCGGACACCTTTCCCAGTCACTCTGTGTATTTTGTGTGTAGGCCAACACACTGCACTCTTCCTTGGAAGAGCTAGATTTCCTCAGCTCTCCAACAGCCCCAGGAAATGTGTTCTCTCACGTCCTACATATCATGCAAATCTGCCTCATTGCCCTAGGCTGAGCAGCTCTGAGAAACCAAAACTGCTTCGCATTCCTTCTACAAAGTCATACCTTAAGACCCCATCCTTACAGGAGAAAGTCAGCTTGCGTTTCTGCTGTAACCAAAGCACAGATCTTCCTCTTACACTGCAGGGTTTTAGAAGAAGCTAAGCCAGATAGCCTACCTAGAGCGCTCCTTGGGGGAGGCTGTTGGGTACACGCAGAACCCCGTGCCAAATAAACTTTATTCAAGGAAGGGACCAGTGTTTAGCTAGAGTGTATATTTACTTGGTAGAAATCACAAGTAGGTAGGCCGCGTGTTCGCTGGAAACGGTGACCTTATGGCACAAGCCTTGCTTTCCCATTTTGAATGCTCCATGCATGCTGCCTTGAAGTTACCTAAATAACAGTTTTAGGACGAGTCTTTAGTCATTGTAGGCAGGGCTCTGGGAAGGGAACGAGTGTTCTCTGCATCAACAGGGTGCTTTCATAGCCTGGGTGGGAGCCTCTCCTCAGACGCCCTAGAGATAAAGGAAACTTGACGTGAGTTCTTTCCTCCAGGTAAAGCCTTGACTAGCCCTGCCGAAGCTGAGCTTGAAGCAGTTTCCTTGTGGCATTTGTTTTAGGTCTGTTTTCTTTTAAGGTTAGTAAGCTTGTCAAGACACCGAGGACCTCTCGTGGGCACCCTATTCCCTGCAAGAGCACCGAGTACCAGCAGGCTCCACTGGGCTACTAAGAAACATCCAGGCCCGGAAACGTTTCCCAGTCACTGTGTATTTTGTGTGTAGGGCAACACACTGCACTCTTCCTTGGAAGAGCTAGATTTCCTCAGCTCTCCAACAACTCCAGGAAATGTGTTCTCTCAATTCCTATATGTCATGCAAATCTCCCTCATTGCCCTTAGGCTGAGCAGCACTGAGAAACCAAAACTGCAACGCATTCCTTCTTTAAAGTCAAACCTTAAGACCCCATCCTTACAGGAGAAAGTCGGCTTGCTTTCCTGCTGTAACCAAAGCACAGTTCTTCCTCTTACACTCCAGGGTTTTAGAAGAAGCAGAGCCCGATAGCCTACCCAGAGCGCTCCCAAGGGGAGGCGGTTGGCTACACGCAGAATTCCGTGCCAAATAAACTTTATTCAAGGAAGGGACCGGTGTGTAGCTAGAGTGTATATTTACTTGGTAGAAATCACAAGGAGGTAGGCTGCATGTTCGCTGGAAACGGGGAACTTATGACACAAGCCTTGCTTACCCATTTTGAATGCTCCATTCAAGCTGCCTTGAAGCTGCCTAAATAACAATTTTAGGACGGGTCTCTAGTCTCTGTAGGCAAGGCTCTGGGAAGGGAACGAGTGTTCTCTACATCAACAGGGTGCTTTCATAGCCTGGGTGGGAGCCTCTCCTCAGACGCTCTACAGCTAAAAGGAAACTTGACGTGAGTCCTTTCCTCAAGGTAAAGCCTAGAATAGCCCTGCCGAAGTGGAAGCTTGGAGCGGAGTCCTTGAGGCATTAGTTTCAGGTCTGTTTCCTTTTAAGGTTAGTAAGCTTTTCAGGACACCGAGGACCTCGCCTGGGCGCCTTATTCCCTGGAAGACCACCGAGTACCGGCAGTCTCCACTGGGCTACTAAGAAACATCCAGGCCCGGACACCTTTCCCAGTCACTCTGTGTATTTTGTGTGTAGGCCAACACACTGCACTCTTCCTTGGAAGAGCTAGATTTCCTCAGCTCTCCAACAGCCCCAGGAAATGTGTTCTCTCACGTCCTACATATCATGCAAATCTGCCTCATTGCCCTAGGCTGAGCAGCTCTGAGAAACCAAAACTGCTTCGCATTCCTTCTACAAAGTCATACCTTAAGACCCCATCCTTACAGGAGAAAGTCAGCTTGCGTTTCTGCTGTAACCAAAGCACAGATCTTCCTCTTACACTGCAGGGTTTTAGAAGAAGCTAAGCCAGATAGCCTACCTAGAGCGCTCCTTGGGGGAGGCGGTTGGCTACACGCAGAACTCCGTGCCAAATAAACTTTATTCAAGGAAGGGACCAGTGTTTAGCTAGAGTGTATATTTACTTGGTAGAAATCACAAGTAGGTAGGCCGCGTGTTCGCTGGAAACGGTGACCTTATGGCACAAGCCTTGCTTTCCCATTTTGAATGCTCCATGCATGCTGCCTTGAAGTTACCTAAATAACAGTTTTAGGACGAGTCTTTAGTCATTGTAGGCAGGGCTCTGGGAAGGGAACGAGTGTTCTCTGCATCAACAGGGTGCTTTCATAGCCTGGGTGGGAGCCTCTCCTCAGACGCCCTAGAGATAAAGGAAACTTGACGTGAGTTCTTTCCTCCAGGTAAAGCCTTGACTAGCCCTGCCGAAGCTGAGCTTGAAGCAGTTTCCTTGTGGCATTTGTTTTAGGTCTGTTTTCTTTTAAGGTTAGTAAGCTTGTCAAGACACCGAGGACCTCTCGTGGGCACCCTATTCCCTGCAAGAGCACCGAGTACCAGCAGGCTCCACTGGGCTACTAAGAAACATCCAGGCCCGGAAACGTTTCCCAGTCACTGTGTATTTTGTGTGTAGGGCAACACACTGCACTCTTCCTTGGAAGAGCTAGATTTCCTCAGCTCTCCAACAACTCCAGGAAATGTGTTCTCTCAATTCCTATATGTCATGCAAATCTCCCTCATTGCCCTTAGGCTGAGCAGCACTGAGAAACCAAAACTGCAACGCATTCCTTCTTTAAAGTCAAACCTTAAGACCCCATCCTTACAGGAGAAAGTCGGCTTGCTTTCCTGCTGTAACCAAAGCACAGTTCTTCCTCTTACACTCCAGGGTTTTAGAAGAAGCAGAGCCCGATAGCCTACCCAGAGCGCTCCCAAGGGGAGGCGGTTGGCTACACGCAGAATTCCGTGCCAAATAAACTTTATTCAAGGAAGGGACCGGTGTGTAGCTAGAGTGTATATTTACTTGGTAGAAATCACAAGGAGGTAGGCTGCATGTTCGCTGGAAACGGGGAACTTATGACACAAGCCTTGCTTACCCATTTTGAATGCTCCATTCAAGCTGCCTTGAAGCTGCCTAAATAACAATTTTAGGACGGGTCTCTAGTCTCTGTAGGCAAGGCTCTGGGAAGGGAACGAGTGTTCTCTACATCAACAGGGTGCTTTCATAGCCTGGGTGGGAGCCTCTCCTCAGACGCTCTACAGCTAAAAGGAAACTTGACGTGAGTCCTTTCCTCAAGGTAAAGCCTAGAATAGCCCTGCCGAAGTGGAAGCTTGGAGCGGAGTCCTTGAGGCATTAGTTTCAGGTCTGTTTCCTTTTAAGGTTAGTAAGCTTTTCAGGACACCGAGGACCTCGCCTGGGCGCCTTATTCCCTGGAAGACCACCGAGTACCGGCAGTCTCCACTGGGCTACTAAGAAACATCCAGGCCCGGACACCTTTCCCAGTCACTCTGTGTATTTTGTGTGTAGGCCAACACACTGCACTCTTCCTTGGAAGAGCTAGATTTCCTCAGCTCTCCAACAGCCCCAGGAAATGTGTTCTCTCACGTCCTACATATCATGCAAATCTGCCTCATTGCCCTAGGCTGAGCAGCTCTGAGAAACCAAAACTGCTTCGCATTCCTTCTACAAAGTCATACCTTAAGACCCCATCCTTACAGGAGAAAGTCAGCTTGCGTTTCTGCTGTAACCAAAGCACAGATCTTCCTCTTACACTGCAGGGTTTTAGAAGAAGCTAAGCCAGATAGCCTACCTAGAGCGCTCCTTGGGGGAGGCTGTTGGGTACACGCAGAACCCCGTGCCAAATAAACTTTATTCAAGGAAGGGACCAGTGTTTAGCTAGAGTGTATATTTACTTGGTAGAAATCACAAGTAGGTAGGCCGCGTGTTCGCTGGAAACGGTGACCTTATGGCACAAGCCTTGCTTTCCCATTTTGAATGCTCCATGCATGCTGCCTTGAAGTTACCTAAATAACAGTTTTAGGACGAGTCTTTAGTCATTGTAGGCAGGGCTCTGGGAAGGGAACGAGTGTTCTCTGCATCAACAGGGTGCTTTCATAGCCTGGGTGGGAGCCTCTCCTCAGACGCCCTAGAGATAAAGGAAACTTGACGTGAGTTCTTTCCTCCAGGTAAAGCCTTGACTAGCCCTGCCGAAGCTGAGCTTGAAGCAGTTTCCTTGTGGCATTTGTTTTAGGTCTGTTTTCTTTTAAGGTTAGTAAGCTTGTCAAGACACCGAGGACCTCTCGTGGGCACCCTATTCCCTGCAAGAGCACCGAGTACCAGCAGGCTCCACTGGGCTACTAAGAAACATCCAGGCCCGGAAACGTTTCCCAGTCACTGTGTATTTTGTGTGTAGGGCAACACACTGCACTCTTCCTTGGAAGAGCTAGATTTCCTCAGCTCTCCAACAACTCCAGGAAATGTGTTCTCTCAATTCCTATATGTCATGCAAATCTCCCTCATTGCCCTTAGGCTGAGCAGCACTGAGAAACCAAAACTGCAACGCATTCCTTCTTTAAAGTCAAACCTTAAGACCCCATCCTTACAGGAGAAAGTCGGCTTGCTTTCCTGCTGTAACCAAAGCACAGTTCTTCCTCTTACACTCCAGGGTTTTAGAAGAAGCAGAGCCCGATAGCCTACCCAGAGCGCTCCCAAGGGGAGGCGGTTGGCTACACGCAGAATTCCGTGCCAAATAAACTTTATTCAAGGAAGGGACCGGTGTGTAGCTAGAGTGTATATTTACTTGGTAGAAATCACAAGGAGGTAGGCTGCATGTTCGCTGGAAACGGGGAACTTATGACACAAGCCTTGCTTACCCATTTTGAATGCTCCATTCAAGCTGCCTTGAAGCTGCCTAAATAACAATTTTAGGACGGGTCTCTAGTCTCTGTAGGCAAGGCTCTGGGAAGGGAACGAGTGTTCTCTACATCAACAGGGTGCTTTCATAGCCTGGGTGGGAGCCTCTCCTCAGACGCTCTACAGCTAAAAGGAAACTTGACGTGAGTCCTTTCCTCAAGGTAAAGCCTAGAATAGCCCTGCCGAAGTGGAAGCTTGGAGCGGAGTCCTTGAGGCATTAGTTTCAGGTCTGTTTCCTTTTAAGGTTAGTAAGCTTTTCAGGACACCGAGGACCTCGCCTGGGCGCCTTATTCCCTGGAAGACCACCGAGTACCGGCAGTCTCCACTGGGCTACTAAGAAACATCCAGGCCCGGACACCTTTCCCAGTCACTCTGTGTATTTTGTGTGTAGGCCAACACACTGCACTCTTCCTTGGAAGAGCTAGATTTCCTCAGCTCTCCAACAGCCCCAGGAAATGTGTTCTCTCACGTCCTACATATCATGCAAATCTGCCTCATTGCCCTAGGCTGAGCAGCTCTGAGAAACCAAAACTGCTTCGCATTCCTTCTACAAAGTCATACCTTAAGACCCCATCCTTACAGGAGAAAGTCAGCTTGCGTTTCTGCTGTAACCAAAGCACAGATCTTCCTCTTACACTGCAGGGTTTTAGAAGAAGCTAAGCCAGATAGCCTACCTAGAGCGCTCCTTGGGGGAGGCGGTTGGCTACACGCAGAACTCCGTGCCAAATAAACTTTATTCAAGGAAGGGACCAGTGTTTAGCTAGAGTGTATATTTACTTGGTAGAAATCACAAGTAGGTAGGCCGCGTGTTCGCTGGAAACGGTGACCTTATGGCACAAGCCTTGCTTTCCCATTTTGAATGCTCCATGCATGCTGCCTTGAAGTTACCTAAATAACAGTTTTAGGACGAGTCTTTAGTCATTGTAGGCAGGGCTCTGGGAAGGGAACGAGTGTTCTCTGCATCAACAGGGTGCTTTCATAGCCTGGGTGGGAGCCTCTCCTCAGACGCCCTAGAGATAAAGGAAACTTGACGTGAGTTCTTTCCTCCAGGTAAAGCCTTGACTAGCCCTGCCGAAGCTGAGCTTGAAGCAGTTTCCTTGTGGCATTTGTTTTAGGTCTGTTTTCTTTTAAGGTTAGTAAGCTTGTCAAGACACCGAGGACCTCTCGTGGGCACCCTATTCCCTGCAAGAGCACCGAGTACCAGCAGGCTCCACTGGGCTACTAAGAAACATCCAGGCCCGGAAACGTTTCCCAGTCACTGTGTATTTTGTGTGTAGGGCAACACACTGCACTCTTCCTTGGAAGAGCTAGATTTCCTCAGCTCTCCAACAACTCCAGGAAATGTGTTCTCTCAATTCCTATATGTCATGCAAATCTCCCTCATTGCCCTTAGGCTGAGCAGCACTGAGAAACCAAAACTGCAACGCATTCCTTCTTTAAAGTCAAACCTTAAGACCCCATCCTTACAGGAGAAAGTCGGCTTGCTTTCCTGCTGTAACCAAAGCACAGTTCTTCCTCTTACACTCCAGGGTTTTAGAAGAAGCAGAGCCCGATAGCCTACCCAGAGCGCTCCCAAGGGGAGGCGGTTGGCTACACGCAGAATTCCGTGCCAAATAAACTTTATTCAAGGAAGGGACCGGTGTGTAGCTAGAGTGTATATTTACTTGGTAGAAATCACAAGGAGGTAGGCTGCATGTTCGCTGGAAACGGGGAACTTATGACACAAGCCTTGCTTACCCATTTTGAATGCTCCATTCAAGCTGCCTTGAAGCTGCCTAAATAACAATTTTAGGACGGGTCTCTAGTCTCTGTAGGCAAGGCTCTGGGAAGGGAACGAGTGTTCTCTACATCAACAGGGTGCTTTCATAGCCTGGGTGGGAGCCTCTCCTCAGACGCTCTACAGCTAAAAGGAAACTTGACGTGAGTCCTTTCCTCAAGGTAAAGCCTAGAATAGCCCTGCCGAAGTGGAAGCTTGGAGCGGAGTCCTTGAGGCATTAGTTTCAGGTCTGTTTCCTTTTAAGGTTAGTAAGCTTTTCAGGACACCGAGGACCTCGCCTGGGCGCCTTATTCCCTGGAAGACCACCGAGTACCGGCAGTCTCCACTGGGCTACTAAGAAACATCCAGGCCCGGACACCTTTCCCAGTCACTCTGTGTATTTTGTGTGTAGGCCAACACACTGCACTCTTCCTTGGAAGAGCTAGATTTCCTCAGCTCTCCAACAGCCCCAGGAAATGTGTTCTCTCACGTCCTACATATCATGCAAATCTGCCTCATTGCCCTAGGCTGAGCAGCTCTGAGAAACCAAAACTGCTTCGCATTCCTTCTACAAAGTCATACCTTAAGACCCCATCCTTACAGGAGAAAGTCAGCTTGCGTTTCTGCTGTAACCAAAGCACAGATCTTCCTCTTACACTGCAGGGTTTTAGAAGAAGCTAAGCCAGATAGCCTACCTAGAGCGCTCCTTGGGGGAGGCTGTTGGGTACACGCAGAACCCCGTGCCAAATAAACTTTATTCAAGGAAGGGACCAGTGTTTAGCTAGAGTGTATATTTACTTGGTAGAAATCACAAGTAGGTAGGCCGCGTGTTCGCTGGAAACGGTGACCTTATGGCACAAGCCTTGCTTTCCCATTTTGAATGCTCCATGCATGCTGCCTTGAAGTTACCTAAATAACAGTTTTAGGACGAGTCTTTAGTCATTGTAGGCAGGGCTCTGGGAAGGGAACGAGTGTTCTCTGCATCAACAGGGTGCTTTCATAGCCTGGGTGGGAGCCTCTCCTCAGACGCCCTAGAGATAAAGGAAACTTGACGTGAGTTCTTTCCTCCAGGTAAAGCCTTGACTAGCCCTGCCGAAGCTGAGCTTGAAGCAGTTTCCTTGTGGCATTTGTTTTAGGTCTGTTTTCTTTTAAGGTTAGTAAGCTTGTCAAGACACCGAGGACCTCTCGTGGGCACCCTATTCCCTGCAAGAGCACCGAGTACCAGCAGGCTCCACTGGGCTACTAAGAAACATCCAGGCCCGGAAACGTTTCCCAGTCACTGTGTATTTTGTGTGTAGGGCAACACACTGCACTCTTCCTTGGAAGAGCTAGATTTCCTCAGCTCTCCAACAACTCCAGGAAATGTGTTCTCTCAATTCCTATATGTCATGCAAATCTCCCTCATTGCCCTTAGGCTGAGCAGCACTGAGAAACCAAAACTGCAACGCATTCCTTCTTTAAAGTCAAACCTTAAGACCCCATCCTTACAGGAGAAAGTCGGCTTGCTTTCCTGCTGTAACCAAAGCACAGTTCTTCCTCTTACACTCCAGGGTTTTAGAAGAAGCAGAGCCCGATAGCCTACCCAGAGCGCTCCCAAGGGGAGGCGGTTGGCTACACGCAGAATTCCGTGCCAAATAAACTTTATTCAAGGAAGGGACCGGTGTGTAGCTAGAGTGTATATTTACTTGGTAGAAATCACAAGGAGGTAGGCTGCATGTTCGCTGGAAACGGGGAACTTATGACACAAGCCTTGCTTACCCATTTTGAATGCTCCATTCAAGCTGCCTTGAAGCTGCCTAAATAACAATTTTAGGACGGGTCTCTAGTCTCTGTAGGCAAGGCTCTGGGAAGGGAACGAGTGTTCTCTACATCAACAGGGTGCTTTCATAGCCTGGGTGGGAGCCTCTCCTCAGACGCTCTACAGCTAAAAGGAAACTTGACGTGAGTCCTTTCCTCAAGGTAAAGCCTAGAATAGCCCTGCCGAAGTGGAAGCTTGGAGCGGAGTCCTTGAGGCATTAGTTTCAGGTCTGTTTCCTTTTAAGGTTAGTAAGCTTTTCAGGACACCGAGGACCTCGCCTGGGCGCCTTATTCCCTGGAAGACCACCGAGTACCGGCAGTCTCCACTGGGCTACTAAGAAACATCCAGGCCCGGACACCTTTCCCAGTCACTCTGTGTATTTTGTGTGTAGGCCAACACACTGCACTCTTCCTTGGAAGAGCTAGATTTCCTCAGCTCTCCAACAGCCCCAGGAAATGTGTTCTCTCACGTCCTACATATCATGCAAATCTGCCTCATTGCCCTAGGCTGAGCAGCTCTGAGAAACCAAAACTGCTTCGCATTCCTTCTACAAAGTCATACCTTAAGACCCCATCCTTACAGGAGAAAGTCAGCTTGCGTTTCTGCTGTAACCAAAGCACAGATCTTCCTCTTACACTGCAGGGTTTTAGAAGAAGCTAAGCCAGATAGCCTACCTAGAGCGCTCCTTGGGGGAGGCGGTTGGCTACACGCAGAACTCCGTGCCAAATAAACTTTATTCAAGGAAGGGACCAGTGTTTAGCTAGAGTGTATATTTACTTGGTAGAAATCACAAGTAGGTAGGCCGCGTGTTCGCTGGAAACGGTGACCTTATGGCACAAGCCTTGCTTTCCCATTTTGAATGCTCCATGCATGCTGCCTTGAAGTTACCTAAATAACAGTTTTAGGACGAGTCTTTAGTCATTGTAGGCAGGGCTCTGGGAAGGGAACGAGTGTTCTCTGCATCAACAGGGTGCTTTCATAGCCTGGGTGGGAGCCTCTCCTCAGACGCCCTAGAGATAAAGGAAACTTGACGTGAGTTCTTTCCTCCAGGTAAAGCCTTGACTAGCCCTGCCGAAGCTGAGCTTGAAGCAGTTTCCTTGTGGCATTTGTTTTAGGTCTGTTTTCTTTTAAGGTTAGTAAGCTTGTCAAGACACCGAGGACCTCTCGTGGGCACCCTATTCCCTGCAAGAGCACCGAGTACCAGCAGGCTCCACTGGGCTACTAAGAAACATCCAGGCCCGGAAACGTTTCCCAGTCACTGTGTATTTTGTGTGTAGGGCAACACACTGCACTCTTCCTTGGAAGAGCTAGATTTCCTCAGCTCTCCAACAACTCCAGGAAATGTGTTCTCTCAATTCCTATATGTCATGCAAATCTCCCTCATTGCCCTTAGGCTGAGCAGCACTGAGAAACCAAAACTGCAACGCATTCCTTCTTTAAAGTCAAACCTTAAGACCCCATCCTTACAGGAGAAAGTCGGCTTGCTTTCCTGCTGTAACCAAAGCACAGTTCTTCCTCTTACACTCCAGGGTTTTAGAAGAAGCAGAGCCCGATAGCCTACCCAGAGCGCTCCCAAGGGGAGGCGGTTGGCTACACGCAGAATTCCGTGCCAAATAAACTTTATTCAAGGAAGGGACCGGTGTGTAGCTAGAGTGTATATTTACTTGGTAGAAATCACAAGGAGGTAGGCTGCATGTTCGCTGGAAACGGGGAACTTATGACACAAGCCTTGCTTACCCATTTTGAATGCTCCATTCAAGCTGCCTTGAAGCTGCCTAAATAACAATTTTAGGACGGGTCTCTAGTCTCTGTAGGCAAGGCTCTGGGAAGGGAACGAGTGTTCTCTACATCAACAGGGTGCTTTCATAGCCTGGGTGGGAGCCTCTCCTCAGACGCTCTACAGCTAAAAGGAAACTTGACGTGAGTCCTTTCCTCAAGGTAAAGCCTAGAATAGCCCTGCCGAAGTGGAAGCTTGGAGCGGAGTCCTTGAGGCATTAGTTTCAGGTCTGTTTCCTTTTAAGGTTAGTAAGCTTTTCAGGACACCGAGGACCTCGCCTGGGCGCCTTATTCCCTGGAAGACCACCGAGTACCGGCAGTCTCCACTGGGCTACTAAGAAACATCCAGGCCCGGACACCTTTCCCAGTCACTCTGTGTATTTTGTGTGTAGGCCAACACACTGCACTCTTCCTTGGAAGAGCTAGATTTCCTCAGCTCTCCAACAGCCCCAGGAAATGTGTTCTCTCACGTCCTACATATCATGCAAATCTGCCTCATTGCCCTAGGCTGAGCAGCTCTGAGAAACCAAAACTGCTTCGCATTCCTTCTACAAAGTCATACCTTAAGACCCCATCCTTACAGGAGAAAGTCAGCTTGCGTTTCTGCTGTAACCAAAGCACAGATCTTCCTCTTACACTGCAGGGTTTTAGAAGAAGCTAAGCCAGATAGCCTACCTAGAGCGCTCCTTGGGGGAGGCTGTTGGGTACACGCAGAACCCCGTGCCAAATAAACTTTATTCAAGGAAGGGACCAGTGTTTAGCTAGAGTGTATATTTACTTGGTAGAAATCACAAGTAGGTAGGCCGCGTGTTCGCTGGAAACGGTGACCTTATGGCACAAGCCTTGCTTTCCCATTTTGAATGCTCCATGCATGCTGCCTTGAAGTTACCTAAATAACAGTTTTAGGACGAGTCTTTAGTCATTGTAGGCAGGGCTCTGGGAAGGGAACGAGTGTTCTCTGCATCAACAGGGTGCTTTCATAGCCTGGGTGGGAGCCTCTCCTCAGACGCCCTAGAGATAAAGGAAACTTGACGTGAGTTCTTTCCTCCAGGTAAAGCCTTGACTAGCCCTGCCGAAGCTGAGCTTGAAGCAGTTTCCTTGTGGCATTTGTTTTAGGTCTGTTTTCTTTTAAGGTTAGTAAGCTTGTCAAGACACCGAGGACCTCTCGTGGGCACCCTATTCCCTGCAAGAGCACCGAGTACCAGCAGGCTCCACTGGGCTACTAAGAAACATCCAGGCCCGGAAACGTTTCCCAGTCACTGTGTATTTTGTGTGTAGGGCAACACACTGCACTCTTCCTTGGAAGAGCTAGATTTCCTCAGCTCTCCAACAACTCCAGGAAATGTGTTCTCTCAATTCCTATATGTCATGCAAATCTCCCTCATTGCCCTTAGGCTGAGCAGCACTGAGAAACCAAAACTGCAACGCATTCCTTCTTTAAAGTCAAACCTTAAGACCCCATCCTTACAGGAGAAAGTCGGCTTGCTTTCCTGCTGTAACCAAAGCACAGTTCTTCCTCTTACACTCCAGGGTTTTAGAAGAAGCAGAGCCCGATAGCCTACCCAGAGCGCTCCCAAGGGGAGGCGGTTGGCTACACGCAGAATTCCGTGCCAAATAAACTTTATTCAAGGAAGGGACCGGTGTGTAGCTAGAGTGTATATTTACTTGGTAGAAATCACAAGGAGGTAGGCTGCATGTTCGCTGGAAACGGGGAACTTATGACACAAGCCTTGCTTACCCATTTTGAATGCTCCATTCAAGCTGCCTTGAAGCTGCCTAAATAACAATTTTAGGACGGGTCTCTAGTCTCTGTAGGCAAGGCTCTGGGAAGGGAACGAGTGTTCTCTACATCAACAGGGTGCTTTCATAGCCTGGGTGGGAGCCTCTCCTCAGACGCTCTACAGCTAAAAGGAAACTTGACGTGAGTCCTTTCCTCAAGGTAAAGCCTAGAATAGCCCTGCCGAAGTGGAAGCTTGGAGCGGAGTCCTTGAGGCATTAGTTTCAGGTCTGTTTCCTTTTAAGGTTAGTAAGCTTTTCAGGACACCGAGGACCTCGCCTGGGCGCCTTATTCCCTGGAAGACCACCGAGTACCGGCAGTCTCCACTGGGCTACTAAGAAACATCCAGGCCCGGACACCTTTCCCAGTCACTCTGTGTATTTTGTGTGTAGGCCAACACACTGCACTCTTCCTTGGAAGAGCTAGATTTCCTCAGCTCTCCAACAGCCCCAGGAAATGTGTTCTCTCACGTCCTACATATCATGCAAATCTGCCTCATTGCCCTAGGCTGAGCAGCTCTGAGAAACCAAAACTGCTTCGCATTCCTTCTACAAAGTCATACCTTAAGACCCCATCCTTACAGGAGAAAGTCAGCTTGCGTTTCTGCTGTAACCAAAGCACAGATCTTCCTCTTACACTGCAGGGTTTTAGAAGAAGCTAAGCCAGATAGCCTACCTAGAGCGCTCCTTGGGGGAGGCGGTTGGCTACACGCAGAACTCCGTGCCAAATAAACTTTATTCAAGGAAGGGACCAGTGTTTAGCTAGAGTGTATATTTACTTGGTAGAAATCACAAGTAGGTAGGCCGCGTGTTCGCTGGAAACGGTGACCTTATGGCACAAGCCTTGCTTTCCCATTTTGAATGCTCCATGCATGCTGCCTTGAAGTTACCTAAATAACAGTTTTAGGACGAGTCTTTAGTCATTGTAGGCAGGGCTCTGGGAAGGGAACGAGTGTTCTCTGCATCAACAGGGTGCTTTCATAGCCTGGGTGGGAGCCTCTCCTCAGACGCCCTAGAGATAAAGGAAACTTGACGTGAGTTCTTTCCTCCAGGTAAAGCCTTGACTAGCCCTGCCGAAGCTGAGCTTGAAGCAGTTTCCTTGTGGCATTTGTTTTAGGTCTGTTTTCTTTTAAGGTTAGTAAGCTTGTCAAGACACCGAGGACCTCTCGTGGGCACCCTATTCCCTGCAAGAGCACCGAGTACCAGCAGGCTCCACTGGGCTACTAAGAAACATCCAGGCCCGGAAACGTTTCCCAGTCACTGTGTATTTTGTGTGTAGGGCAACACACTGCACTCTTCCTTGGAAGAGCTAGATTTCCTCAGCTCTCCAACAACTCCAGGAAATGTGTTCTCTCAATTCCTATATGTCATGCAAATCTCCCTCATTGCCCTTAGGCTGAGCAGCACTGAGAAACCAAAACTGCAACGCATTCCTTCTTTAAAGTCAAACCTTAAGACCCCATCCTTACAGGAGAAAGTCGGCTTGCTTTCCTGCTGTAACCAAAGCACAGTTCTTCCTCTTACACTCCAGGGTTTTAGAAGAAGCAGAGCCCGATAGCCTACCCAGAGCGCTCCCAAGGGGAGGCGGTTGGCTACACGCAGAATTCCGTGCCAAATAAACTTTATTCAAGGAAGGGACCGGTGTGTAGCTAGAGTGTATATTTACTTGGTAGAAATCACAAGGAGGTAGGCTGCATGTTCGCTGGAAACGGGGAACTTATGACACAAGCCTTGCTTACCCATTTTGAATGCTCCATTCAAGCTGCCTTGAAGCTGCCTAAATAACAATTTTAGGACGGGTCTCTAGTCTCTGTAGGCAAGGCTCTGGGAAGGGAACGAGTGTTCTCTACATCAACAGGGTGCTTTCATAGCCTGGGTGGGAGCCTCTCCTCAGACGCTCTACAGCTAAAAGGAAACTTGACGTGAGTCCTTTCCTCAAGGTAAAGCCTAGAATAGCCCTGCCGAAGTGGAAGCTTGGAGCGGAGTCCTTGAGGCATTAGTTTCAGGTCTGTTTCCTTTTAAGGTTAGTAAGCTTTTCAGGACACCGAGGACCTCGCCTGGGCGCCTTATTCCCTGGAAGACCACCGAGTACCGGCAGTCTCCACTGGGCTACTAAGAAACATCCAGGCCCGGACACCTTTCCCAGTCACTCTGTGTATTTTGTGTGTAGGCCAACACACTGCACTCTTCCTTGGAAGAGCTAGATTTCCTCAGCTCTCCAACAGCCCCAGGAAATGTGTTCTCTCACGTCCTACATATCATGCAAATCTGCCTCATTGCCCTAGGCTGAGCAGCTCTGAGAAACCAAAACTGCTTCGCATTCCTTCTACAAAGTCATACCTTAAGACCCCATCCTTACAGGAGAAAGTCAGCTTGCGTTTCTGCTGTAACCAAAGCACAGATCTTCCTCTTACACTGCAGGGTTTTAGAAGAAGCTAAGCCAGATAGCCTACCTAGAGCGCTCCTTGGGGGAGGCTGTTGGGTACACGCAGAACCCCGTGCCAAATAAACTTTATTCAAGGAAGGGACCAGTGTTTAGCTAGAGTGTATATTTACTTGGTAGAAATCACAAGTAGGTAGGCCGCGTGTTCGCTGGAAACGGTGACCTTATGGCACAAGCCTTGCTTTCCCATTTTGAATGCTCCATGCATGCTGCCTTGAAGTTACCTAAATAACAGTTTTAGGACGAGTCTTTAGTCATTGTAGGCAGGGCTCTGGGAAGGGAACGAGTGTTCTCTGCATCAACAGGGTGCTTTCATAGCCTGGGTGGGAGCCTCTCCTCAGACGCCCTAGAGATAAAGGAAACTTGACGTGAGTTCTTTCCTCCAGGTAAAGCCTTGACTAGCCCTGCCGAAGCTGAGCTTGAAGCAGTTTCCTTGTGGCATTTGTTTTAGGTCTGTTTTCTTTTAAGGTTAGTAAGCTTGTCAAGACACCGAGGACCTCTCGTGGGCACCCTATTCCCTGCAAGAGCACCGAGTACCAGCAGGCTCCACTGGGCTACTAAGAAACATCCAGGCCCGGAAACGTTTCCCAGTCACTGTGTATTTTGTGTGTAGGGCAACACACTGCACTCTTCCTTGGAAGAGCTAGATTTCCTCAGCTCTCCAACAACTCCAGGAAATGTGTTCTCTCAATTCCTATATGTCATGCAAATCTCCCTCATTGCCCTTAGGCTGAGCAGCACTGAGAAACCAAAACTGCAACGCATTCCTTCTTTAAAGTCAAACCTTAAGACCCCATCCTTACAGGAGAAAGTCGGCTTGCTTTCCTGCTGTAACCAAAGCACAGTTCTTCCTCTTACACTCCAGGGTTTTAGAAGAAGCAGAGCCCGATAGCCTACCCAGAGCGCTCCCAAGGGGAGGCGGTTGGCTACACGCAGAATTCCGTGCCAAATAAACTTTATTCAAGGAAGGGACCGGTGTGTAGCTAGAGTGTATATTTACTTGGTAGAAATCACAAGGAGGTAGGCTGCATGTTCGCTGGAAACGGGGAACTTATGACACAAGCCTTGCTTACCCATTTTGAATGCTCCATTCAAGCTGCCTTGAAGCTGCCTAAATAACAATTTTAGGACGGGTCTCTAGTCTCTGTAGGCAAGGCTCTGGGAAGGGAACGAGTGTTCTCTACATCAACAGGGTGCTTTCATAGCCTGGGTGGGAGCCTCTCCTCAGACGCTCTACAGCTAAAAGGAAACTTGACGTGAGTCCTTTCCTCAAGGTAAAGCCTAGAATAGCCCTGCCGAAGTGGAAGCTTGGAGCGGAGTCCTTGAGGCATTAGTTTCAGGTCTGTTTCCTTTTAAGGTTAGTAAGCTTTTCAGGACACCGAGGACCTCGCCTGGGCGCCTTATTCCCTGGAAGACCACCGAGTACCGGCAGTCTCCACTGGGCTACTAAGAAACATCCAGGCCCGGACACCTTTCCCAGTCACTCTGTGTATTTTGTGTGTAGGCCAACACACTGCACTCTTCCTTGGAAGAGCTAGATTTCCTCAGCTCTCCAACAGCCCCAGGAAATGTGTTCTCTCACGTCCTACATATCATGCAAATCTGCCTCATTGCCCTAGGCTGAGCAGCTCTGAGAAACCAAAACTGCTTCGCATTCCTTCTACAAAGTCATACCTTAAGACCCCATCCTTACAGGAGAAAGTCAGCTTGCGTTTCTGCTGTAACCAAAGCACAGATCTTCCTCTTACACTGCAGGGTTTTAGAAGAAGCTAAGCCAGATAGCCTACCTAGAGCGCTCCTTGGGGGAGGCGGTTGGCTACACGCAGAACTCCGTGCCAAATAAACTTTATTCAAGGAAGGGACCAGTGTTTAGCTAGAGTGTATATTTACTTGGTAGAAATCACAAGTAGGTAGGCCGCGTGTTCGCTGGAAACGGTGACCTTATGGCACAAGCCTTGCTTTCCCATTTTGAATGCTCCATGCATGCTGCCTTGAAGTTACCTAAATAACAGTTTTAGGACGAGTCTTTAGTCATTGTAGGCAGGGCTCTGGGAAGGGAACGAGTGTTCTCTGCATCAACAGGGTGCTTTCATAGCCTGGGTGGGAGCCTCTCCTCAGACGCCCTAGAGATAAAGGAAACTTGACGTGAGTTCTTTCCTCCAGGTAAAGCCTTGACTAGCCCTGCCGAAGCTGAGCTTGAAGCAGTTTCCTTGTGGCATTTGTTTTAGGTCTGTTTTCTTTTAAGGTTAGTAAGCTTGTCAAGACACCGAGGACCTCTCGTGGGCACCCTATTCCCTGCAAGAGCACCGAGTACCAGCAGGCTCCACTGGGCTACTAAGAAACATCCAGGCCCGGAAACGTTTCCCAGTCACTGTGTATTTTGTGTGTAGGGCAACACACTGCACTCTTCCTTGGAAGAGCTAGATTTCCTCAGCTCTCCAACAACTCCAGGAAATGTGTTCTCTCAATTCCTATATGTCATGCAAATCTCCCTCATTGCCCTTAGGCTGAGCAGCACTGAGAAACCAAAACTGCAACGCATTCCTTCTTTAAAGTCAAACCTTAAGACCCCATCCTTACAGGAGAAAGTCGGCTTGCTTTCCTGCTGTAACCAAAGCACAGTTCTTCCTCTTACACTCCAGGGTTTTAGAAGAAGCAGAGCCCGATAGCCTACCCAGAGCGCTCCCAAGGGGAGGCGGTTGGCTACACGCAGAATTCCGTGCCAAATAAACTTTATTCAAGGAAGGGACCGGTGTGTAGCTAGAGTGTATATTTACTTGGTAGAAATCACAAGGACGTAGGCTGCATGTTCGCTGGAAACGGGGAACTTATGGCACAAGCCTTGCTTACCCATTTTGAATGCTCCATTCAAGCTGCCTTGAAGCTGCCTAAATAACAATTTTAGGACGGGTCTCTAGTCTCTGTAGGCAAGGCTCTGGGAAGGGAACGAGTGTTCTCTACATCAACAGGGTGCTTTCATAGCCTGGGTGGGAGCCTCTCCTCAGACGCTCTACAGCTAAAAGGAAACTTGACGTGAGTCCTTTCCTCAAGGTAAAGCCTAGAATAGCCCTGCCGAAGTGGAAGCTTGGAGCGGAGTCCTTGAGGCATTAGTTTCAGGTCTGTTTCCTTTTAAGGTTAGTAAGCTTTTCGGGACACCGAGGACCTCGCCTGGGCACCTTATTCCCTGGAAGACCACCGAGTACCGGCAGTCTCCACTGGGCTACTTAAGAAACATCCAGGCCCTGACACCTTTCCCAGTCACTCTGTGTATTTTGTGTGTAGGCCAACACACTGCACTCTTCCTTGGAAGAGCTAGATTTCTTCAGCTCTCCAACAGCCCCAGGAAATGTGTTCTCTCACGTCCTACATATCATGCAAATCTGCCTCATTGCCCTAGGCTGAGCAGCTCTGAGAAACCAAAACTGCTTCGCATTCCTTCTACAAAGTCATACCTTAAGACCCCATCCTTACAGGAGAAAGTCAGCTTGCGTTTCTGCTGTAACCAAAGCACAGATCTTCCTCTTACACTGCAGGGTTTTAGAAGAAGCTAAGCCAGATAGCCTACCTAGAGCGCTCCTTGGGGGAGGCTGTTGGCTACACGCAGAACTCCGTGCCAAATAAACTTTATTCAAGGAAGGGACCAGTGTTTAGCTAGAGTGTATATTTACTTGGTAGAAATCACAAGTAGGTAGGCCGCGTGTTCGCTGGAAACGGTGACCTTATGGCACAAGCCTTGCTTTCCCATTTTGAATGCTCCATGCATGCTGCCTTGAAGTTACCTAAATAACAGTTTTAGGACGAGTCTTTAGTCATTGTAGGCAGGGCTCTGGGAAGGGAACGAGTGTTCTCTGCATCAACAGGGTGCTTTCATAGCCTGGGTGGGAGCCTCTCCTCAGACGCCCTAGAGATAAAGGAAACTTGACGTGAGTTCTTTCCTCCAGGTAAAGCCTTGACTAGCCCTGCCGAAGCTGAGCTTGAAGCAGTTTCCTTGTGGCATTTGTTTTAGGTCTGTTTTCTTTTAAGGTTAGTAAGCTTGTCAAGACACCGAGGACCTCTCGTGGGCACCCTATTCCCTGCAAGAGCACCGAGTACCAGCAGGCTCCACTGGGCTACTAAGAAACATCCAGGCCCGGAAACGTTTCCCAGTCACTGTGTATTTTGTGTGTAGGGCAACACACTGCACTCTTCCTTGGAAGAGCTAGATTTCCTCAGCTCTCCAACAACTCCAGGAAATGTGTTCTCTCAATTCCTATATGTCATGCAAATCTCCCTCATTGCCCTTAGGCTGAGCAGCACTGAGAAACCAAAACTGCAACGCATTCCTTCTTTAAAGTCAAACCTTAAGACCCCATCCTTACAGGAGAAAGTCGGCTTGCTTTCCTGCTGTAACCAAAGCACAGTTCTTCCTCTTACACTCCAGGGTTTTAGAAGAAGCAGAGCCCGATAGCCTACCCAGAGCGCTCCCAAGGGGAGGCGGTTGGCTACACGCAGAATTCCGTGCCAAATAAACTTTATTCAAGGAAGGGACCGGTGTGTAGCTAGAGTGTATATTTACTTGGTAGAAATCACAAGGAGGTAGGCTGCATGTTCGCTGGAAACGGGGAACTTATGACACAAGCCTTGCTTACCCATTTTGAATGCTCCATTCAAGCTGCCTTGAAGCTGCCTAAATAACAATTTTAGGACGGGTCTCTAGTCTCTGTAGGCAAGGCTCTGGGAAGGGAACGAGTGTTCTCTACATCAACAGGGTGCTTTCATAGCCTGGGTGGGAGCCTCTCCTCAGACGCTCTACAGCTAAAAGGAAACTTGACGTGAGTCCTTTCCTCAAGGTAAAGCCTAGAATAGCCCTGCCGAAGTGGAAGCTTGGAGCGGAGTCCTTGAGGCATTAGTTTCAGGTCTGTTTCCTTTTAAGGTTAGTAAGCTTTTCAGGACACCGAGGACCTCGCCTGGGCGCCTTATTCCCTGGAAGACCACCGAGTACCGGCAGTCTCCACTGGGCTACTAAGAAACATCCAGGCCCGGACACCTTTCCCAGTCACTCTGTGTATTTTGTGTGTAGGCCAACACACTGCACTCTTCCTTGGAAGAGCTAGATTTCCTCAGCTCTCCAACAGCCCCAGGAAATGTGTTCTCTCACGTCCTACATATCATGCAAATCTGCCTCATTGCCCTAGGCTGAGCAGCTCTGAGAAACCAAAACTGCTTCGCATTCCTTCTACAAAGTCATACCTTAAGACCCCATCCTTACAGGAGAAAGTCAGCTTGCGTTTCTGCTGTAACCAAAGCACAGATCTTCCTCTTACACTGCAGGGTTTTAGAAGAAGCTAAGCCAGATAGCCTACCTAGAGCGCTCCTTGGGGGAGGCTGTTGGGTACACGCAGAACCCCGTGCCAAATAAACTTTATTCAAGGAAGGGACCAGTGTTTAGCTAGAGTGTATATTTACTTGGTAGAAATCACAAGTAGGTAGGCCGCGTGTTCGCTGGAAACGGTGACCTTATGGCACAAGCCTTGCTTTCCCATTTTGAATGCTCCATGCATGCTGCCTTGAAGTTACCTAAATAACAGTTTTAGGACGAGTCTTTAGTCATTGTAGGCAGGGCTCTGGGAAGGGAACGAGTGTTCTCTGCATCAACAGGGTGCTTTCATAGCCTGGGTGGGAGCCTCTCCTCAGACGCCCTAGAGATAAAGGAAACTTGACGTGAGTTCTTTCCTCCAGGTAAAGCCTTGACTAGCCCTGCCGAAGCTGAGCTTGAAGCAGTTTCCTTGTGGCATTTGTTTTAGGTCTGTTTTCTTTTAAGGTTAGTAAGCTTGTCAAGACACCGAGGACCTCTCGTGGGCACCCTATTCCCTGCAAGAGCACCGAGTACCAGCAGGCTCCACTGGGCTACTAAGAAACATCCAGGCCCGGAAACGTTTCCCAGTCACTGTGTATTTTGTGTGTAGGGCAACACACTGCACTCTTCCTTGGAAGAGCTAGATTTCCTCAGCTCTCCAACAACTCCAGGAAATGTGTTCTCTCAATTCCTATATGTCATGCAAATCTCCCTCATTGCCCTTAGGCTGAGCAGCACTGAGAAACCAAAACTGCAACGCATTCCTTCTTTAAAGTCAAACCTTAAGACCCCATCCTTACAGGAGAAAGTCGGCTTGCTTTCCTGCTGTAACCAAAGCACAGTTCTTCCTCTTACACTCCAGGGTTTTAGAAGAAGCAGAGCCCGATAGCCTACCCAGAGCGCTCCCAAGGGGAGGCGGTTGGCTACACGCAGAATTCCGTGCCAAATAAACTTTATTCAAGGAAGGGACCGGTGTGTAGCTAGAGTGTATATTTACTTGGTAGAAATCACAAGGAGGTAGGCTGCATGTTCGCTGGAAACGGGGAACTTATGACACAAGCCTTGCTTACCCATTTTGAATGCTCCATTCAAGCTGCCTTGAAGCTGCCTAAATAACAATTTTAGGACGGGTCTCTAGTCTCTGTAGGCAAGGCTCTGGGAAGGGAACGAGTGTTCTCTACATCAACAGGGTGCTTTCATAGCCTGGGTGGGAGCCTCTCCTCAGACGCTCTACAGCTAAAAGGAAACTTGACGTGAGTCCTTTCCTCAAGGTAAAGCCTAGAATAGCCCTGCCGAAGTGGAAGCTTGGAGCGGAGTCCTTGAGGCATTAGTTTCAGGTCTGTTTCCTTTTAAGGTTAGTAAGCTTTTCAGGACACCGAGGACCTCGCCTGGGCGCCTTATTCCCTGGAAGACCACCGAGTACCGGCAGTCTCCACTGGGCTACTAAGAAACATCCAGGCCCGGACACCTTTCCCAGTCACTCTGTGTATTTTGTGTGTAGGCCAACACACTGCACTCTTCCTTGGAAGAGCTAGATTTCCTCAGCTCTCCAACAGCCCCAGGAAATGTGTTCTCTCACGTCCTACATATCATGCAAATCTGCCTCATTGCCCTAGGCTGAGCAGCTCTGAGAAACCAAAACTGCTTCGCATTCCTTCTACAAAGTCATACCTTAAGACCCCATCCTTACAGGAGAAAGTCAGCTTGCGTTTCTGCTGTAACCAAAGCACAGATCTTCCTCTTACACTGCAGGGTTTTAGAAGAAGCTAAGCCAGATAGCCTACCTAGAGCGCTCCTTGGGGGAGGCGGTTGGCTACACGCAGAACTCCGTGCCAAATAAACTTTATTCAAGGAAGGGACCAGTGTTTAGCTAGAGTGTATATTTACTTGGTAGAAATCACAAGTAGGTAGGCCGCGTGTTCGCTGGAAACGGTGACCTTATGGCACAAGCCTTGCTTTCCCATTTTGAATGCTCCATGCATGCTGCCTTGAAGTTACCTAAATAACAGTTTTAGGACGAGTCTTTAGTCATTGTAGGCAGGGCTCTGGGAAGGGAACGAGTGTTCTCTGCATCAACAGGGTGCTTTCATAGCCTGGGTGGGAGCCTCTCCTCAGACGCCCTAGAGATAAAGGAAACTTGACGTGAGTTCTTTCCTCCAGGTAAAGCCTTGACTAGCCCTGCCGAAGCTGAGCTTGAAGCAGTTTCCTTGTGGCATTTGTTTTAGGTCTGTTTTCTTTTAAGGTTAGTAAGCTTGTCAAGACACCGAGGACCTCTCGTGGGCACCCTATTCCCTGCAAGAGCACCGAGTACCAGCAGGCTCCACTGGGCTACTAAGAAACATCCAGGCCCGGAAACGTTTCCCAGTCACTGTGTATTTTGTGTGTAGGGCAACACACTGCACTCTTCCTTGGAAGAGCTAGATTTCCTCAGCTCTCCAACAACTCCAGGAAATGTGTTCTCTCAATTCCTATATGTCATGCAAATCTCCCTCATTGCCCTTAGGCTGAGCAGCACTGAGAAACCAAAACTGCAACGCATTCCTTCTTTAAAGTCAAACCTTAAGACCCCATCCTTACAGGAGAAAGTCGGCTTGCTTTCCTGCTGTAACCAAAGCACAGTTCTTCCTCTTACACTCCAGGGTTTTAGAAGAAGCAGAGCCCGATAGCCTACCCAGAGCGCTCCCAAGGGGAGGCGGTTGGCTACACGCAGAATTCCGTGCCAAATAAACTTTATTCAAGGAAGGGACCGGTGTGTAGCTAGAGTGTATATTTACTTGGTAGAAATCACAAGGACGTAGGCTGCATGTTCGCTGGAAACGGGGAACTTATGGCACAAGCCTTGCTTACCCATTTTGAATGCTCCATTCAAGCTGCCTTGAAGCTGCCTAAATAACAATTTTAGGACGGGTCTCTAGTCTCTGTAGGCAAGGCTCTGGGAAGGGAACGAGTGTTCTCTACATCAACAGGGTGCTTTCATAGCCTGGGTGGGAGCCTCTCCTCAGACGCTCTACAGCTAAAAGGAAACTTGACGTGAGTCCTTTCCTCAAGGTAAAGCCTAGAATAGCCCTGCCGAAGTGGAAGCTTGGAGCGGAGTCCTTGAGGCATTAGTTTCAGGTCTGTTTCCTTTTAAGGTTAGTAAGCTTTTCGGGACACCGAGGACCTCGCCTGGGCACCTTATTCCCTGGAAGACCACCGAGTACCGGCAGTCTCCACTGGGCTACTTAAGAAACATCCAGGCCCTGACACCTTTCCCAGTCACTCTGTGTATTTTGTGTGTAGGCCAACACACTGCACTCTTCCTTGGAAGAGCTAGATTTCTTCAGCTCTCCAACAGCCCCAGGAAATGTGTTCTCTCACGTCCTACATATCATGCAAATCTGCCTCATTGCCCTAGGCTGAGCAGCTCTGAGAAACCAAAACTGCTTCGCATTCCTTCTACAAAGTCATACCTTAAGACCCCATCCTTACAGGAGAAAGTCAGCTTGCGTTTCTGCTGTAACCAAAGCACAGATCTTCCTCTTACACTGCAGGGTTTTAGAAGAAGCTAAGCCAGATAGCCTACCTAGAGCGCTCCTTGGGGGAGGCTGTTGGCTACACGCAGAACTCCGTGCCAAATAAACTTTATTCAAGGAAGGGACCAGTGTTTAGCTAGAGTGTATATTTACTTGGTAGAAATCACAAGTAGGTAGGCCGCGTGTTCGCTGGAAACGGTGACCTTATGGCACAAGCCTTGCTTTCCCATTTTGAATGCTCCATGCATGCTGCCTTGAAGTTACCTAAATAACAGTTTTAGGACGAGTCTTTAGTCATTGTAGGCAGGGCTCTGGGAAGGGAACGAGTGTTCTCTGCATCAACAGGGTGCTTTCATAGCCTGGGTGGGAGCCTCTCCTCAGACGCCCTAGAGATAAAGGAAACTTGACGTGAGTTCTTTCCTCCAGGTAAAGCCTTGACTAGCCCTGCCGAAGCTGAGCTTGAAGCAGTTTCCTTGTGGCATTTGTTTTAGGTCTGTTTTCTTTTAAGGTTAGTAAGCTTGTCAAGACACCGAGGACCTCTCGTGGGCACCCTATTCCCTGCAAGAGCACCGAGTACCAGCAGGCTCCACTGGGCTACTAAGAAACATCCAGGCCCGGAAACGTTTCCCAGTCACTGTGTATTTTGTGTGTAGGGCAACACACTGCACTCTTCCTTGGAAGAGCTAGATTTCCTCAGCTCTCCAACAACTCCAGGAAATGTGTTCTCTCAATTCCTATATGTCATGCAAATCTCCCTCATTGCCCTTAGGCTGAGCAGCACTGAGAAACCAAAACTGCAACGCATTCCTTCTTTAAAGTCAAACCTTAAGACCCCATCCTTACAGGAGAAAGTCGGCTTGCTTTCCTGCTGTAACCAAAGCACAGTTCTTCCTCTTACACTCCAGGGTTTTAGAAGAAGCAGAGCCCGATAGCCTACCCAGAGCGCTCCCAAGGGGAGGCGGTTGGCTACACGCAGAATTCCGTGCCAAATAAACTTTATTCAAGGAAGGGACCGGTGTGTAGCTAGAGTGTATATTTACTTGGTAGAAATCACAAGGAGGTAGGCTGCATGTTCGCTGGAAACGGGGAACTTATGACACAAGCCTTGCTTACCCATTTTGAATGCTCCATTCAAGCTGCCTTGAAGCTGCCTAAATAACAATTTTAGGACGGGTCTCTAGTCTCTGTAGGCAAGGCTCTGGGAAGGGAACGAGTGTTCTCTACATCAACAGGGTGCTTTCATAGCCTGGGTGGGAGCCTCTCCTCAGACGCTCTACAGCTAAAAGGAAACTTGACGTGAGTCCTTTCCTCAAGGTAAAGCCTAGAATAGCCCTGCCGAAGTGGAAGCTTGGAGCGGAGTCCTTGAGGCATTAGTTTCAGGTCTGTTTCCTTTTAAGGTTAGTAAGCTTTTCAGGACACCGAGGACCTCGCCTGGGCGCCTTATTCCCTGGAAGACCACCGAGTACCGGCAGTCTCCACTGGGCTACTAAGAAACATCCAGGCCCGGACACCTTTCCCAGTCACTCTGTGTATTTTGTGTGTAGGCCAACACACTGCACTCTTCCTTGGAAGAGCTAGATTTCCTCAGCTCTCCAACAGCCCCAGGAAATGTGTTCTCTCACGTCCTACATATCATGCAAATCTGCCTCATTGCCCTAGGCTGAGCAGCTCTGAGAAACCAAAACTGCTTCGCATTCCTTCTACAAAGTCATACCTTAAGACCCCATCCTTACAGGAGAAAGTCAGCTTGCGTTTCTGCTGTAACCAAAGCACAGATCTTCCTCTTACACTGCAGGGTTTTAGAAGAAGCTAAGCCAGATAGCCTACCTAGAGCGCTCCTTGGGGGAGGCTGTTGGGTACACGCAGAACCCCGTGCCAAATAAACTTTATTCAAGGAAGGGACCAGTGTTTAGCTAGAGTGTATATTTACTTGGTAGAAATCACAAGTAGGTAGGCCGCGTGTTCGCTGGAAACGGTGACCTTATGGCACAAGCCTTGCTTTCCCATTTTGAATGCTCCATGCATGCTGCCTTGAAGTTACCTAAATAACAGTTTTAGGACGAGTCTTTAGTCATTGTAGGCAGGGCTCTGGGAAGGGAACGAGTGTTCTCTGCATCAACAGGGTGCTTTCATAGCCTGGGTGGGAGCCTCTCCTCAGACGCCCTAGAGATAAAGGAAACTTGACGTGAGTTCTTTCCTCCAGGTAAAGCCTTGACTAGCCCTGCCGAAGCTGAGCTTGAAGCAGTTTCCTTGTGGCATTTGTTTTAGGTCTGTTTTCTTTTAAGGTTAGTAAGCTTGTCAAGACACCGAGGACCTCTCGTGGGCACCCTATTCCCTGCAAGAGCACCGAGTACCAGCAGGCTCCACTGGGCTACTAAGAAACATCCAGGCCCGGAAACGTTTCCCAGTCACTGTGTATTTTGTGTGTAGGGCAACACACTGCACTCTTCCTTGGAAGAGCTAGATTTCCTCAGCTCTCCAACAACTCCAGGAAATGTGTTCTCTCAATTCCTATATGTCATGCAAATCTCCCTCATTGCCCTTAGGCTGAGCAGCACTGAGAAACCAAAACTGCAACGCATTCCTTCTTTAAAGTCAAACCTTAAGACCCCATCCTTACAGGAGAAAGTCGGCTTGCTTTCCTGCTGTAACCAAAGCACAGTTCTTCCTCTTACACTCCAGGGTTTTAGAAGAAGCAGAGCCCGATAGCCTACCCAGAGCGCTCCCAAGGGGAGGCGGTTGGCTACACGCAGAATTCCGTGCCAAATAAACTTTATTCAAGGAAGGGACCGGTGTGTAGCTAGAGTGTATATTTACTTGGTAGAAATCACAAGGAGGTAGGCTGCATGTTCGCTGGAAACGGGGAACTTATGACACAAGCCTTGCTTACCCATTTTGAATGCTCCATTCAAGCTGCCTTGAAGCTGCCTAAATAACAATTTTAGGACGGGTCTCTAGTCTCTGTAGGCAAGGCTCTGGGAAGGGAACGAGTGTTCTCTACATCAACAGGGTGCTTTCATAGCCTGGGTGGGAGCCTCTCCTCAGACGCTCTACAGCTAAAAGGAAACTTGACGTGAGTCCTTTCCTCAAGGTAAAGCCTAGAATAGCCCTGCCGAAGTGGAAGCTTGGAGCGGAGTCCTTGAGGCATTAGTTTCAGGTCTGTTTCCTTTTAAGGTTAGTAAGCTTTTCAGGACACCGAGGACCTCGCCTGGGCGCCTTATTCCCTGGAAGACCACCGAGTACCGGCAGTCTCCACTGGGCTACTAAGAAACATCCAGGCCCGGACACCTTTCCCAGTCACTCTGTGTATTTTGTGTGTAGGCCAACACACTGCACTCTTCCTTGGAAGAGCTAGATTTCCTCAGCTCTCCAACAGCCCCAGGAAATGTGTTCTCTCACGTCCTACATATCATGCAAATCTGCCTCATTGCCCTAGGCTGAGCAGCTCTGAGAAACCAAAACTGCTTCGCATTCCTTCTACAAAGTCATACCTTAAGACCCCATCCTTACAGGAGAAAGTCAGCTTGCGTTTCTGCTGTAACCAAAGCACAGATCTTCCTCTTACACTGCAGGGTTTTAGAAGAAGCTAAGCCAGATAGCCTACCTAGAGCGCTCCTTGGGGGAGGCGGTTGGCTACACGCAGAACTCCGTGCCAAATAAACTTTATTCAAGGAAGGGACCAGTGTTTAGCTAGAGTGTATATTTACTTGGTAGAAATCACAAGTAGGTAGGCCGCGTGTTCGCTGGAAACGGTGACCTTATGGCACAAGCCTTGCTTTCCCATTTTGAATGCTCCATGCATGCTGCCTTGAAGTTACCTAAATAACAGTTTTAGGACGAGTCTTTAGTCATTGTAGGCAGGGCTCTGGGAAGGGAACGAGTGTTCTCTGCATCAACAGGGTGCTTTCATAGCCTGGGTGGGAGCCTCTCCTCAGACGCCCTAGAGATAAAGGAAACTTGACGTGAGTTCTTTCCTCCAGGTAAAGCCTTGACTAGCCCTGCCGAAGCTGAGCTTGAAGCAGTTTCCTTGTGGCATTTGTTTTAGGTCTGTTTTCTTTTAAGGTTAGTAAGCTTGTCAAGACACCGAGGACCTCTCGTGGGCACCCTATTCCCTGCAAGAGCACCGAGTACCAGCAGGCTCCACTGGGCTACTAAGAAACATCCAGGCCCGGAAACGTTTCCCAGTCACTGTGTATTTTGTGTGTAGGGCAACACACTGCACTCTTCCTTGGAAGAGCTAGATTTCCTCAGCTCTCCAACAACTCCAGGAAATGTGTTCTCTCAATTCCTATATGTCATGCAAATCTCCCTCATTGCCCTTAGGCTGAGCAGCACTGAGAAACCAAAACTGCAACGCATTCCTTCTTTAAAGTCAAACCTTAAGACCCCATCCTTACAGGAGAAAGTCGGCTTGCTTTCCTGCTGTAACCAAAGCACAGTTCTTCCTCTTACACTCCAGGGTTTTAGAAGAAGCAGAGCCCGATAGCCTACCCAGAGCGCTCCCAAGGGGAGGCGGTTGGCTACACGCAGAATTCCGTGCCAAATAAACTTTATTCAAGGAAGGGACCGGTGTGTAGCTAGAGTGTATATTTACTTGGTAGAAATCACAAGGAGGTAGGCTGCATGTTCGCTGGAAACGGGGAACTTATGACACAAGCCTTGCTTACCCATTTTGAATGCTCCATTCAAGCTGCCTTGAAGCTGCCTAAATAACAATTTTAGGACGGGTCTCTAGTCTCTGTAGGCAAGGCTCTGGGAAGGGAACGAGTGTTCTCTACATCAACAGGGTGCTTTCATAGCCTGGGTGGGAGCCTCTCCTCAGACGCTCTACAGCTAAAAGGAAACTTGACGTGAGTCCTTTCCTCAAGGTAAAGCCTAGAATAGCCCTGCCGAAGTGGAAGCTTGGAGCGGAGTCCTTGAGGCATTAGTTTCAGGTCTGTTTCCTTTTAAGGTTAGTAAGCTTTTCAGGACACCGAGGACCTCGCCTGGGCGCCTTATTCCCTGGAAGACCACCGAGTACCGGCAGTCTCCACTGGGCTACTAAGAAACATCCAGGCCCGGACACCTTTCCCAGTCACTCTGTGTATTTTGTGTGTAGGCCAACACACTGCACTCTTCCTTGGAAGAGCTAGATTTCCTCAGCTCTCCAACAGCCCCAGGAAATGTGTTCTCTCACGTCCTACATATCATGCAAATCTGCCTCATTGCCCTAGGCTGAGCAGCTCTGAGAAACCAAAACTGCTTCGCATTCCTTCTACAAAGTCATACCTTAAGACCCCATCCTTACAGGAGAAAGTCAGCTTGCGTTTCTGCTGTAACCAAAGCACAGATCTTCCTCTTACACTGCAGGGTTTTAGAAGAAGCTAAGCCAGATAGCCTACCTAGAGCGCTCCTTGGGGGAGGCTGTTGGGTACACGCAGAACCCCGTGCCAAATAAACTTTATTCAAGGAAGGGACCAGTGTTTAGCTAGAGTGTATATTTACTTGGTAGAAATCACAAGTAGGTAGGCCGCGTGTTCGCTGGAAACGGTGACCTTATGGCACAAGCCTTGCTTTCCCATTTTGAATGCTCCATGCATGCTGCCTTGAAGTTACCTAAATAACAGTTTTAGGACGAGTCTTTAGTCATTGTAGGCAGGGCTCTGGGAAGGGAACGAGTGTTCTCTGCATCAACAGGGTGCTTTCATAGCCTGGGTGGGAGCCTCTCCTCAGACGCCCTAGAGATAAAGGAAACTTGACGTGAGTTCTTTCCTCCAGGTAAAGCCTTGACTAGCCCTGCCGAAGCTGAGCTTGAAGCAGTTTCCTTGTGGCATTTGTTTTAGGTCTGTTTTCTTTTAAGGTTAGTAAGCTTGTCAAGACACCGAGGACCTCTCGTGGGCACCCTATTCCCTGCAAGAGCACCGAGTACCAGCAGGCTCCACTGGGCTACTAAGAAACATCCAGGCCCGGAAACGTTTCCCAGTCACTGTGTATTTTGTGTGTAGGGCAACACACTGCACTCTTCCTTGGAAGAGCTAGATTTCCTCAGCTCTCCAACAACTCCAGGAAATGTGTTCTCTCAATTCCTATATGTCATGCAAATCTCCCTCATTGCCCTTAGGCTGAGCAGCACTGAGAAACCAAAACTGCAACGCATTCCTTCTTTAAAGTCAAACCTTAAGACCCCATCCTTACAGGAGAAAGTCGGCTTGCTTTCCTGCTGTAACCAAAGCACAGTTCTTCCTCTTACACTCCAGGGTTTTAGAAGAAGCAGAGCCCGATAGCCTACCCAGAGCGCTCCCAAGGGGAGGCGGTTGGCTACACGCAGAATTCCGTGCCAAATAAACTTTATTCAAGGAAGGGACCGGTGTGTAGCTAGAGTGTATATTTACTTGGTAGAAATCACAAGGAGGTAGGCTGCATGTTCGCTGGAAACGGGGAACTTATGACACAAGCCTTGCTTACCCATTTTGAATGCTCCATTCAAGCTGCCTTGAAGCTGCCTAAATAACAATTTTAGGACGGGTCTCTAGTCTCTGTAGGCAAGGCTCTGGGAAGGGAACGAGTGTTCTCTACATCAACAGGGTGCTTTCATAGCCTGGGTGGGAGCCTCTCCTCAGACGCTCTACAGCTAAAAGGAAACTTGACGTGAGTCCTTTCCTCAAGGTAAAGCCTAGAATAGCCCTGCCGAAGTGGAAGCTTGGAGCGGAGTCCTTGAGGCATTAGTTTCAGGTCTGTTTCCTTTTAAGGTTAGTAAGCTTTTCAGGACACCGAGGACCTCGCCTGGGCGCCTTATTCCCTGGAAGACCACCGAGTACCGGCAGTCTCCACTGGGCTACTAAGAAACATCCAGGCCCGGACACCTTTCCCAGTCACTCTGTGTATTTTGTGTGTAGGCCAACACACTGCACTCTTCCTTGGAAGAGCTAGATTTCCTCAGCTCTCCAACAGCCCCAGGAAATGTGTTCTCTCACGTCCTACATATCATGCAAATCTGCCTCATTGCCCTAGGCTGAGCAGCTCTGAGAAACCAAAACTGCTTCGCATTCCTTCTACAAAGTCATACCTTAAGACCCCATCCTTACAGGAGAAAGTCAGCTTGCGTTTCTGCTGTAACCAAAGCACAGATCTTCCTCTTACACTGCAGGGTTTTAGAAGAAGCTAAGCCAGATAGCCTACCTAGAGCGCTCCTTGGGGGAGGCGGTTGGCTACACGCAGAACTCCGTGCCAAATAAACTTTATTCAAGGAAGGGACCAGTGTTTAGCTAGAGTGTATATTTACTTGGTAGAAATCACAAGTAGGTAGGCCGCGTGTTCGCTGGAAACGGTGACCTTATGGCACAAGCCTTGCTTTCCCATTTTGAATGCTCCATGCATGCTGCCTTGAAGTTACCTAAATAACAGTTTTAGGACGAGTCTTTAGTCATTGTAGGCAGGGCTCTGGGAAGGGAACGAGTGTTCTCTGCATCAACAGGGTGCTTTCATAGCCTGGGTGGGAGCCTCTCCTCAGACGCCCTAGAGATAAAGGAAACTTGACGTGAGTTCTTTCCTCCAGGTAAAGCCTTGACTAGCCCTGCCGAAGCTGAGCTTGAAGCAGTTTCCTTGTGGCATTTGTTTTAGGTCTGTTTTCTTTTAAGGTTAGTAAGCTTGTCAAGACACCGAGGACCTCTCGTGGGCACCCTATTCCCTGCAAGAGCACCGAGTACCAGCAGGCTCCACTGGGCTACTAAGAAACATCCAGGCCCGGAAACGTTTCCCAGTCACTGTGTATTTTGTGTGTAGGGCAACACACTGCACTCTTCCTTGGAAGAGCTAGATTTCCTCAGCTCTCCAACAACTCCAGGAAATGTGTTCTCTCAATTCCTATATGTCATGCAAATCTCCCTCATTGCCCTTAGGCTGAGCAGCACTGAGAAACCAAAACTGCAACGCATTCCTTCTTTAAAGTCAAACCTTAAGACCCCATCCTTACAGGAGAAAGTCGGCTTGCTTTCCTGCTGTAACCAAAGCACAGTTCTTCCTCTTACACTCCAGGGTTTTAGAAGAAGCAGAGCCCGATAGCCTACCCAGAGCGCTCCCAAGGGGAGGCGGTTGGCTACACGCAGAATTCCGTGCCAAATAAACTTTATTCAAGGAAGGGACCGGTGTGTAGCTAGAGTGTATATTTACTTGGTAGAAATCACAAGGAGGTAGGCTGCATGTTCGCTGGAAACGGGGAACTTATGACACAAGCCTTGCTTACCCATTTTGAATGCTCCATTCAAGCTGCCTTGAAGCTGCCTAAATAACAATTTTAGGACGGGTCTCTAGTCTCTGTAGGCAAGGCTCTGGGAAGGGAACGAGTGTTCTCTACATCAACAGGGTGCTTTCATAGCCTGGGTGGGAGCCTCTCCTCAGACGCTCTACAGCTAAAAGGAAACTTGACGTGAGTCCTTTCCTCAAGGTAAAGCCTAGAATAGCCCTGCCGAAGTGGAAGCTTGGAGCGGAGTCCTTGAGGCATTAGTTTCAGGTCTGTTTCCTTTTAAGGTTAGTAAGCTTTTCAGGACACCGAGGACCTCGCCTGGGCGCCTTATTCCCTGGAAGACCACCGAGTACCGGCAGTCTCCACTGGGCTACTAAGAAACATCCAGGCCCGGACACCTTTCCCAGTCACTCTGTGTATTTTGTGTGTAGGCCAACACACTGCACTCTTCCTTGGAAGAGCTAGATTTCCTCAGCTCTCCAACAGCCCCAGGAAATGTGTTCTCTCACGTCCTACATATCATGCAAATCTGCCTCATTGCCCTAGGCTGAGCAGCTCTGAGAAACCAAAACTGCTTCGCATTCCTTCTACAAAGTCATACCTTAAGACCCCATCCTTACAGGAGAAAGTCAGCTTGCGTTTCTGCTGTAACCAAAGCACAGATCTTCCTCTTACACTGCAGGGTTTTAGAAGAAGCTAAGCCAGATAGCCTACCTAGAGCGCTCCTTGGGGGAGGCTGTTGGGTACACGCAGAACCCCGTGCCAAATAAACTTTATTCAAGGAAGGGACCAGTGTTTAGCTAGAGTGTATATTTACTTGGTAGAAATCACAAGTAGGTAGGCCGCGTGTTCGCTGGAAACGGTGACCTTATGGCACAAGCCTTGCTTTCCCATTTTGAATGCTCCATGCATGCTGCCTTGAAGTTACCTAAATAACAGTTTTAGGACGAGTCTTTAGTCATTGTAGGCAGGGCTCTGGGAAGGGAACGAGTGTTCTCTGCATCAACAGGGTGCTTTCATAGCCTGGGTGGGAGCCTCTCCTCAGACGCCCTAGAGATAAAGGAAACTTGACGTGAGTTCTTTCCTCCAGGTAAAGCCTTGACTAGCCCTGCCGAAGCTGAGCTTGAAGCAGTTTCCTTGTGGCATTTGTTTTAGGTCTGTTTTCTTTTAAGGTTAGTAAGCTTGTCAAGACACCGAGGACCTCTCGTGGGCACCCTATTCCCTGCAAGAGCACCGAGTACCAGCAGGCTCCACTGGGCTACTAAGAAACATCCAGGCCCGGAAACGTTTCCCAGTCACTGTGTATTTTGTGTGTAGGGCAACACACTGCACTCTTCCTTGGAAGAGCTAGATTTCCTCAGCTCTCCAACAACTCCAGGAAATGTGTTCTCTCAATTCCTATATGTCATGCAAATCTCCCTCATTGCCCTTAGGCTGAGCAGCACTGAGAAACCAAAACTGCAACGCATTCCTTCTTTAAAGTCAAACCTTAAGACCCCATCCTTACAGGAGAAAGTCGGCTTGCTTTCCTGCTGTAACCAAAGCACAGTTCTTCCTCTTACACTCCAGGGTTTTAGAAGAAGCAGAGCCCGATAGCCTACCCAGAGCGCTCCCAAGGGGAGGCGGTTGGCTACACGCAGAATTCCGTGCCAAATAAACTTTATTCAAGGAAGGGACCGGTGTGTAGCTAGAGTGTATATTTACTTGGTAGAAATCACAAGGAGGTAGGCTGCATGTTCGCTGGAAACGGGGAACTTATGACACAAGCCTTGCTTACCCATTTTGAATGCTCCATTCAAGCTGCCTTGAAGCTGCCTAAATAACAATTTTAGGACGGGTCTCTAGTCTCTGTAGGCAAGGCTCTGGGAAGGGAACGAGTGTTCTCTACATCAACAGGGTGCTTTCATAGCCTGGGTGGGAGCCTCTCCTCAGACGCTCTACAGCTAAAAGGAAACTTGACGTGAGTCCTTTCCTCAAGGTAAAGCCTAGAATAGCCCTGCCGAAGTGGAAGCTTGGAGCGGAGTCCTTGAGGCATTAGTTTCAGGTCTGTTTCCTTTTAAGGTTAGTAAGCTTTTCAGGACACCGAGGACCTCGCCTGGGCGCCTTATTCCCTGGAAGACCACCGAGTACCGGCAGTCTCCACTGGGCTACTAAGAAACATCCAGGCCCGGACACCTTTCCCAGTCACTCTGTGTATTTTGTGTGTAGGCCAACACACTGCACTCTTCCTTGGAAGAGCTAGATTTCCTCAGCTCTCCAACAGCCCCAGGAAATGTGTTCTCTCACGTCCTACATATCATGCAAATCTGCCTCATTGCCCTAGGCTGAGCAGCTCTGAGAAACCAAAACTGCTTCGCATTCCTTCTACAAAGTCATACCTTAAGACCCCATCCTTACAGGAGAAAGTCAGCTTGCGTTTCTGCTGTAACCAAAGCACAGATCTTCCTCTTACACTGCAGGGTTTTAGAAGAAGCTAAGCCAGATAGCCTACCTAGAGCGCTCCTTGGGGGAGGCGGTTGGCTACACGCAGAACTCCGTGCCAAATAAACTTTATTCAAGGAAGGGACCAGTGTTTAGCTAGAGTGTATATTTACTTGGTAGAAATCACAAGTAGGTAGGCCGCGTGTTCGCTGGAAACGGTGACCTTATGGCACAAGCCTTGCTTTCCCATTTTGAATGCTCCATGCATGCTGCCTTGAAGTTACCTAAATAACAGTTTTAGGACGAGTCTTTAGTCATTGTAGGCAGGGCTCTGGGAAGGGAACGAGTGTTCTCTGCATCAACAGGGTGCTTTCATAGCCTGGGTGGGAGCCTCTCCTCAGACGCCCTAGAGATAAAGGAAACTTGACGTGAGTTCTTTCCTCCAGGTAAAGCCTTGACTAGCCCTGCCGAAGCTGAGCTTGAAGCAGTTTCCTTGTGGCATTTGTTTTAGGTCTGTTTTCTTTTAAGGTTAGTAAGCTTGTCAAGACACCGAGGACCTCTCGTGGGCACCCTATTCCCTGCAAGAGCACCGAGTACCAGCAGGCTCCACTGGGCTACTAAGAAACATCCAGGCCCGGAAACGTTTCCCAGTCACTGTGTATTTTGTGTGTAGGGCAACACACTGCACTCTTCCTTGGAAGAGCTAGATTTCCTCAGCTCTCCAACAACTCCAGGAAATGTGTTCTCTCAATTCCTATATGTCATGCAAATCTCCCTCATTGCCCTTAGGCTGAGCAGCACTGAGAAACCAAAACTGCAACGCATTCCTTCTTTAAAGTCAAACCTTAAGACCCCATCCTTACAGGAGAAAGTCGGCTTGCTTTCCTGCTGTAACCAAAGCACAGTTCTTCCTCTTACACTCCAGGGTTTTAGAAGAAGCAGAGCCCGATAGCCTACCCAGAGCGCTCCCAAGGGGAGGCGGTTGGCTACACGCAGAATTCCGTGCCAAATAAACTTTATTCAAGGAAGGGACCGGTGTGTAGCTAGAGTGTATATTTACTTGGTAGAAATCACAAGGACGTAGGCTGCATGTTCGCTGGAAACGGGGAACTTATGGCACAAGCCTTGCTTACCCATTTTGAATGCTCCATTCAAGCTGCCTTGAAGCTGCCTAAATAACAATTTTAGGACGGGTCTCTAGTCTCTGTAGGCAAGGCTCTGGGAAGGGAACGAGTGTTCTCTACATCAACAGGGTGCTTTCATAGCCTGGGTGGGAGCCTCTCCTCAGACGCTCTACAGCTAAAAGGAAACTTGACGTGAGTCCTTTCCTCAAGGTAAAGCCTAGAATAGCCCTGCCGAAGTGGAAGCTTGGAGCGGAGTCCTTGAGGCATTAGTTTCAGGTCTGTTTCCTTTTAAGGTTAGTAAGCTTTTCGGGACACCGAGGACCTCGCCTGGGCACCTTATTCCCTGGAAGACCACCGAGTACCGGCAGTCTCCACTGGGCTACTTAAGAAACATCCAGGCCCTGACACCTTTCCCAGTCACTCTGTGTATTTTGTGTGTAGGCCAACACACTGCACTCTTCCTTGGAAGAGCTAGATTTCTTCAGCTCTCCAACAGCCCCAGGAAATGTGTTCTCTCACGTCCTACATATCATGCAAATCTGCCTCATTGCCCTAGGCTGAGCAGCTCTGAGAAACCAAAACTGCTTCGCATTCCTTCTACAAAGTCATACCTTAAGACCCCATCCTTACAGGAGAAAGTCAGCTTGCGTTTCTGCTGTAACCAAAGCACAGATCTTCCTCTTACACTGCAGGGTTTTAGAAGAAGCTAAGCCAGATAGCCTACCTAGAGCGCTCCTTGGGGGAGGCTGTTGGCTACACGCAGAACTCCGTGCCAAATAAACTTTATTCAAGGAAGGGACCAGTGTTTAGCTAGAGTGTATATTTACTTGGTAGAAATCACAAGTAGGTAGGCCGCGTGTTCGCTGGAAACGGTGACCTTATGGCACAAGCCTTGCTTTCCCATTTTGAATGCTCCATGCATGCTGCCTTGAAGTTACCTAAATAACAGTTTTAGGACGAGTCTTTAGTCATTGTAGGCAGGGCTCTGGGAAGGGAACGAGTGTTCTCTGCATCAACAGGGTGCTTTCATAGCCTGGGTGGGAGCCTCTCCTCAGACGCCCTAGAGATAAAGGAAACTTGACGTGAGTTCTTTCCTCCAGGTAAAGCCTTGACTAGCCCTGCCGAAGCTGAGCTTGAAGCAGTTTCCTTGTGGCATTTGTTTTAGGTCTGTTTTCTTTTAAGGTTAGTAAGCTTGTCAAGACACCGAGGACCTCTCGTGGGCACCCTATTCCCTGCAAGAGCACCGAGTACCAGCAGGCTCCACTGGGCTACTAAGAAACATCCAGGCCCGGAAACGTTTCCCAGTCACTGTGTATTTTGTGTGTAGGGCAACACACTGCACTCTTCCTTGGAAGAGCTAGATTTCCTCAGCTCTCCAACAACTCCAGGAAATGTGTTCTCTCAATTCCTATATGTCATGCAAATCTCCCTCATTGCCCTTAGGCTGAGCAGCACTGAGAAACCAAAACTGCAACGCATTCCTTCTTTAAAGTCAAACCTTAAGACCCCATCCTTACAGGAGAAAGTCGGCTTGCTTTCCTGCTGTAACCAAAGCACAGTTCTTCCTCTTACACTCCAGGGTTTTAGAAGAAGCAGAGCCCGATAGCCTACCCAGAGCGCTCCCAAGGGGAGGCGGTTGGCTACACGCAGAATTCCGTGCCAAATAAACTTTATTCAAGGAAGGGACCGGTGTGTAGCTAGAGTGTATATTTACTTGCTAGAAATCACAAGGACGTAGGCTGCATGTTCGCTGGAAACGGGGAACTTATGGCACAAGCCTTGCTTACCCATTTTGAATGCTCCATTCAAGCTGCCTTGAAGCTGCCTAAATAACAATTTTAGGACGGGTCTCTAGTCTCTGTAGGCAAGGCTCTGGGAAGGGAACGAGTGTTCTCTACATCAACAGGGTGCTTTCATAGCCTGGGTGGGAGCCTCTCCTCAGACGCTCTACAGCTAAAAGGAAACTTGACGTGAGTCCTTTCCTCAAGGTAAAGCCTAGAATAGCCCTGCCGAAGTGGAAGCTTGGAGCGGAGTCCTTGAGGCATTAGTTTCAGGTCTGTTTCCTTTTAAGGTTAGTAAGCTTTTCAGGACACCGAGGACCTCGCCTGGGCACCTTATTCCCTGGAAGACCACCGAGTACCGGCAGTCTCCACTGGGCTACTAAGAAACATCCAGGCCCGGACACCTTTCCCAGTCACTCTGTGTATTTTGTGTGTAGGCCAACACACTGCACTCTTCCTTGGAAGAGCTAGATTTCCTCAGCTCTCCAACAGCCCCAGGAAATGTGTTCTCTCACGTCCTACATATCATGCAAATCTGCCTCATTGCCCTAGGCTGAGCAGCTCTGAGAAACCAAAACTGCTTCGCATTCCTTCTACAAAGTCATACCTTAAGACCCCATCCTTACAGGAGAAAGTCAGCTTGCGTTTCTGCTGTAACCAAAGCACAGATCTTCCTCTTACACTGCAGGGTTTTAGAAGAAGCTAAGCCAGATAGCCTACCTAGAGCGCTCCTTGGGGGAGGCGGTTGGCTACACGCAGAACTCCGTGCCAAATAAACTTTATTCAAGGAAGGGACCAGTGTTTAGCTAGAGTGTATATTTACTTGGTAGAAATCACAAGTAGGTAGGCCGCGTGTTCGCTGGAAACGGTGACCTTATGGCACAAGCCTTGCTTTCCCATTTTGAATGCTCCATGCATGCTGCCTTGAAGTTACCTAAATAACAGTTTTAGGACGAGTCTTTAGTCATTGTAGGCAGGGCTCTGGGAAGGGAACGAGTGTTCTCTGCATCAACAGGGTGCTTTCATAGCCTGGGTGGGAGCCTCTCCTCAGAGGCCCTAGAGATAAAGGAAACTTGACGTGAGTTCTTTCCTCCAGGTAAAGCCTTGACTAGCCCTGCCGAAGCTGAGCTTGAAGCAGTTTCCTTGTGGCATTTGTTTTAGGTCTGTTTTCTTTTAAGGTTAGTAAGCTTGTCAAGACACCGAGGACCTCTCGTGGGCACCCTATTCCCTGCAAGAGCACCGAGTACCAGCAGGCTCCACTGGGCTACTAAGAAACATCCAGGCCCGGAAACGTTTCCCAGTCACTGTGTATTTTGTGTGTAGGGCAACACACTGCACTCTTCCTTGGAAGAGCTAGATTTCCTCAGCTCTCCAACAACTCCAGGAAATGTGTTCTCTCAATTCCTATATGTCATGCAAATCTCCCTCATTGCCCTTAGGCTGAGCAGCACTGAGAAACCAAAACTGCAACGCATTCCTTCTTTAAAGTCAAACCTTAAGACCCCATCCTTACAGGAGAAAGTCGGCTTGCTTTCCTGCTGTAACCAAAGCACAGTTCTTCCTCTTACACTCCAGGGTTTTAGAAGAAGCAGAGCCCGATAGCCTACCCAGAGCGCTCCCAAGGGGAGGCGGTTGGCTACACGCAGAATTCCGTGCCAAATAAACTTTATTCAAGGAAGGGACCGGTGTGTAGCTAGAGTGTATATTTACTTGGTAGAAATCACAAGGAGGTAGGCTGCATGTTCGCTGGAAACGGGGAACTTATGGCACAAGCCTTGCTTACCCATTTTGAATGCTCCATTCAAGCTGCCTTGAAGCTGCCTAAATAACAATTTTAGGACGGGTCTCTAGTCTCTGTAGGCAAGGCTCTGGGAAGGGAACGAGTGTTCTCTACATCAACAGGGTGCTTTCATAGCCTGGGTGGGAGCCTCTCCTCAGACGCTCTACAGCTAAAAGGAAACTTGACGTGAGTCCTTTCCTCAAGGTAAAGCCTAGAATAGCCCTGCCGAAGTGGAAGCTTGGAGCGGAGTCCTTGAGGCATTAGTTTCAGGTCTGTTTCCTTTTAAGGTTAGTAAGCTTTTCGGGACACCGAGGACCTCGCCTGGGCACCTTATTCCCTGGAAGACCACCGAGTACCGGCAGTCTCCACTGGGCTACTTAAGAAACATCCAGGCCCGGACACCTTTCCCAGTCACTCTGTGTATTTTGTGTGTAGGCCAACACACTGCACTCTTCCTTGGAAGAGCTAGATTTCTTCAGCTCTCCAACAGCCCCAGGAAATGTGTTCTCTCACGTCCTACATATCATGCAAATCTGCCTCATTGCCCTAGGCTGAGCAGCTCTGAGAAACCAAAACTGCTTCGCATTCCTTCTACAAAGTCATACCTTAAGACCCCATCCTTACAGGAGAAAGTCAGCTTGCGTTTCTGCTGTAACCAAAGCACAGATCTTCCTCTTACACTGCAGGGTTTTAGAAGAAGCTAAGCCAGATAGCCTACCTAGAGCGCTCCTTGGGGGAGGCGGTTGGCTACACGCAGAACTCCGTGCCAAATAAACTTTATTCAAGGAAGGGACCAGTGTTTAGCTAGAGTGTATATTTACTTGGTAGAAATCACAAGTAGGTAGGCCGCGTGTTCGCTGGAAACGGTGACCTTATGGCACAAGCCTTGCTTTCCCATTTTGAATGCTCCATGCATGCTGCCTTGAAGTTACCTAAATAACAGTTTTAGGACGAGTCTTTAGTCATTGTAGGCAGGGCTCTGGGAAGGGAACGAGTGTTCTCTGCATCAACAGGGTGCTTTCATAGCCTGGGTGGGAGCCTCTCCTCAGAGGCCCTAGAGATAAAGGAAACTTGACGTGAGTTCTTTCCTCCAGGTAAAGCCTTGACTAGCCCTGCCGAAGTTGAGCTTGAAGCAGTTTCCTTGTGGCATTTGTTTTAGGTCTGTTTTCTTTTAAGGTTAGTAAGCTTGTCAAGACACCGAGGACCTCTCGTGGGCACCCTATTCCCTGCAAGAGCACCGAGTACCAGCAGGCTCCACTGGGCTACTAAGAAACATCCAGGCCCGGAAACGTTTCCCAGTCACTGTGTATTTTGTGTGTAGGGCAACACACTGCACTCTTCCTTGGAAGAGCTAGATTTCCTCAGCTCTCCAACAACTCCAGGAAATGTGTTCTCTCAATTCCTATATGTCATGCAAATCTCCCTCATTGCCCTTAGGCTGAGCAGCACTGAGAAACCAAAACTGCAACGCATTCCTTCTTTAAAGTCAAACCTTAAGACCCCATCCTTACAGGAGAAAGTCGGCTTGCTTTCCTGCTGTAACCAAAGCACAGTTCTTCCTCTTACACTCCAGGGTTTTAGAAGAAGCAGAGCCCGATAGCCTACCCAGAGCGCTCCCAAGGGGAGGCGGTTGGCTACACGCAGAATTCCGTGCCAAATAAACTTTATTCAAGGAAGGGACCGGTGTGTAGCTAGAGTGTATATTTACTTGGTAGAAATCACAAGGAGGTAGGCTGCATGTTCGCTGGAAACGGGGAACTTATGGCACAAGCCTTGCTTACCCATTTTGAATGCTCCATTCAAGCTGCCTTGAAGCTGCCTAAATAACAATTTTAGGACGGGTCTCTAGTCTCTGTAGGCAAGGCTCTGGGAAGGGAACGAGTGTTCTCTACATCAACAGGGTGCTTTCATAGCCTGGGTGGGAGCCTCTCCTCAGACGCTCTACAGCTAAAAGGAAACTTGACGTGAGTCCTTTCCTCAAGGTAAAGCCTAGAATAGCCCTGCCGAAGTGGAAGCTTGGAGCGGAGTCCTTGAGGCATTAGTTTCAGGTCTGTTTCCTTTTAAGGTTAGTAAGCTTTTCAGGACACCGAGGACCTCGCCTGGGCACCTTATTCCCTGGAAGACCACCGAGTACCGGCAGTCTCCACTGGGCTACTTAAGAAACATCCAGGCCCGGACACATTTCCCAGTCACTCTGTGTATTTTGTGTGTAGGCCAACACACTGCACTCTTCCTTGGAAGAGCTAGATTTCTTCAGCTCTCCAACAGCCCCAGGAAATGTGTTCTCTCACGTCCTACATATCATGCAAATCTGCCTCATTGCCCTAGGCTGAGCAGCTCTGAGAAACCAAAACTGCTTCGCATTCCTTCTACAAAGTCATACCTTAAGACCCCATCCTTACAGGAGAAAGTCAGCTTGCGTTTCTGCTGTAACCAAAGCACAGATCTTCCTCTTACACTGCAGGGTTTTAGAAGAAGCTAAGCCAGATAGCCTACCTAGAGCGCTCCTTGGGGGAGGCGGTTGCCTACACGCAGAACTCCGTGCCAAATAAACTTTATTCAAGGAAGGGACCAGTGTTTAGCTAGAGTGTATATTTACTTGGTAGAAATCACAAGTAGGTAGGCCGCGTGTTCGCTGGAAACGGTGACCTTATGGCACAAGCCTTGCTTTCCCATTTTGAATGCTCCATGCATGCTGCCTTGAAGTTACCTAAATAACAGTTTTAGGACGAGTCTTTAGTCATTGTAGGCAGGGCTCTGGGAAGGGAACGAGTGTTCTCTGCATCAACAGGGTGCTTTCATAGCCTGGGTGGGAGCCTCTCCTCAGACGCCCTAGAGATAAAGGAAACTTGACGTGAGTTCTTTCCTCCAGGTAAAGCCTTGACTAGCCCTGCCGAAGCTGAGCTTGAAGCAGTTTCCTTGTGGCATTTGTTTTAGGTCTGTTTTCTTTTAAGGTTAGTAAGCTTGTCAAGACACCGAGGACCTCTCGTGGGCACCCTATTCCCTGCAAGAGCACCGAGTACCAGCAGGCTCCACTGGGCTACTAAGAAACATCCAGGCCCGGAAACGTTTCCCAGTCACTGTGTATTTTGTGTGTAGGGCAACACACTGCACTCTTCCTTGGAAGAGCTAGATTTCCTCAGCTCTCCAACAACTCCAGGCAATGTGTTCTCTCAATTCCTATATGTCATGCAAATCTCCCTCATTGCCCTTAGGCTGAGCAGCACTGAGAAACCAAAACTGCAACGCATTCCTTCTTTAAAGTCAAACCTTAAGACCCCATCCTTACAGGAGAAAGTCGGCTTGCTTTCCTGCTGTAACCAAAGCACAGTTCTTCCTCTTACACTCCAGGGTTTTAGAAGAAGCAGAGCCCGATAGCCTACCCAGAGCGCTCCCAAGGGGAGGCGGTTGGCTACACGCAGAATTCCGTGCCAAATAAACTTTATTCAAGGAAGGGACCGGTGTGTAGCTAGAGTGTATATTTACTTGGTAGAAATCACAAGGAGGTAGGCTGCATGTTCGCTGGAAACGGGGAACTTATGGCACAAGCCTTGCTTACCCATTTTGAATGCTCCATTCAAGCTGCCTTGAAGCTGCCTAAATAACAATTTTAGGACGGGTCTCTAGTCTCTGTAGGCAAGGCTCTGGGAAGGGAACGAGTGTTCTCTACATCAACAGGGTGCTTTCATAGCCTGGGTGGGAGCCTCTCCTCAGACGCTCTACAGCTAAAAGGAAACTTGACGTGAGTCCTTTCCTCAAGGTAAAGCCTAGAATAGCCCTGCCGAAGTGGAAGCTTGGAGCGGAGTCCTTGAGGCATTAGTTTCAGGTCTGTTTCCTTTTAAGGTTAGTAAGCTTTTCAGGACACTGAGGACCTCGCCTGGGCACCTTATTCCCTGGAAGACCACCGAGTACCGGCAGTCTCCACTGGGCTACTTAAGAAACATCCAGGCCCGGACACCTTTCCCAGTCACTCTGTGTATTTTGTGTGTAGGCCAACACACTGCACTCTTCCTTGGAAGAGCTAGATTTCTTCAGCTCTCCAACAGCCCCAGGAAATGTGTTCTCTCACGTCCTACATATCATGCAAATCTGCCTCATTGCCCTAGGCTGAGCAGCTCTGAGAAACCAAAACTGCTTCGCATTCCTTCTACAAAGTCATACCTTAAGACCCCATCCTTACAGGAGAAAGTCAGCTTGCGTTTCTGCTGTAACCAAAGCACAGATCTTCCTCTTACACTGCAGGGTTTTAGAAGAAGCTAAGCCAGATAGCCTACCTAGAGCGCTCCTTGGGGGAGGCGGTTGCCTACACGCAGAACTCCGTGCCAAATAAACTTTATTCAAGGAAGGGACCAGTGTTTAGCTAGAGTGTATATTTACTTGGTAGAAATCACAAGTAGGTAGGCCGCGTGTTCGCTGGAAACGGTGACCTTATGGCACAAGCCTTGCTTTCCCATTTTGAATGCTCCATGCATGCTGCCTTGAAGTTACCTAAATAACAGTTTTAGGACGAGTCTTTAGTCATTGTAGGCAGGGCTCTGGGAAGGGAACGAGTGTTCTCTGCATCAACAGGGTGCTTTCATAGCCTGGGTGGGAGCCTCTCCTCAGACGCCCTAGAGATAAAGGAAACTTGACGTGAGTTCTTTCCTCCAGGTAAAGCCTTGACTAGCCCTGCCGAAGTTGAGCTTGAAGCAGTTTCCTTGTGGCATTTGTTTTAGGTCTGTTTTCTTTTAAGGTTAGTAAGCTTGTCAAGACACCGAGGACCTCTCGTGGGCACCCTATTCCCTGCAAGAGCACCGAGTACCAGCAGGCTCCACTGGGCTACTAAGAAACATCCAGGCCCGGAAACGTTTCCCAGTCACTGTGTATTTTGTGTGTAGGGCAACACACTGCACTCTTCCTTGGAAGAGCTAGATTTCCTCAGCTCTCCAACAACTCCAGGAAATGTGTTCTCTCAATTCCTATATGTCATGCAAATCTCCCTCATTGCCCTTAGGCTGAGCAGCACTGAGAAACCAAAACTGCAACGCATTCCTTCTTTAAAGTCAAACCTTAAGACCCCATCCTTACAGGAGAAAGTCGGCTTGCTTTCCTGCTGTAACCAAAGCACAGTTCTTCCTCTTACACTCCAGGGTTTTAGAAGAAGCAGAGCCCGATAGCCTACCCAGAGCGCTCCCAAGGGGAGGCGGTTGGCTACACGCAGAATTCCGTGCCAAATAAACTTTATTCAAGGAAGGGACCGGTGTGTAGCTAGAGTGTATATTTACTTGGTAGAAATCACAAGGACGTAGGCTGCATGTTCGCTGGAAACGGGGAACTTATGGCACAAGCCTTGCTTACCCATTTTGAATGCTCCATTCAAGCTGCCTTGAAGCTGCCTAAATAACAATTTTAGGACGGGTCTCTAGTCTCTGTAGGCAAGGCTCTGGGAAGGGAACGAGTGTTCTCTACATCAACAGGGTGCTTTCATAGCCTGGGTGGGAGCCTCTCCTCAGACGCTCTACAGCTAAAAGGAAACTTGACGTGAGTCCTTTCCTCAAGGTAAAGCCTAGAATAGCCCTGCCGAAGTGGAAGCTTGGAGCGGAGTCCTTGAGGCATTAGTTTCAGGTCTGTTTCCTTTTAAGGTTAGTAAGCTTTTCAGGACACCGAGGACCTCGCCTGGGCACCTTATTCCCTGGAAGACCACCGAGTACCGGCAGTCTCCACTGGGCTACTAAGAAACATCCAGGCCCGGACACCTTTCCCAGTCACTCTGTGTATTTTGTGTGTAGGCCAACACACTGCACTCTTCCTTGGAAGAGCTAGATTTCCTCAGCTCTCCAACAGCCCCAGGAAATGTGTTCTCTCACGTCCTACATATCATGCAAATCTGCCTCATTGCCCTAGGCTGAGCAGCTCTGAGAAACCAAAACTGCTTCGCATTCCTTCTACAAAGTCATACCTTAAGACCCCATCCTTACAGGAGAAAGTCAGCTTGCGTTTCTGCTGTAACCAAAGCACAGATCTTCCTCTTACACTGCAGGGTTTTAGAAGAAGCTAAGCCAGATAGCCTACCTAGAGCGCTCCTTGGGGGAGGCGGTTGGCTACACGCAGAACTCCGTGCCAAATAAACTTTATTCAAGGAAGGGACCAGTGTTTAGCTAGAGTGTATATTTACTTGGTAGAAATCACAAGTAGGTAGGCCGCGTGTTCGCTGGAAACGGTGACCTTATGGCACAAGCCTTGCTTTCCCATTTTGAATGCTCCATGCATGCTGCCTTGAAGTTACCTAAATAACAGTTTTAGGACGAGTCTTTAGTCATTGTAGGCAGGGCTCTGGGAAGGGAACGAGTGTTCTCTGCATCAACAGGGTGCTTTCATAGCCTGGGTGGGAGCCTCTCCTCAGAGGCCCTAGAGATAAAGGAAACTTGACGTGAGTTCTTTCCTCCAGGTAAAGCCTTGACTAGCCCTGCCGAAGCTGAGCTTGAAGCAGTTTCCTTGTGGCATTTGTTTTAGGTCTGTTTTCTTTTAAGGTTAGTAAGCTTGTCAAGACACCGAGGACCTCTCGTGGGCACCCTATTCCCTGCAAGAGCACCGAGTACCAGCAGGCTCCACTGGGCTACTAAGAAACATCCAGGCCCGGAAACGTTTCCCAGTCACTGTGTATTTTGTGTGTAGGGCAACACACTGCACTCTTCCTTGGAAGAGCTAGATTTCCTCAGCTCTCCAACAACTCCAGGAAATGTGTTCTCTCAATTCCTATATGTCATGCAAATCTCCCTCATTGCCCTTAGGCTGAGCAGCACTGAGAAACCAAAACTGCAACGCATTCCTTCTTTAAAGTCAAACCTTAAGACCCCATCCTTACAGGAGAAAGTCGGCTTGCTTTCCTGCTGTAACCAAAGCACAGTTCTTCCTCTTACACTCCAGGGTTTTAGAAGAAGCAGAGCCCGATAGCCTACCCAGAGCGCTCCCAAGGGGAGGCGGTTGGCTACACGCAGAATTCCGTGCCAAATAAACTTTATTCAAGGAAGGGACCGGTGTGTAGCTAGAGTGTATATTTACTTGGTAGAAATCACAAGGACGTAGGCTGCATGTTCGCTGGAAACGGGGAACTTATGGCACAAGCCTTGCTTACCCATTTTGAATGCTCCATTCAAGCTGCCTTGAAGCTGCCTAAATAACAATTTTAGGACGGGTCTCTAGTCTCTGTAGGCAAGGCTCTGGGAAGGGAACGAGTGTTCTCTACATCAACAGGGTGCTTTCATAGCCTGGGTGGGAGCCTCTCCTCAGACGCTCTACAGCTAAAAGGAAACTTGACGTGAGTCCTTTCCTCAAGGTAAAGCCTAGAATAGCCCTGCCGAAGTGGAAGCTTGGAGCGGAGTCCTTGAGGCATTAGTTTCAGGTCTGTTTCCTTTTAAGGTTAGTAAGCTTTTCAGGACACCGAGGACCTCGCCTGGGCACCTTATTCCCTGGAAGACCACCGAGTACCGGCAGTCTCCACTGGGCTACTAAGAAACATCCAGGCCCGGACACCTTTCCCAGTCACTCTGTGTATTTTGTGTGTAGGCCAACACACTGCACTCTTCCTTGGAAGAGCTAGATTTCCTCAGCTCTCCAACAGCCCCAGGAAATGTGTTCTCTCACGTCCTACATATCATGCAAATCTGCCTCATTGCCCTAGGCTGAGCAGCTCTGAGAAACCAAAACTGCTTCGCATTCCTTCTACAAAGTCATACCTTAAGACCCCATCCTTACAGGAGAAAGTCAGCTTGCGTTTCTGCTGTAACCAAAGCACAGATCTTCCTCTTACACTGCAGGGTTTTAGAAGAAGCTAAGCCAGATAGCCTACCTAGAGCGCTCCTTGGGGGAGGCGGTTGGCTACACGCAGAACTCCGTGCCAAATAAACTTTATTCAAGGAAGGGACCAGTGTTTAGCTAGAGTGTATATTTACTTGGTAGAAATCACAAGTAGGTAGGCCGCGTGTTCGCTGGAAACGGTGACCTTATGGCACAAGCCTTGCTTTCCCATTTTGAATGCTCCATGCATGCTGCCTTGAAGTTACCTAAATAACAGTTTTAGGACGAGTCTTTAGTCATTGTAGGCAGGGCTCTGGGAAGGGAACGAGTGTTCTCTGCATCAACAGGGTGCTTTCATAGCCTGGGTGGGAGCCTCTCCTCAGAGGCCCTAGAGATAAAGGAAACTTGACGTGAGTTCTTTCCTCCAGGTAAAGCCTTGACTAGCCCTGCCGAAGCTGAGCTTGAAGCAGTTTCCTTGTGGCATTTGTTTTAGGTCTGTTTTCTTTTAAGGTTAGTAAGCTTGTCAAGACACCGAGGACCTCTCGTGGGCACCCTATTCCCTGCAAGAGCACCGAGTACCAGCAGGCTCCACTGGGCTACTAAGAAACATCCAGGCCCGGAAACGTTTCCCAGTCACTGTGTATTTTGTGTGTAGGGCAACACACTGCACTCTTCCTTGGAAGAGCTAGATTTCCTCAGCTCTCCAACAACTCCAGGAAATGTGTTCTCTCAATTCCTATATGTCATGCAAATCTCCCTCATTGCCCTTAGGCTGAGCAGCACTGAGAAACCAAAACTGCAACGCATTCCTTCTTTAAAGTCAAACCTTAAGACCCCATCCTTACAGGAGAAAGTCGGCTTGCTTTCCTGCTGTAACCAAAGCACAGTTCTTCCTCTTACACTCCAGGGTTTTAGAAGAAGCAGAGCCCGATAGCCTACCCAGAGCGCTCCCAAGGGGAGGCGGTTGGCTACACGCAGAATTCCGTGCCAAATAAACTTTATTCAAGGAAGGGACCGGTGTGTAGCTAGAGTGTATATTTACTTGGTAGAAATCACAAGGAGGTAGGCTGCATGTTCGCTGGAAACGGGGAACTTATGGCACAAGCCTTGCTTACCCATTTTGAATGCTCCATTCAAGCTGCCTTGAAGCTGCCTAAATAACAATTTTAGGACGGGTCTCTAGTCTCTGTAGGCAAGGCTCTGGGAAGGGAACGAGTGTTCTCTACATCAACAGGGTGCTTTCATAGCCTGGGTGGGAGCCTCTCCTCAGACGCTCTACAGCTAAAAGGAAACTTGACGTGAGTCCTTTCCTCAAGGTAAAGCCTAGAATAGCCCTGCCGAAGTGGAAGCTTGGAGCGGAGTCCTTGAGGCATTAGTTTCAGGTCTGTTTCCTTTTAAGGTTAGTAAGCTTTTCGGGACACCGAGGACCTCGCCTGGGCACCTTATTCCCTGGAAGACCACCGAGTACCGGCAGTCTCCACTGGGCTACTTAAGAAACATCCAGGCCCGGACACCTTTCCCAGTCACTCTGTGTATTTTGTGTGTAGGCCAACACACTGCACTCTTCCTTGGAAGAGCTAGATTTCTTCAGCTCTCCAACAGCCCCAGGAAATGTGTTCTCTCACGTCCTACATATCATGCAAATCTGCCTCATTGCCCTAGGCTGAGCAGCTCTGAGAAACCAAAACTGCTTCGCATTCCTTCTACAAAGTCATACCTTAAGACCCCATCCTTACAGGAGAAAGTCAGCTTGCGTTTCTGCTGTAACCAAAGCACAGATCTTCCTCTTACACTGCAGGGTTTTAGAAGAAGCTAAGCCAGATAGCCTACCTAGAGCGCTCCTTGGGGGAGGCGGTTGCCTACACGCAGAACTCCGTGCCAAATAAACTTTATTCAAGGAAGGGACCAGTGTTTAGCTAGAGTGTATATTTACTTGGTAGAAATCACAAGTAGGTAGGCCGCGTGTTCGCTGGAAACGGTGACCTTATGGCACAAGCCTTGCTTTCCCATTTTGAATGCTCCATGCATGCTGCCTTGAAGTTACCTAAATAACAGTTTTAGGACGAGTCTTTAGTCATTGTAGGCAGGGCTCTGGGAAGGGAACGAGTGTTCTCTGCATCAACAGGGTGCTTTCATAGCCTGGGTGGGAGCCTCTCCTCAGACGCCCTAGAGATAAAGGAAACTTGACGTGAGTTCTTTCCTCCAGGTAAAGCCTTGACTAGCCCTGCCGAAGTTGAGCTTGAAGCAGTTTCCTTGTGGCATTTGTTTTAGGTCTGTTTTCTTTTAAGGTTAGTAAGCTTGTCAAGACACCGAGGACCTCTCGTGGGCACCCTATTCCCTGCAAGAGCACCGAGTACCAGCAGGCTCCACTGGGCTACTAAGAAACATCCAGGCCCGGAAACGTTTCCCAGTCACTGTGTATTTTGTGTGTAGGGCAACACACTGCACTCTTCCTTGGAAGAGCTAGATTTCCTCAGCTCTCCAACAACTCCAGGAAATGTGTTCTCTCAATTCCTATATGTCATGCAAATCTCCCTCATTGCCCTTAGGCTGAGCAGCACTGAGAAACCAAAACTGCAACGCATTCCTTCTTTAAAGTCAAACCTTAAGACCCCATCCTTACAGGAGAAAGTCGGCTTGCTTTCCTGCTGTAACCAAAGCACAGTTCTTCCTCTTACACTCCAGGGTTTTAGAAGAAGCAGAGCCCGATAGCCTACCCAGAGCGCTCCCAAGGGGAGGCGGTTGGCTACACGCAGAATTCCGTGCCAAATAAACTTTATTCAAGGAAGGGACCGGTGTGTAGCTAGAGTGTATATTTACTTGGTAGAAATCACAAGGACGTAGGCTGCATGTTCGCTGGAAACGGGGAACTTATGGCACAAGCCTTGCTTACCCATTTTGAATGCTCCATTCAAGCTGCCTTGAAGCTGCCTAAATAACAATTTTAGGACGGGTCTCTAGTCTCTGTAGGCAAGGCTCTGGGAAGGGAACGAGTGTTCTCTACATCAACAGGGTGCTTTCATAGCCTGGGTGGGAGCCTCTCCTCAGACGCTCTACAGCTAAAAGGAAACTTGACGTGAGTCCTTTCCTCAAGGTAAAGCCTAGAATAGCCCTGCCGAAGTGGAAGCTTGGAGCGGAGTCCTTGAGGCATTAGTTTCAGGTCTGTTTCCTTTTAAGGTTAGTAAGCTTTTCAGGACACCGAGGACCTCGCCTGGGCACCTTATTCCCTGGAAGACCACCGAGTACCGGCAGTCTCCACTGGGCTACTAAGAAACATCCAGGCCCGGACACCTTTCCCAGTCACTCTGTGTATTTTGTGTGTAGGCCAACACACTGCACTCTTCCTTGGAAGAGCTAGATTTCCTCAGCTCTCCAACAGCCCCAGGAAATGTGTTCTCTCACGTCCTACATATCATGCAAATCTGCCTCATTGCCCTAGGCTGAGCAGCTCTGAGAAACCAAAACTGCTTCGCATTCCTTCTACAAAGTCATACCTTAAGACCCCATCCTTACAGGAGAAAGTCAGCTTGCGTTTCTGCTGTAACCAAAGCACAGATCTTCCTCTTACACTGCAGGGTTTTAGAAGAAGCTAAGCCAGATAGCCTACCTAGAGCGCTCCTTGGGGGAGGCGGTTGCCTACACGCAGAACTCCGTGCCAAATAAACTTTATTCAAGGAAGGGACCAGTGTTTAGCTAGAGTGTATATTTACTTGGTAGAAATCACAAGTAGGTAGGCCGCGTGTTCGCTGGAAACGGTGACCTTATGGCACAAGCCTTGCTTTCCCATTTTGAATGCTCCATGCATGCTGCCTTGAAGTTACCTGAATAACAGTTTTAGGACGAGTCTTTAGTCATTGTAGGCAGGGCTCTGGGAAGGGAACGAGTGTTCTCTGCATCAACAGGGTGCTTTCATAGCCTGGGTGGGAGCCTCTCCTCAGACGCCCTAGAGATAAAGGAAACTTGACGTGAGTTCTTTCCTCCAGGTAAAGCCTTGACTAGCCCTGCCGAAGCTGAGCTTGAAGCAGTTTCCTTGTGGCATTTGTTTTAGGTCTGTTTTCTTTTAAGGTTAGTAAGCTTGTCAAGACACCGAGGACCTCTCGTGGGCACCCTATTCCCTGCAAGAGCACCGAGTACCAGCAGGCTCCACTGGGCTACTAAGAAACATCCAGGCCCGGAAACGTTTCCCAGTCACTGTGTATTTTGTGTGTAGGGCAACACACTGCACTCTTCCTTGGAAGAGCTAGATTTCCTCAGCTCTCCAACAACTCCAGGAAATGTGTTCTCTCAATTCCTATATGTCATGCAAATCTCCCTCATTGCCCTTAGGCTGAGCAGCACTGAGAAACCAAAACTGCAACGCATTCCTTCTTTAAAGTCAAACCTTAAGACCCCATCCTTACAGGAGAAAGTCGGCTTGCTTTCCTGCTGTAACCAAAGCACAGTTCTTCCTCTTACACTCCAGGGTTTTAGAAGAAGCAGAGCCCGATAGCCTACCCAGAGCGCTCCCAAGGGGAGGCGGTTGGCTACACGCAGAATTCCGTGCCAAATAAACTTTATTCAAGGAAGGGACCGGTGTGTAGCTAGAGTGTATATTTACTTGGTAGAAATCACAAGGAGGTAGGCTGCATGTTCGCTGGAAACGGGGAACTTATGGCACAAGACTTGCTTACCCATTTTGAATGCTCCATTCAAGCTGCCTTGAAGCTGCCTAAATAACAATTTTAGGACGGGTCTCTAGTCTCTGTAGGCAAGGCTCTGGGAAGGGAACGAGTGTTCTCTACATCAACAGGGTGCTTTCATAGCCTGGGTGGGAGCCTCTCCTCAGACGCTCTACAGCTAAAAGGAAACTTGACGTGAGTCCTTTCCTCAAGGTAAAGCCTAGAATAGCCCTGCCGAAGTGGAAGCTTGGAGCGGAGTCCTTGAGGCATTAGTTTCAGGTCTGTTTCCTTTTAAGGTTAGTAAGCTTTTCAGGACACCGAGGACCTCGCCTGGGCACCTTATTCCCTGGAAGACCACCGAGTACCGGCAGTCTCCACTGGGCTACTTAAGAAACATCCAGGCCCGGACACCTTTCCCAGTCACTCTGTGTATTTTGTGTGTAGGCCAACACACTGCACTCTTCCTTGGAAGAGCTAGATTTCTTCAGCTCTCCAACAGCCCCAGGAAATGTGTTCTCTCACGTCCTACATATCATGCAAATCTGCCTCATTGCCCTAGGCTGAGCAGCTCTGAGAAACCAAAACTGCTTCGCATTCCTTCTACAAAGTCATACCTTAAGACCCCATCCTTACAGGAGAAAGTCAGCTTGCGTTTCTGCTGTAACCAAAGCACAGATCTTCCTCTTACACTGCAGGGTTTTAGAAGAAGCTAAGCCAGATAGCCTACCTAGAGCGCTCCTTGGGGGAGGCGGTTGGCTACACGCAGAACTCCGTGCCAAATAAACTTTATTCAAGGAAGGGACCAGTGTTTAGCTAGAGTGTATATTTACTTGGTAGAAATCACAAGTAGGTAGGCCGCGTGTTCGCTGGAAACGGTGACCTTATGGCACAAGCCTTGCTTTCCCATTTTGAATGCTCCATGCATGCTGCCTTGAAGTTACCTAAATAACAGTTTTAGGACGAGTCTTTAGTCATTGTAGGCAGGGCTCTGGGAAGGGAACGAGTGTTCTCTGCATCAACAGGGTGCTTTCATAGCCTGGGTGGGAGCCTCTCCTCAGACGCCCTAGAGATAAAGGAAACTTGACGTGAGTTCTTTCCTCCAGGTAAAGCCTTGACTAGCCCTGCCGAAGCTGAGCTTGAAGCAGTTTCCTTGTGGCATTTGTTTTAGGTCTGTTTTCTTTTAAGGTTAGTAAGCTTGTCAAGACACCGAGGACCTCTCGTGGGCACCCTATTCCCTGCAAGAGCACCGAGTACCAGCAGGCTCCACTGGGCTACTAAGAAACATCCAGGCCCGGAAACGTTTCCCAGTCACTGTGTATTTTGTGTGTAGGGCAACACACTGCACTCTTCCTTGGAAGAGCTAGATTTCCTCAGCTCTCCAACAACTCCAGGAAATGTGTTCTCTCAATTCCTATATGTCATGCAAATCTCCCTCATTGCCCTTAGGCTGAGCAGCACTGAGAAACCAAAACTGCAACGCATTCCTTCTTTAAAGTCAAACCTTAAGACCCCATCCTTACAGGAGAAAGTCGGCTTGCTTTCCTGCTGTAACCAAAGCACAGTTCTTCCTCTTACACTCCAGGGTTTTAGAAGAAGCAGAGCCCGATAGCCTACCCAGAGCGCTCCCAAGGGGAGGCGGTTGGCTACACGCAGAATTCCGTGCCAAATAAACTTTATTCAAGGAAGGGACCGGTGTGTAGCTAGAGTGTATATTTACTTGGTAGAAATCACAAGGAGGTAGGCTGCATGTTCGCTGGAAACGGGGAACTTATGGCACAAGCCTTGCTTACCCATTTTGAATGCTCCATTCAAGCTGCCTTGAAGCTGCCTAAATAACAATTTTAGGACGGGTCTCTAGTCTCTGTAGGCAAGGCTCTGGGAAGGGAACGAGTGTTCTCTACATCAACAGGGTGCTTTCATAGCCTGGGTGGGAGCCTCTCCTCAGACGCTCTACAGCTAAAAGGAAACTTGACGTGAGTCCTTTCCTCAAGGTAAAGCCTAGAATAGCCCTGCCGAAGTGGAAGCTTGGAGCGGAGTCCTTGAGGCATTAGTTTCAGGTCTGTTTCCTTTTAAGGTTAGTAAGCTTTTCAGGACACCGAGGACCTCGCCTGGGCACCTTATTCCCTGGAAGACCACCGAGTACCGGCAGTCTCCACTGGGCTACTTAAGAAACATCCAGGCCCGGACACCTTTCCCAGTCACTCTGTGTATTTTGTGTGTAGGCCAACACACTGCACTCTTCCTTGGAAGAGCTAGATTTCTTCAGCTCTCCAACAGCCCCAGGAAATGTGTTCTCTCACGTCCTACATATCATGCAAATCTGCCTCATTGCCCTAGGCTGAGCAGCTCTGAGAAACCAAAACTGCTTCGCATTCCTTCTACAAAGTCATACCTTAAGACCCCATCCTTACAGGAGAAAGTCAGCTTGCGTTTCTGCTGTAACCAAAGCACAGATCTTCCTCTTACACTGCAGGGTTTTAGAAGAAGCTAAGCCAGATAGCCTACCTAGAGCGCTCCTTGGGGGAGGCGGTTGCCTACACGCAGAACTCCGTGCCAAATAAACTTTATTCAAGGAAGGGACCAGTGTTTAGCTAGAGTGTATATTTACTTGGTAGAAATCACAAGTAGGTAGGCCGCGTGTTCGCTGGAAACGGTGACCTTATGGCACAAGCCTTGCTTTCCCATTTTGAATGCTCCATGCATGCTGCCTTGAAGTTACCTAAATAACAGTTTTAGGACGAGTCTTTAGTCATTGTAGGCAGGGCTCTGGGAAGGGAACGAGTGTTCTCTGCATCAACAGGGTGCTTTCATAGCCTGGGTGGGAGCCTCTCCTCAGACGCCCTAGAGATAAAGGAAACTTGACGTGAGTTCTTTCCTCCAGGTAAAGCCTTGACTAGCCCTGCCGAAGTTGAGCTTGAAGCAGTTTCCTTGTGGCATTTGTTTTAGGTCTGTTTTCTTTTAAGGTTAGTAAGCTTGTCAAGACACCGAGGACCTCTCGTGGGCACCCTATTCCCTGGAAGAGCACCGAGTACCAGCAGGCTCCACTGGGCTACTAAGAAACATCCAGGCCCGGAAACGTTTCCCAGTCACTGTGTATTTTGTGTGTAGGGCAACACACTGCACTCTTCCTTGGAAGAGCTAGATTTCCTCAGCTCTCCAACAACTCCAGGAAATGTGTTCTCTCAATTCCTATATGTCATGCAAATCTCCCTCATTGCCCTTAGGCTGAGCAGCACTGAGAAACCAAAACTGCAACGCATTCCTTCTTTAAAGTCAAACCTTAAGACCCCATCCTTACAGGAGAAAGTCGGCTTGCTTTCCTGCTGTAACCAAAGCACAGTTCTTCCTCTTACACTCCAGGGTTTTAGAAGAAGCAGAGCCCGATAGCCTACCCAGAGCGCTCCCAAGGGGAGGCGGTTGGCTACACGCAGAATTCCGTGCCAAATAAACTTTATTCAAGGAAGGGACCGGTGTGTAGCTAGAGTGTATATTTACTTGGTAGAAATCACAAGGAGGTAGGCTGCATGTTCGCTGGAAACGGGGAACTTATGGCACAAGCCTTGCTTACCCATTTTGAATGCTCCATTCAAGCTGCCTTGAAGCTGCCTAAATAACAATTTTAGGACGGGTCTCTAGTCTCTGTAGGCAAGGCTCTGGGAAGGGAACGAGTGTTCTCTACATCAACAGGGTGCTTTCATAGCCTGGGTGGGAGCCTCTCCTCAGACGCTCTACAGCTAAAAGGAAACTTGACGTGAGTCCTTTCCTCAAGGTAAAGCCTAGAATAGCCCTGCCGAAGTGGAAGCTTGGAGCGGAGTCCTTGAGGCATTAGTTTCAGGTCTGTTTCCTTTTAAGGTTAGTAAGCTTTTCAGGACACCGAGGACCTCGCCTGGGCACCTTATTCCCTGGAAGACCACCGAGTACCGGCAGTCTCCACTGGGCTACTTAAGAAACATCCAGGCCCGGACACCTTTCCCAGTCACTCTGTGTATTTTGTGTGTAGGCCAACACACTGCACTCTTCCTTGGAAGAGCTAGATTTCTTCAGCTCTCCAACAGCCCCAGGAAATGTGTTCTCTCACGTCCTACATATCATGCAAATCTGCCTCATTGCCCTAGGCTGAGCAGCTCTGAGAAACCAAAACTGCTTCGCATTCCTTCTACAAAGTCATACCTTAAGACCCCATCCTTACAGGAGAAAGTCAGCTTGCGTTTCTGCTGTAACCAAAGCACAGATCTTCCTCTTACACTGCAGGGTTTTAGAAGAAGCTAAGCCAGATAGCCTACCTAGAGCGCTCCTTGGGGGAGGCGGTTGCCTACACGCAGAACTCCGTGCCAAATAAACTTTATTCAAGGAAGGGACCAGTGTTTAGCTAGAGTGTATATTTACTTGGTAGAAATCACAAGTAGGTAGGCCGCGTGTTCGCTGGAAACGGTGACCTTATGGCACAAGCCTTGCTTTCCCATTTTGAATGCTCCATGCATGCTGCCTTGAAGTTACCTAAATAACAGTTTTAGGACGAGTCTTTAGTCATTGTAGGCAGGGCTCTGGGAAGGGAACGAGTGTTCTCTGCATCAACAGGGTGCTTTCATAGCCTGGGTGGGAGCCTCTCCTCAGACGCCCTAGAGATAAAGGAAACTTGACGTGAGTTCTTTCCTCCAGGTAAAGCCTTGACTAGCCCTGCCGAAGCTGAGCTTGAAGCAGTTTCCTTGTGGCATTTGTTTTAGGTCTGTTTTCTTTTAAGGTTAGTAAGCTTGTCAAGACACCGAGGACCTCTCGTGGGCACCCTATTCCCTGCAAGAGCACCGAGTACCAGCAGGCTCCACTGGGCTACTAAGAAACATCCAGGCCCGGAAACGTTTCCCAGTCACTGTGTATTTTGTGTGTAGGGCAACACACTGCACTCTTCCTTGGAAGAGCTAGATTTCCTCAGCTCTCCAACAACTCCAGGAAATGTGTTCTCTCAATTCCTATATGTCATGCAAATCTCCCTCATTGCCCTTAGGCTGAGCAGCACTGAGAAACCAAAACTGCAACGCATTCCTTCTTTAAAGTCAAACCTTAAGACCCCATCCTTACAGGAGAAAGTCGGCTTGCTTTCCTGCTGTAACCAAAGCACAGTTCTTCCTCTTACACTCCAGGGTTTTAGAAGAAGCAGAGCCCGATAGCCTACCCAGAGCGCTCCCAAGGGGAGGCGGTTGGCTACACGCAGAATTCCGTGCCAAATAAACTTTATTCAAGGAAGGGACCGGTGTGTAGCTAGAGTGTATATTTACTTGGTAGAAATCACAAGGAGGTAGGCTGCATGTTCGCTGGAAACGGGGAACTTATGGCACAAGCCTTGCTTACCCATTTTGAATGCTCCATTCAAGCTGCCTTGAAGCTGCCTAAATAACAATTTTAGGACGGGTCTCTAGTCTCTGTAGGCAAGGCTCTGGGAAGGGAACGAGTGTTCTCTACATCAACAGGGTGCTTTCATAGCCTGGGTGGGAGCCTCTCCTCAGACGCTCTACAGCTAAAAGGAAACTTGACGTGAGTCCTTTCCTCAAGGTAAAGCCTAGAATAGCCCTGCCGAAGTGGAAGCTTGGAGCGGAGTCCTTGAGGCATTAGTTTCAGGTCTGTTTCCTTTTAAGGTTAGTAAGCTTTTCAGGACACCGAGGACCTCGCCTGGGCACCTTATTCCCTGGAAGACCACCGAGTACCGGCAGTCTCCACTGGGCTACTTAAGAAACATCCAGGCCCGGACACCTTTCCCAGTCACTCTGTGTATTTTGTGTGTAGGCCAACACACTGCACTCTTCCTTGGAAGAGCTAGATTTCTTCAGCTCTCCAACAGCCCCAGGAAATGTGTTCTCTCACGTCCTACATATCATGCAAATCTGCCTCATTGCCCTAGGCTGAGCAGCTCTGAGAAACCAAAACTGCTTCGCATTCCTTCTACAAAGTCATACCTTAAGACCCCATCCTTACAGGAGAAAGTCAGCTTGCGTTTCTGCTGTAACCAAAGCACAGATCTTCCTCTTACACTGCAGGGTTTTAGAAGAAGCTAAGCCAGATAGCCTACCTAGAGCGCTCCTTGGGGGAGGCGGTTGCCTACACGCAGAACTCCGTGCCAAATAAACTTTATTCAAGGAAGGGACCAGTGTTTAGCTAGAGTGTATATTTACTTGGTAGAAATCACAAGTAGGTAGGCCGCGTGTTCGCTGGAAACGGTGACCTTATGGCACAAGCCTTGCTTTCCCATTTTGAATGCTCCATGCATGCTGCCTTGAAGTTACCTAAATAACAGTTTTAGGACGAGTCTTTAGTCATTGTAGGCAGGGCTCTGGGAAGGGAACGAGTGTTCTCTGCATCAACAGGGTGCTTTCATAGCCTGGGTGGGAGCCTCTCCTCAGACGCCCTAGAGATAAAGGAAACTTGACGTGAGTTCTTTCCTCCAGGTAAAGCCTTGACTAGCCCTGCCGAAGCTGAGCTTGAAGCAGTTTCCTTGTGGCATTTGTTTTAGGTCTGTTTTCTTTTAAGGTTAGTAAGCTTGTCAAGACACCGAGGACCTCTCGTGGGCACCCTATTCCCTGCAAGAGCACCGAGTACCAGCAGGCTCCACTGGGCTACTAAGAAACATCCAGGCCCGGAAACGTTTCCCAGTCACTGTGTATTTTGTGTGTAGGGCAACACACTGCACTCTTCCTTGGAAGAGCTAGATTTCCTCAGCTCTCCAACAACTCCAGGAAATGTGTTCTCTCAATTCCTATATGTCATGCAAATCTCCCTCATTGCCCTTAGGCTGAGCAGCACTGAGAAACCAAAACTGCAACGCATTCCTTCTTTAAAGTCAAACCTTAAGACCCCATCCTTACAGGAGAAAGTCGGCTTGCTTTCCTGCTGTAACCAAAGCACAGTTCTTCCTCTTACACTCCAGGGTTTTAGAAGAAGCAGAGCCCGATAGCCTACCCAGAGCGCTCCCAAGGGGAGGCGGTTGGCTACACGCAGAATTCCGTGCCAAATAAACTTTATTCAAGGAAGGGACCGGTGTGTAGCTAGAGTGTATATTTACTTGGTAGAAATCACAAGGAGGTAGGCTGCATGTTCGCTGGAAACGGGGAACTTATGGCACAAGCCTTGCTTACCCATTTTGAATGCTCCATTCAAGCTGCCTTGAAGCTGCCTAAATAACAATTTTAGGACGGGTCTCTAGTCTCTGTAGGCAAGGCTCTGGGAAGGGAACGAGTGTTCTCTACATCAACAGGGTGCTTTCATAGCCTGGGTGGGAGCCTCTCCTCAGACGCTCTACAGCTAAAAGGAAACTTGACGTGAGTCCTTTCCTCAAGGTAAAGCCTAGAATAGCCCTGCCGAAGTGGAAGCTTGGAGCGGAGTCCTTGAGGCATTAGTTTCAGGTCTGTTTCCTTTTAAGGTTAGTAAGCTTTTCAGGACACCGAGGACCTCGCCTGGGCACCTTATTCCCTGGAAGACCACCGAGTACCGGCAGTCTCCACTGGGCTACTTAAGAAACATCCAGGCCCGGACACCTTTCCCAGTCACTCTGTGTATTTTGTGTGTAGGCCAACACACTGCACTCTTCCTTGGAAGAGCTAGATTTCTTCAGCTCTCCAACAGCCCCAGGAAATGTGTTCTCTCACGTCCTACATATCATGCAAATCTGCCTCATTGCCCTAGGCTGAGCAGCTCTGAGAAACCAAAACTGCTTCGCATTCCTTCTACAAAGTCATACCTTAAGACCCCATCCTTACAGGAGAAAGTCAGCTTGCGTTTCTGCTGTAACCAAAGCACAGATCTTCCTCTTACACTGCAGGGTTTTAGAAGAAGCTAAGCCAGATAGCCTACCTAGAGCGCTCCTTGGGGGAGGCGGTTGCCTACACGCAGAACTCCGTGCCAAATAAACTTTATTCAAGGAAGGGACCAGTGTTTAGCTAGAGTGTATATTTACTTGGTAGAAATCACAAGTAGGTAGGCCGCGTGTTCGCTGGAAACGGTGACCTTATGGCACAAGCCTTGCTTTCCCATTTTGAATGCTCCATGCATGCTGCCTTGAAGTTACCTAAATAACAGTTTTAGGACGAGTCTTTAGTCATTGTAGGCAGGGCTCTGGGAAGGGAACGAGTGTTCTCTGCATCAACAGGGTGCTTTCATAGCCTGGGTGGGAGCCTCTCCTCAGACGCCCTAGAGATAAAGGAAACTTGACGTGAGTTCTTTCCTCCAGGTAAAGCCTTGACTAGCCCTGCCGAAGCTGAGCTTGAAGCAGTTTCCTTGTGGCATTTGTTTTAGGTCTGTTTTCTTTTAAGGTTAGTAAGCTTGTCAAGACACCGAGGACCTCTCGTGGGCACCCTATTCCCTGGAAGAGCACCGAGTACCAGCAGGCTCCACTGGGCTACTAAGAAACATCCAGGCCCGGAAACGTTTCCCAGTCACTGTGTATTTTGTGTGTAGGGCAACACACTGCACTCTTCCTTGGAAGAGCTAGATTTCCTCAGCTCTCCAACAACTCCAGGAAATGTGTTCTCTCAATTCCTATATGTCATGCAAATCTCCCTCATTGCCCTTAGGCTGAGCAGCACTGAGAAACCAAAACTGCAACGCATTCCTTCTTTAAAGTCAAACCTTAAGACCCCATCCTTACAGGAGAAAGTCGGCTTGCTTTCCTGCTGTAACCAAAGCACAGTTCTTCCTCTTACACTCCAGGGTTTTAGAAGAAGCAGAGCCCGATAGCCTACCCAGAGCGCTCCCAAGGGGAGGCGGTTGGCTACACGCAGAATTCCGTGCCAAATAAACTTTATTCAAGGAAGGGACCGGTGTGTAGCTAGAGTGTATATTTACTTGGTAGAAATCACAAGGAGGTAGGCTGCATGTTCGCTGGAAACGGGGAACTTATGGCACAAGCCTTGCTTACCCATTTTGAATGCTCCATTCAAGCTGCCTTGAAGCTGCCTAAATAACAATTTTAGGACGGGTCTCTAGTCTCTGTAGGCAAGGCTCTGGGAAGGGAACGAGTGTTCTCTACATCAACAGGGTGCTTTCATAGCCTGGGTGGGAGCCTCTCCTCAGACGCTCTACAGCTAAAAGGAAACTTGACGTGAGTCCTTTCCTCAAGGTAAAGCCTAGAATAGCCCTGCCGAAGTGGAAGCTTGGAGCGGAGTCCTTGAGGCATTAGTTTCAGGTCTGTTTCCTTTTAAGGTTAGTAAGCTTTTCAGGACACCGAGGACCTCGCCTGGGCACCTTATTCCCTGGAAGACCACCGAGTACCGGCAGTCTCCACTGGGCTACTTAAGAAACATCCAGGCCCGGACACCTTTCCCAGTCACTCTGTGTATTTTGTGTGTAGGCCAACACACTGCACTCTTCCTTGGAAGAGCTAGATTTCTTCAGCTCTCCAACAGCCCCAGGAAATGTGTTCTCTCACGTCCTACATATCATGCAAATCTGCCTCATTGCCCTAGGCTGAGCAGCTCTGAGAAACCAAAACTGCTTCGCATTCCTTCTACAAAGTCATACCTTAAGACCCCATCCTTACAGGAGAAAGTCAGCTTGCGTTTCTGCTGTAACCAAAGCACAGATCTTCCTCTTACACTGCAGGGTTTTAGAAGAAGCTAAGCCAGATAGCCTACCTAGAGCGCTCCTTGGGGGAGGCGGTTGCCTACACGCAGAACTCCGTGCCAAATAAACTTTATTCAAGGAAGGGACCAGTGTTTAGCTAGAGTGTATATTTACTTGGTAGAAATCACAAGTAGGTAGGCCGCGTGTTCGCTGGAAACGGTGACCTTATGGCACAAGCCTTGCTTTCCCATTTTGAATGCTCCATGCATGCTGCCTTGAAGTTACCTAAATAACAGTTTTAGGACGAGTCTTTAGTCATTGTAGGCAGGGCTCTGGGAAGGGAACGAGTGTTCTCTGCATCAACAGGGTGCTTTCATAGCCTGGGTGGGAGCCTCTCCTCAGACGCCCTAGAGATAAAGGAAACTTGACGTGAGTTCTTTCCTCCAGGTAAAGCCTTGACTAGCCCTGCCGAAGCTGAGCTTGAAGCAGTTTCCTTGTGGCATTTGTTTTAGGTCTGTTTTCTTTTAAGGTTAGTAAGCTTGTCAAGACACCGAGGACCTCTCGTGGGCACCCTATTCCCTGCAAGAGCACCGAGTACCAGCAGGCTCCACTGGGCTACTAAGAAACATCCAGGCCCGGAAACGTTTCCCAGTCACTGTGTATTTTGTGTGTAGGGCAACACACTGCACTCTTCCTTGGAAGAGCTAGATTTCCTCAGCTCTCCAACAACTCCAGGAAATGTGTTCTCTCAATTCCTATATGTCATGCAAATCTCCCTCATTGCCCTTAGGCTGAGCAGCACTGAGAAACCAAAACTGCAACGCATTCCTTCTTTAAAGTCAAACCTTAAGACCCCATCCTTACAGGAGAAAGTCGGCTTGCTTTCCTGCTGTAACCAAAGCACAGTTCTTCCTCTTACACTCCAGGGTTTTAGAAGAAGCAGAGCCCGATAGCCTACCCAGAGCGCTCCCAAGGGGAGGCGGTTGGCTACACGCAGAATTCCGTGCCAAATAAACTTTATTCAAGGAAGGGACCGGTGTGTAGCTAGAGTGTATATTTACTTGGTAGAAATCACAAGGAGGTAGGCTGCATGTTCGCTGGAAACGGGGAACTTATGGCACAAGCCTTGCTTACCCATTTTGAATGCTCCATTCAAGCTGCCTTGAAGCTGCCTAAATAACAATTTTAGGACGGGTCTCTAGTCTCTGTAGGCAAGGCTCTGGGAAGGGAACGAGTGTTCTCTACATCAACAGGGTGCTTTCATAGCCTGGGTGGGAGCCTCTCCTCAGACGCTCTACAGCTAAAAGGAAACTTGACGTGAGTCCTTTCCTCAAGGTAAAGCCTAGAATAGCCCTGCCGAAGTGGAAGCTTGGAGCGGAGTCCTTGAGGCATTAGTTTCAGGTCTGTTTCCTTTTAAGGTTAGTAAGCTTTTCAGGACACCGAGGACCTCGCCTGGGCACCTTATTCCCTGGAAGACCACCGAGTACCGGCAGTCTCCACTGGGCTACTTAAGAAACATCCAGGCCCGGACACCTTTCCCAGTCACTCTGTGTATTTTGTGTGTAGGCCAACACACTGCACTCTTCCTTGGAAGAGCTAGATTTCTTCAGCTCTCCAACAGCCCCAGGAAATGTGTTCTCTCACGTCCTACATATCATGCAAATCTGCCTCATTGCCCTAGGCTGAGCAGCTCTGAGAAACCAAAACTGCTTCGCATTCCTTCTACAAAGTCATACCTTAAGACCCCATCCTTACAGGAGAAAGTCAGCTTGCGTTTCTGCTGTAACCAAAGCACAGATCTTCCTCTTACACTGCAGGGTTTTAGAAGAAGCTAAGCCAGATAGCCTACCTAGAGCGCTCCTTGGGGGAGGCGGTTGCCTACACGCAGAACTCCGTGCCAAATAAACTTTATTCAAGGAAGGGACCAGTGTTTAGCTAGAGTGTATATTTACTTGGTAGAAATCACAAGTAGGTAGGCCGCGTGTTCGCTGGAAACGGTGACCTTATGGCACAAGCCTTGCTTTCCCATTTTGAATGCTCCATGCATGCTGCCTTGAAGTTACCTAAATAACAGTTTTAGGACGAGTCTTTAGTCATTGTAGGCAGGGCTCTGGGAAGGGAACGAGTGTTCTCTGCATCAACAGGGTGCTTTCATAGCCTGGGTGGGAGCCTCTCCTCAGACGCCCTAGAGATAAAGGAAACTTGACGTGAGTTCTTTCCTCCAGGTAAAGCCTTGACTAGCCCTGCCGAAGTTGAGCTTGAAGCAGTTTCCTTGTGGCATTTGTTTTAGGTCTGTTTTCTTTTAAGGTTAGTAAGCTTGTCAAGACACCGAGGACCTCTCGTGGGCACCCTATTCCCTGGAAGAGCACCGAGTACCAGCAGGCTCCACTGGGCTACTAAGAAACATCCAGGCCCGGAAACGTTTCCCAGTCACTGTGTATTTTGTGTGTAGGGCAACACACTGCACTCTTCCTTGGAAGAGCTAGATTTCCTCAGCTCTCCAACAACTCCAGGAAATGTGTTCTCTCAATTCCTATATGTCATGCAAATCTCCCTCATTGCCCTTAGGCTGAGCAGCACTGAGAAACCAAAACTGCAACGCATTCCTTCTTTAAAGTCAAACCTTAAGACCCCATCCTTACAGGAGAAAGTCGGCTTGCTTTCCTGCTGTAACCAAAGCACAGTTCTTCCTCTTACACTCCAGGGTTTTAGAAGAAGCAGAGCCCGATAGCCTACCCAGAGCGCTCCCAAGGGGAGGCGGTTGGCTACACGCAGAATTCCGTGCCAAATAAACTTTATTCAAGGAAGGGACCGGTGTGTAGCTAGAGTGTATATTTACTTGGTAGAAATCACAAGGAGGTAGGCTGCATGTTCGCTGGAAACGGGGAACTTATGGCACAAGCCTTGCTTACCCATTTTGAATGCTCCATTCAAGCTGCCTTGAAGCTGCCTAAATAACAATTTTAGGACGGGTCTCTAGTCTCTGTAGGCAAGGCTCTGGGAAGGGAACGAGTGTTCTCTACATCAACAGGGTGCTTTCATAGCCTGGGTGGGAGCCTCTCCTCAGACGCTCTACAGCTAAAAGGAAACTTGACGTGAGTCCTTTCCTCAAGGTAAAGCCTAGAATAGCCCTGCCGAAGTGGAAGCTTGGAGCGGAGTCCTTGAGGCATTAGTTTCAGGTCTGTTTCCTTTTAAGGTTAGTAAGCTTTTCAGGACACCGAGGACCTCGCCTGGGCACCTTATTCCCTGGAAGACCACCGAGTACCGGCAGTCTCCACTGGGCTACTTAAGAAACATCCAGGCCCGGACACCTTTCCCAGTCACTCTGTGTATTTTGTGTGTAGGCCAACACACTGCACTCTTCCTTGGAAGAGCTAGATTTCTTCAGCTCTCCAACAGCCCCAGGAAATGTGTTCTCTCACGTCCTACATATCATGCAAATCTGCCTCATTGCCCTAGGCTGAGCAGCTCTGAGAAACCAAAACTGCTTCGCATTCCTTCTACAAAGTCATACCTTAAGACCCCATCCTTACAGGAGAAAGTCAGCTTGCGTTTCTGCTGTAACCAAAGCACAGATCTTCCTCTTACACTGCAGGGTTTTAGAAGAAGCTAAGCCAGATAGCCTACCTAGAGCGCTCCTTGGGGGAGGCGGTTGCCTACACGCAGAACTCCGTGCCAAATAAACTTTATTCAAGGAAGGGACCAGTGTTTAGCTAGAGTGTATATTTACTTGGTAGAAATCACAAGTAGGTAGGCCGCGTGTTCGCTGGAAACGGTGACCTTATGGCACAAGCCTTGCTTTCCCATTTTGAATGCTCCATGCATGCTGCCTTGAAGTTACCTAAATAACAGTTTTAGGACGAGTCTTTAGTCATTGTAGGCAGGGCTCTGGGAAGGGAACGAGTGTTCTCTGCATCAACAGGGTGCTTTCATAGCCTGGGTGGGAGCCTCTCCTCAGACGCCCTAGAGATAAAGGAAACTTGACGTGAGTTCTTTCCTCCAGGTAAAGCCTTGACTAGCCCTGCCGAAGCTGAGCTTGAAGCAGTTTCCTTGTGGCATTTGTTTTAGGTCTGTTTTCTTTTAAGGTTAGTAAGCTTGTCAAGACACCGAGGACCTCTCGTGGGCACCCTATTCCCTGCAAGAGCACCGAGTACCAGCAGGCTCCACTGGGCTACTAAGAAACATCCAGGCCCGGAAACGTTTCCCAGTCACTGTGTATTTTGTGTGTAGGGCAACACACTGCACTCTTCCTTGGAAGAGCTAGATTTCCTCAGCTCTCCAACAACTCCAGGAAATGTGTTCTCTCAATTCCTATATGTCATGCAAATCTCCCTCATTGCCCTTAGGCTGAGCAGCACTGAGAAACCAAAACTGCAACGCATTCCTTCTTTAAAGTCAAACCTTAAGACCCCATCCTTACAGGAGAAAGTCGGCTTGCTTTCCTGCTGTAACCAAAGCACAGTTCTTCCTCTTACACTCCAGGGTTTTAGAAGAAGCAGAGCCCGATAGCCTACCCAGAGCGCTCCCAAGGGGAGGCGGTTGGCTACACGCAGAATTCCGTGCCAAATAAACTTTATTCAAGGAAGGGACCGGTGTGTAGCTAGAGTGTATATTTACTTGGTAGAAATCACAAGGAGGTAGGCTGCATGTTCGCTGGAAACGGGGAACTTATGGCACAAGCCTTGCTTACCCATTTTGAATGCTCCATTCAAGCTGCCTTGAAGCTGCCTAAATAACAATTTTAGGACGGGTCTCTAGTCTCTGTAGGCAAGGCTCTGGGAAGGGAACGAGTGTTCTCTACATCAACAGGGTGCTTTCATAGCCTGGGTGGGAGCCTCTCCTCAGACGCTCTACAGCTAAAAGGAAACTTGACGTGAGTCCTTTCCTCAAGGTAAAGCCTAGAATAGCCCTGCCGAAGTGGAAGCTTGGAGCGGAGTCCTTGAGGCATTAGTTTCAGGTCTGTTTCCTTTTAAGGTTAGTAAGCTTTTCAGGACACCGAGGACCTCGCCTGGGCACCTTATTCCCTGGAAGACCACCGAGTACCGGCAGTCTCCACTGGGCTACTTAAGAAACATCCAGGCCCGGACACCTTTCCCAGTCACTCTGTGTATTTTGTGTGTAGGCCAACACACTGCACTCTTCCTTGGAAGAGCTAGATTTCTTCAGCTCTCCAACAGCCCCAGGAAATGTGTTCTCTCACGTCCTACATATCATGCAAATCTGCCTCATTGCCCTAGGCTGAGCAGCTCTGAGAAACCAAAACTGCTTCGCATTCCTTCTACAAAGTCATACCTTAAGACCCCATCCTTACAGGAGAAAGTCAGCTTGCGTTTCTGCTGTAACCAAAGCACAGATCTTCCTCTTACACTGCAGGGTTTTAGAAGAAGCTAAGCCAGATAGCCTACCTAGAGCGCTCCTTGGGGGAGGCGGTTGCCTACACGCAGAACTCCGTGCCAAATAAACTTTATTCAAGGAAGGGACCAGTGTTTAGCTAGAGTGTATATTTACTTGGTAGAAATCACAAGTAGGTAGGCCGCGTGTTCGCTGGAAACGGTGACCTTATGGCACAAGCCTTGCTTTCCCATTTTGAATGCTCCATGCATGCTGCCTTGAAGTTACCTAAATAACAGTTTTAGGACGAGTCTTTAGTCATTGTAGGCAGGGCTCTGGGAAGGGAACGAGTGTTCTCTGCATCAACAGGGTGCTTTCATAGCCTGGGTGGGAGCCTCTCCTCAGACGCCCTAGAGATAAAGGAAACTTGACGTGAGTTCTTTCCTCCAGGTAAAGCCTTGACTAGCCCTGCCGAAGTTGAGCTTGAAGCAGTTTCCTTGTGGCATTTGTTTTAGGTCTGTTTTCTTTTAAGGTTAGTAAGCTTGTCAAGACACCGAGGACCTCTCGTGGGCACCCTATTCCCTGGAAGAGCACCGAGTACCAGCAGGCTCCACTGGGCTACTAAGAAACATCCAGGCCCGGAAACGTTTCCCAGTCACTGTGTATTTTGTGTGTAGGGCAACACACTGCACTCTTCCTTGGAAGAGCTAGATTTCCTCAGCTCTCCAACAACTCCAGGAAATGTGTTCTCTCAATTCCTATATGTCATGCAAATCTCCCTCATTGCCCTTAGGCTGAGCAGCACTGAGAAACCAAAACTGCAACGCATTCCTTCTTTAAAGTCAAACCTTAAGACCCCATCCTTACAGGAGAAAGTCGGCTTGCTTTCCTGCTGTAACCAAAGCACAGTTCTTCCTCTTACACTCCAGGGTTTTAGAAGAAGCAGAGCCCGATAGCCTACCCAGAGCGCTCCCAAGGGGAGGCGGTTGGCTACACGCAGAATTCCGTGCCAAATAAACTTTATTCAAGGAAGGGACCGGTGTGTAGCTAGAGTGTATATTTACTTGGCAGAAATCACAAGGAGGTAGGCTGCATGTTCGCTGGAAACGGGGAACTTATGGCACAAGCCTTGCTTACCCATTTTGAATGCTCCATTCAAGCTGCCTTGAAGCTGCCTAAATAACAATTTTAGGACGGGTCTCTAGTCTCTGTAGGCAAGGCTCTGGGAAGGGAACGAGTGTTCTCTACATCAACAGGGTGCTTTCATAGCCTGGGTGGGAGCCTCTCCTCAGACGCTCTACAGCTAAAAGGAAACTTGACGTGAGTCCTTTCCTCAAGGTAAAGCCTAGAATAGCCCTGCCGAAGTGGAAGCTTGGAGCGGAGTCCTTGAGGCATTAGTTTCAGGTCTGTTTCCTTTTAAGGTTAGTAAGCTTTTCAGGACACCGAGGACCTCGCCTGGGCACCTTATTCCCTGGAAGACCACCGAGTACCGGCAGTCTCCACTGGGCTACTTAAGAAACATCCAGGCCCGGACACCTTTCCCAGTCACTCTGTGTATTTTGTGTGTAGGCCAACACACTGCACTCTTCCTTGGAAGAGCTAGATTTCTTCAGCTCTCCAACAGCCCCAGGAAATGTGTTCTCTCACGTCCTACATATCATGCAAATCTGCCTCATTGCCCTAGGCTGAGCAGCTCTGAGAAACCAAAACTGCTTCGCATTCCTTCTACAAAGTCATACCTTAAGACCCCATCCTTACAGGAGAAAGTCAGCTTGCGTTTCTGCTGTAACCAAAGCACAGATCTTCCTCTTACACTGCAGGGTTTTAGAAGAAGCTAAGCCAGATAGCCTACCTAGAGCGCTCCTTGGGGGAGGCGGTTGCCTACACGCAGAACTCCGTGCCAAATAAACTTTATTCAAGGAAGGGACCAGTGTTTAGCTAGAGTGTATATTTACTTGGTAGAAATCACAAGTAGGTAGGCCGCGTGTTCGCTGGAAACGGTGACCTTATGGCACAAGCCTTGCTTTCCCATTTTGAATGCTCCATGCATGCTGCCTTGAAGTTACCTAAATAACAGTTTTAGGACGAGTCTTTAGTCATTGTAGGCAGGGCTCTGGGAAGGGAACGAGTGTTCTCTGCATCAACAGGGTGCTTTCATAGCCTGGGTGGGAGCCTCTCCTCAGACGCCCTAGAGATAAAGGAAACTTGACGTGAGTTCTTTCCTCCAGGTAAAGCCTTGACTAGCCCTGCCGAAGCTGAGCTTGAAGCAGTTTCCTTGTGGCATTTGTTTTAGGTCTGTTTTCTTTTAAGGTTAGTAAGCTTGTCAAGACACCGAGGACCTCTCGTGGGCACCCTATTCCCTGCAAGAGCACCGAGTACCAGCAGGCTCCACTGGGCTACTAAGAAACATCCAGGCCCGGAAACGTTTCCCAGTCACTGTGTATTTTGTGTGTAGGGCAACACACTGCACTCTTCCTTGGAAGAGCTAGATTTCCTCAGCTCTCCAACAACTCCAGGAAATGTGTTCTCTCAATTCCTATATGTCATGCAAATCTCCCTCATTGCCCTTAGGCTGAGCAGCACTGAGAAACCAAAACTGCAACGCATTCCTTCTTTAAAGTCAAACCTTAAGACCCCATCCTTACAGGAGAAAGTCGGCTTGCTTTCCTGCTGTAACCAAAGCACAGTTCTTCCTCTTACACTCCAGGGTTTTAGAAGAAGCAGAGCCCGATAGCCTACCCAGAGCGCTCCCAAGGGGAGGCGGTTGGCTACACGCAGAATTCCGTGCCAAATAAACTTTATTCAAGGAAGGGACCGGTGTGTAGCTAGAGTGTATATTTACTTGGTAGAAATCACAAGGAGGTAGGCTGCATGTTCGCTGGAAACGGGGAACTTATGGCACAAGCCTTGCTTACCCATTTTGAATGCTCCATTCAAGCTGCCTTGAAGCTGCCTAAATAACAATTTTAGGACGGGTCTCTAGTCTCTGTAGGCAAGGCTCTGGGAAGGGAACGAGTGTTCTCTACATCAACAGGGTGCTTTCATAGCCTGGGTGGGAGCCTCTCCTCAGACGCTCTACAGCTAAAAGGAAACTTGATGTGAGTCCTTTCCTCAAGGTAAAGCCTAGAATAGCCCTGCCGAAGTGGAAGCTTGGAGCGGAGTCCTTGAGGCATTAGTTTCAGGTCTGTTTCCTTTTAAGGTTAGTAAGCTTTTCAGGACACCGAGGACCTCGCCTGGGCACCTTATTCCCTGGAAGACCACCGAGTACCGGCAGTCTCCACTGGGCTACTTAAGAAACATCCAGGCCCGGACACCTTTCCCAGTCACTCTGTGTATTTTGTGTGTAGGCCAACACACTGCACTCTTCCTTGGAAGAGCTAGATTTCCTCAGCTCTCCAACAGCCCCAGGAAATGTGTTCTCTCACGTCCTACATATCATGCAAATCTGCCTCATTGCCCTAGGCTGAGCAGCTCTGAGAAACCAAAACTGCTTCGCATTCCTTCTACAAAGTCATACCTTAAGACCCCATCCTTACAGGAGAAAGTCAGCTTGCGTTTCTGCTGTAACCAAAGCACAGATCTTCCTCTTACACTGCAGGGTTTTAGAAGAAGCTAAGCCAGATAGCCTACCTAGAGCGCTCCTTGGGGGAGGCGGTTGGCTACACGCAGAACTCCGTGCCAAATAAACTTTATTCAAGGAAGGGACCAGTGTTTAGCTAGAGTGTATATTTACTTGGTAGAAATCACAAGTAGGTAGGCCGCGTGTTCGCTGGAAACGGTGACCTTATGGCACAAGCCTTGCTTTCCCATTTTGAATGCTCCATGCATGCTGCCTTGAAGTTACCTGAATAACAGTTTTAGGACGAGTCTTTAGTCATTGTAGGCAGGGCTCTGGGAAGGGAACGAGTGTTCTCTGCATCAACAGGGTGCTTTCATAGCCTGGGTGGGAGCCTCTCCTCAGACGCCCTAGAGATAAAGGAAACTTGACGTGAGTTCTTTCCTCCAGGTAAAGCCTTGACTAGCCCTGCCGAAGCTGAGCTTGAAGCAGTTTCCTTGTGGCATTTGTTTTAGGTCTGTTTTCTTTTAAGGTTAGTAAGCTTGTCAAGACACCGAGGACCTCTCGTGGGCACCCTATTCCCTGCAAGAGCACCGAGTACCAGCAGGCTCCACTGGGCTACTAAGAAACATCCAGGCCCGGAAACGTTTCCCAGTCACTGTGTATTTTGTGTGTAGGGCAACACACTGCACTCTTCCTTGGAAGAGCTAGATTTCCTCAGCTCTCCAACAACTCCAGGAAATGTGTTCTCTCAATTCCTATATGTCATGCAAATCTCCCTCATTGCCCTTAGGCTGAGCAGCACTGAGAAACCAAAACTGCAACGCATTCCTTCTTTAAAGTCAAACCTTAAGACCCCATCCTTACAGGAGAAAGTCGGCTTGCTTTCCTGCTGTAACCAAAGCACAGTTCTTCCTCTTACACTCCAGGGTTTTAGAAGAAGCAGAGCCCGATAGCCTACCCAGAGCGCTCCCAAGGGGAGGCGGTTGGCTACACGCAGAATTCCGTGCCAAATAAACTTTATTCAAGGAAGGGACCGGTGTGTAGCTAGAGTGTATATTTACTTGGTAGAAATCACAAGGACGTAGGCTGCATGTTCGCTGGAAACGGGGAACTTATGGCACAAGCCTTGCTTACCCATTTTGAATGCTCCATTCAAGCTGCCTTGAAGCTGCCTAAATAACAATTTTAGGACGGGTCTCTAGTCTCTGTAGGCAAGGCTCTGGGAAGGGAACGAGTGTTCTCTACATCAACAGGGTGCTTTCATAGCCTGGGTGGGAGCCTCTCCTCAGACGCTCTACAGCTAAAAGGAAACTTGACGTGAGTCCTTTCCTCAAGGTAAAGCCTAGAATAGCCCTGCCGAAGTGGAAGCTTGGAGCGGAGTCCTTGAGGCATTAGTTTCAGGTCTGTTTCCTTTTAAGGTTAGTAAGCTTTTCAGGACACCGAGGACCTCGCCTGGGCACCTTATTCCCTGGAAGACCACCGAGTACCGGCAGTCTCCACTGGGCTACTTAAGAAACATCCAGGCCCGGACACCTTTCCCAGTCACTCTGTGTATTTTGTGTGTAGGCCAACACACTGCACTCTTCCTTGGAAGAGCTAGATTTCCTCAGCTCTCCAACAGCCCCAGGAAATGTGTTCTCTCACGTCCTACATATCATGCAAATCTGCCTCATTGCCCTAGGCTGAGCAGCTCTGAGAAACCAAAACTGCTTCGCATTCCTTCTACAAAGTCATACCTTAAGACCCCATCCTTACAGGAGAAAGTCAGCTTGCGTTTCTGCTGTAACCAAAGCACAGATCTTCCTCTTACACTGCAGGGTTTTAGAAGAAGCTAAGCCAGATAGCCTACCTAGAGCGCTCCTTGGGGGAGGCGGTTGGCTACACGCAGAACTCCGTGCCAAATAAACTTTATTCAAGGAAGGGACCAGTGTTTAGCTAGAGTGTATATTTACTTGGTAGAAATCACAAGTAGGTAGGCCGCGTGTTCGCTGGAAACGGTGACCTTATGGCACAAGCCTTGCTTTCCCATTTTGAATGCTCCATGCATGCTGCCTTGAAGTTACCTGAATAACAGTTTTAGGACGAGTCTTTAGTCATTGTAGGCAGGGCTCTGGGAAGGGAACGAGTGTTCTCTGCATCAACAGGGTGCTTTCATAGCCTGGGTGGGAGCCTCTCCTCAGACGCCCTAGAGATAAAGGAAACTTGACGTGAGTTCTTTCCTCCAGGTAAAGCCTTGACTAGCCCTGCCGAAGCTGAGCTTGAAGCAGTTTCCTTGTGGCATTTGTTTTAGGTCTGTTTTCTTTTAAGGTTAGTAAGCTTGTCAAGACACCGAGGACCTCTCGTGGGCACCCTATTCCCTGCAAGAGCACCGAGTACCAGCAGGCTCCACTGGGCTACTAAGAAACATCCAGGCCCGGAAACGTTTCCCAGTCACTGTGTATTTTGTGTGTAGGGCAACACACTGCACTCTTCCTTGGAAGAGCTAGATTTCCTCAGCTCTCCAACAACTCCAGGAAATGTGTTCTCTCAATTCCTATATGTCATGCAAATCTCCCTCATTGCCCTTAGGCTGAGCAGCACTGAGAAACCAAAACTGCAACGCATTCCTTCTTTAAAGTCAAACCTTAAGACCCCATCCTTACAGGAGAAAGTCGGCTTGCTTTCCTGCTGTAACCAAAGCACAGTTCTTCCTCTTACACTCCAGGGTTTTAGAAGAAGCAGAGCCCGATAGCCTACCCAGAGCGCTCCCAAGGGGAGGCGGTTGGCTACACGCAGAATTCCGTGCCAAATAAACTTTATTCAAGGAAGGGACCGGTGTGTAGCTAGAGTGTATATTTACTTGGTAGAAATCACAAGGACGTAGGCTGCATGTTCGCTGGAAACGGGGAACTTATGGCACAAGCCTTGCTTACCCATTTTGAATGCTCCATTCAAGCTGCCTTGAAGCTGCCTAAATAACAATTTTAGGACGGGTCTCTAGTCTCTGTAGGCAAGGCTCTGGGAAGGGAACGAGTGTTCTCTACATCAACAGGGTGCTTTCATAGCCTGGGTGGGAGCCTCTCCTCAGACGCTCTACAGCTAAAAGGAAACTTGACGTGAGTCCTTTCCTCAAGGTAAAGCCTAGAATAGCCCTGCCGAAGTGGAAGCTTGGAGCGGAGTCCTTGAGGCATTAGTTTCAGGTCTGTTTCCTTTTAAGGTTAGTAAGCTTTTCAGGACACCGAGGACCTCGCCTGGGCACCTTATTCCCTGGAAGACCACCGAGTACCGGCAGTCTCCACTGGGCTACTTAAGAAACATCCAGGCCCGGACACCTTTCCCAGTCACTCTGTGTATTTTGTGTGTAGGCCAACACACTGCACTCTTCCTTGGAAGAGCTAGATTTCCTCAGCTCTCCAACAGCCCCAGGAAATGTGTTCTCTCACGTCCTACATATCATGCAAATCTGCCTCATTGCCCTAGGCTGAGCAGCTCTGAGAAACCAAAACTGCTTCGCATTCCTTCTACAAAGTCATACCTTAAGACCCCATCCTTACAGGAGAAAGTCAGCTTGCGTTTCTGCTGTAACCAAAGCACAGATCTTCCTCTTACACTGCAGGGTTTTAGAAGAAGCTAAGCCAGATAGCCTACCTAGAGCGCTCCTTGGGGGAGGCGGTTGGCTACACGCAGAACTCCGTGCCAAATAAACTTTATTCAAGGAAGGGACCAGTGTTTAGCTAGAGTGTATATTTACTTGGTAGAAATCACAAGTAGGTAGGCCGCGTGTTCGCTGGAAACGGTGACCTTATGGCACAAGCCTTGCTTTCCCATTTTGAATGCTCCATGCATGCTGCCTTGAAGTTACCTAAATAACAGTTTTAGGACGAGTCTTTAGTCATTGTAGGCAGGGCTCTGGGAAGGGAACGAGTGTTCTCTGCATCAACAGGGTGCTTTCATAGCCTGGGTGGGAGCCTCTCCTCAGACGCCCTAGAGATAAAGGAAACTTGACGTGAGTTCTTTCCTCCAGGTAAAGCCTTGACTAGCCCTGCCGAAGCTGAGCTTGAAGCAGTTTCCTTGTGGCATTTGTTTTAGGTCTGTTTTCTTTTAAGGTTAGTAAGCTTGTCAAGACACCGAGGACCTCTCGTGGGCACCCTATTCCCTGCAAGAGCACCGAGTACCAGCAGGCTCCACTGGGCTACTAAGAAACATCCAGGCCCGGAAACGTTTCCCAGTCACTGTGTATTTTGTGTGTAGGGCAACACACTGCACTCTTCCTTGGAAGAGCTAGATTTCCTCAGCTCTCCAACAACTCCAGGAAATGTGTTCTCTCAATTCCTATATGTCATGCAAATCTCCCTCATTGCCCTTAGGCTGAGCAGCACTGAGAAACCAAAACTGCAACGCATTCCTTCTTTAAAGTCAAACCTTAAGACCCCATCCTTACAGGAGAAAGTCGGCTTGCTTTCCTGCTGTAACCAAAGCACAGTTCTTCCTCTTACACTCCAGGGTTTTAGAAGAAGCAGAGCCCGATAGCCTACCCAGAGCGCTCCCAAGGGGAGGCGGTTGGCTACACGCAGAATTCCGTGCCAAATAAACTTTATTCAAGGAAGGGACCGGTGTGTAGCTAGAGTGTATATTTACTTGGTAGAAATCACAAGGAGGTAGGCTGCATGTTCGCTGGAAACGGGGAACTTATGGCACAAGCCTTGCTTACCCATTTTGAATGCTCCATTCAAGCTGCCTTGAAGCTGCCTAAATAACAATTTTAGGACGGGTCTCTAGTCTCTGTAGGCAAGGCTCTGGGAAGGGAACGAGTGTTCTCTACATCAACAGGGTGCTTTCATAGCCTGGGTGGGAGCCTCTCCTCAGACGCTCTACAGCTAAAAGGAAACTTGACGTGAGTCCTTTCCTCAAGGTAAAGCCTAGAATAGCCCTGCCGAAGTGGAAGCTTGGAGCGGAGTCCTTGAGGCATTAGTTTCAGGTCTGTTTCCTTTTAAGGTTAGTAAGCTTTTCAGGACACCGAGGACCTCGCCTGGGCGCCTTATTCCCTGGAAGACCACCGAGTACCGGCAGTCTCCACTGGGCTACTAAGAAACATCCAGGCCCGGACACCTTTCCCAGTCACTCTGTGTATTTTGTGTGTAGGCCAACACACTGCACTCTTCCTTGGAAGAGCTAGATTTCCTCAGCTCTCCAACAGCCCCAGGAAATGTGTTCTCTCACGTCCTACATATCATGCAAATCTGCCTCATTGCCCTAGGCTGAGCAGCTCTGAGAAACCAAAACTGCTTCGCATTCCTTCTACAAAGTCATACCTTAAGACCCCATCCTTACAGGAGAAAGTCAGCTTGCGTTTCTGCTGTAACCAAAGCACAGATCTTCCTCTTACACTGCAGGGTTTTAGAAGAAGCTAAGCCAGATAGCCTACCTAGAGCGCTCCTTGGGGGAGGCGGTTGGCTACACGCAGAGCTCCGTGCCAAATAAACTTTATTCAAGGAAGGGACCAGTGTTTAGCTAGAGTGTATATTTACTTGGTAGAAATCACAAGTAGGTAGGCCGCGTGTTCGCTGGAAACGGTGACCTTATGGCACAAGCCTTGCTTTCCCATTTTGAATGCTCCATGCATGCTGCCTTGAAGTTACCTAAATAACAGTTTTAGGACGAGTCTTTAGTCATTGTAGGCAGGGCTCTGGGAAGGGAACGAGTGTTCTCTGCATCAACAGGGTGCTTTCATAGCCTGGGTGGGAGCCTCTCCTCAGACGCCCTAGAGATAAAGGAAACTTGACGTGAGTTCTTTCCTCCAGGTAAAGCCTTGACTAGCCCTGCCGAAGCTGAGCTTGAAGCAGTTTCCTTGTGGCATTTGTTTTAGGTCTGTTTTCTTTTAAGGTTAGTAAGCTTGTCAAGACACCGAGGACCTCTCGTGGGCACCCTATTCCCTGCAAGAGCACCGAGTACCAGCAGGCTCCACTGGGCTACTAAGAAACATCCAGGCCCGGAAACGTTTCCCAGTCACTGTGTATTTTGTGTGTAGGGCAACACACTGCACTCTTCCTTGGAAGAGCTAGATTTCCTCAGCTCTCCAACAACTCCAGGAAATGTGTTCTCTCAATTCCTATATGTCATGCAAATCTCCCTCATTGCCCTTAGGCTGAGCAGCACTGAGAAACCAAAACTGCAACGCATTCCTTCTTTAAAGTCAAACCTTAAGACCCCATCCTTACAGGAGAAAGTCGGCTTGCTTTCCTGCTGTAACCAAAGCACAGTTCTTCCTCTTACACTCCAGGGTTTTAGAAGAAGCAGAGCCCGATAGCCTACCCAGAGCGCTCCCAAGGGGAGGCGGTTGGCTACACGCAGAATTCCGTGCCAAATAAACTTTATTCAAGGAAGGGACCGGTGTGTAGCTAGAGTGTATATTTACTTGGTAGAAATCACAAGGAGGTAGGCTGCATGTTCGCTGGAAACGGGGAACTTATGGCACAAGCCTTGCTTACCCATTTTGAATGCTCCATTCAAGCTGCCTTGAAGCTGCCTAAATAACAATTTTAGGACGGGTCTCTAGTCTCTGTAGGCAAGGCTCTGGGAAGGGAACGAGTGTTCTCTACATCAACAGGGTGCTTTCATAGCCTGGGTGGGAGCCTCTCCTCAGACGCTCTACAGCTAAAAGGAAACTTGACGTGAGTCCTTTCCTCAAGGTAAAGCCTAGAATAGCCCTGCCGAAGTGGAAGCTTGGAGCGGAGTCCTTGAGGCATTAGTTTCAGGTCTGTTTCCTTTTAAGGTTAGTAAGCTTTTCAGGACACCGAGGACCTCGCCTGGGCGCCTTATTCCCTGGAAGACCACCGAGTACCGGCAGTCTCCACTGGGCTACTTAAGAAACATCCAGGCCCGGACACCTTTCCCAGTCACTCTGTGTATTTTGTGTGTAGGCCAACACACTGCACTCTTCCTTGGAAGAGCTAGATTTCTTCAGCTCTCCAACAGCCCCAGGAAATGTGTTCTCTCACGTCCTACATATCATGCAAATCTGCCTCATTGCCCTAGGCTGAGCAGCTCTGAGAAACCAAAACTGCTTCGCATTCCTTCTACAAAGTCATACCTTAAGACCCCATCCTTACAGGAGAAAGTCAGCTTGCGTTTCTGCTGTAACCACAGCACAGATCTTCCTCTTACACTGCAGGGTTTTAGAAGAAGCTAAGCCAGATAGCCTACCTAGAGCGCTCCTTGGGGGAGGCTGTTGGCTACACGCAGAACTCCGTGCCAAATAAACTTTATTCAAGGAAGGGACCAGTGTTTAGCTAGAGTGTATATTTACTTGGTAGAAATCACAAGTAGGTAGGCCGCGTGTTCGCTGGAAACGGTGACCTTATGGCACAAGCCTTGCTTTCCCATTTTGAATGCTCCATGCATGCTGCCTTGAAGTTACCTAAATAATAGTTTTAGGACGAGTCTTTAGTCATTGTAGGCAGGGCTCTGGGAAGGGAACGAGTGTTCTCTGCATCAACAGGGTGCTTTCATAGCCTGGGTGGGAGCCTCTCCTCAGACGCCCTAGAGATAAAGGAAACTTGACGTGAGTTCTTTCCTCCAGGTAAAGCCTTGACTAGCCCTGCCGAAGCTGAGCTTGAAGCAGTTTCCTTGTGGCATTTGTTTTAGGTCTGTTTTCTTTTAAGGTTAGTAAGCTTGTCAAGACACCGAGGACCTCTCGTGGGCACCCTATTCCCTGCAAGAGCACCGAGTACCAGCAGGCTCCACTGGGCTACTAAGAAACATCCAGGCCCGGAAACGTTTCCCAGTCACTGTGTATTTTGTGTGTAGGGCAACACACTGCACTCTTCCTTGGAAGAGCTAGATTTCCTCAGCTCTCCAACAACTCCAGGAAATGTGTTCTCTCAATTCCTATATGTCATGCAAATCTCCCTCATTGCCCTTAGGCTGAGCAGCACTGAGAAACCAAAACTGCAACGCATTCCTTCTTTAAAGTCAAACCTTAAGACCCCATCCTTACAGGAGAAAGTCGGCTTGCTTTCCTGCTGTAACCAAAGCACAGTTCTTCCTCTTACACTCCAGGGTTTTAGAAGAAGCAGAGCCCGATAGCCTACCCAGAGCGCTCCCAAGGGGAGGCGGTTGGCTACACGCAGAATTCCGTGCCAAATAAACTTTATTCAAGGAAGGGACCGGTGTGTAGCTAGAGTGTATATTTACTTGGTAGAAATCACAAGGAGGTAGGCTGCATGTTCGCTGGAAACGGGGAACTTATGGCACAAGCCTTGCTTACCCATTTTGAATGCTCCATTCAAGCTGCCTTGAAGCTGCCTAAATAACAATTTTAGGACGGGTCTCTAGTCTCTGTAGGCAAGGCTCTGGGAAGGGAACGAGTGTTCTCTACATCAACAGGGTGCTTTCATAGCCTGGGTGGGAGCCTCTCCTCAGACGCTCTACAGCTAAAAGGAAACTTGACGTGAGTCCTTTCCTCAAGGTAAAGCCTAGAATAGCCCTGCCGAAGTGGAAGCTTGGAGCGGAGTCCTTGAGGCATTAGTTTCAGGTCTGTTTCCTTTTAAGGTTAGTAAGCTTTTCAGGACACCGAGGACCTCGCCTGGGCACCTTATTCCCTGGAAGACCACCGAGTACCGGCAGTCTCCACTGGGCTACTTAAGAAACATCCAGGCCCTGACACCTTTCCCAGTCACTCTGTGTATTTTGTGTGTAGGCCAACACACTGCACTCTTCCTTGGAAGAGCTAGATTTCTTCAGCTCTCCAACAGCCCCAGGAAATGTGTTCTCTCACGTCCTACATATCATGCAAATCTGCCTCATTGCCCTAGGCTGAGCAGCTCTGAGAAACCAAAACTGCTTCGCATTCCTTCTACAAAGTCATACCTTAAGACCCCATCCTTACAGGAGAAAGTCAGCTTGCGTTTCTGCTGTAACCAAAGCACAGATCTTCCTCTTACACTGCAGGGTTTTAGAAGAAGCTAAGCCAGATAGCCTACCTAGAGCGCTCCTTGGGGGAGGCTGTTGGCTACACGCAGAACTCCGTGCCAAATAAACTTTATTCAAGGAAGGGACCAGTGTTTAGCTAGAGTGTATATTTACTTGGTAGAAATCACAAGTAGGTAGGCCGCGTGTTCGCTGGAAACGGTGACCTTATGGCACAAGCCTTGCTTTCCCATTTTGAATGCTCCATGCATGCTGCCTTGAAGTTACCTAAATAACAGTTTTAGGACGAGTCTTTAGTCATTGTAGGCAGGGCTCTGGGAAGGGAACGAGTGTTCTCTGCATCAACAGGGTGCTTTCATAGCCTGGGTGGGAGCCTCTCCTCAGACGCCCTAGAGATAAAGGAAACTTGACGTGAGTTCTTTCCTCCAGGTAAAGCCTTGACTAGCCCTGCCGAAGCTGAGCTTGAAGCAGTTTCCTTGTGGCATTTGTTTTAGGTCTGTTTTCTTTTAAGGTTAGTAAGCTTGTCAAGACACCGAGGACCTCTCGTGGGCACCCTATTCCCTGCAAGAGCACCGAGTACCAGCAGGCTCCACTGGGCTACTAAGAAACATCCAGGCCCGGAAACGTTTCCCAGTCACTGTGTATTTTGTGTGTAGGGCAACACACTGCACTCTTCCTTGGAAGAGCTAGATTTCCTCAGCTCTCCAACAGCCCCAGGAAATGTGTTCTCTCACGTCCTACATATCATGCAAATCTGCCTCATTGCCCTAGGCTGAGCAGCTCTGAGAAACCAAAACTGCTTCGCATTCCTTCTACAAGGTCATACCTTAAGACCCCATCCTTACAGGAGAAAGTCAGCTTGCGTTTCTGCTGTAACCACAGCACAGATCTTCCTCTTACACTGCAGGGTTTTAGAAGAAGCTAAGCCAGATAGCCTACCTAGAGCGCTCCTTGGGGGAGGCTGTTGGCTACACGCAGAACTCCGTGCCAAATAAACTTTATTCAAGGAAGGGACCAGTGTTTAGCTAGAGTGTATATTTACTTGGTAGAAATCACAAGTAGGTAGGCCGCGTGTTTGCTGGAAACGGTGACCTTATGGCACAAGCCTTGCTTTCCCATTTTGAATGCTCCATGCATGCTGCCTTGAAGTTACCTAAATAATAGTTTTAGGACGAGTCTTTAGTCATTGTAGGCAGGGCTCTGGGAAGGGAACGAGTGTTCTCTGCATCAACAGGGTGCTTTCATAGCCTGGGTGGGAGCCTCTCCTCAGACGCCCTAGAGATAAAGGAAACTTGACGTGAGTTCTTTCCTCCAGGTAAAGCCTTGACTAGCCCTGCCGAAGCTGAGCTTGAAGCAGTTTCCTTGTGGCATTTGTTTTAGGTCTGTTTTCTTTTAAGGTTAGTAAGCTTGTCAAGACACCGAGGACCTCTCGTGGGCACCCTATTCCCTGCAAGAGCACCGAGTACCAGCAGGCTCCACTGGGCTACTAAGAAACATCCAGGCCCGGAAACGTTTCCCAGTCACTGTGTATTTTGTGTGTAGGGCAACACACTGCACTCTTCCTTGGAAGAGCTAGATTTCCTCAGCTCTCCAACAACTCCAGGAAATGTGTTCTCTCAATTCCTATATGTCATGCAAATCTCCCTCATTGCCCTTAGGCTGAGCAGCACTGAGAAACCAAAACTGCAACGCATTCCTTCTTTAAAGTCAAACCTTAAGACCCCATCCTTACAGGAGAAAGTCGGCTTGCTTTCCTGCTGTAACCAAAGCACAGTTCTTCCTCTTACACTCCAGGGTTTTAGAAGAAGCAGAGCCCGATAGCCTACCCAGAGCGCTCCCAAGGGGAGGCGGTTGGCTACACGCAGAATTCCGTGCCAAATAAACTTTATTCAAGGAAGGGACCGGTGTGTAGCTAGAGTGTATATTTACTTGGTAGAAATCACAAGGAGGTAGGCTGCATGTTCGCTGGAAACGGGGAACTTATGGCACAAGCCTTGCTTACCCATTTTGAATGCTCCATTCAAGCTGCCTTGAAGCTGCCTAAATAACAATTTTAGGACGGGTCTCTAGTCTCTGTAGGCAAGGCTCTGGGAAGGGAACGAGTGTTCTCTACATCAACAGGGTGCTTTCATAGCCTGGGTGGGAGCCTCTCCTCAGACGCTCTACAGCTAAAAGGAAACTTGACGTGAGTCCTTTCCTCAAGGTAAAGCCTAGAATAGCCCTGCCGAAGTGGAAGCTTGGAGCGGAGTCCTTGAGGCATTAGTTTCAGGTCTGTTTCCTTTTAAGGTTAGTAAGCTTTTCAGGACACCGAGGACCTCGCCTGGGCACCTTATTCCCTGGAAGACCACCGAGTACCGGCAGTCTCCACTGGGCTACTTAAGAAACATCCAGGCCCTGACACCTTTCCCAGTCACTCTGTGTATTTTGTGTGTAGGCCAACACACTGCACTCTTCCTTGGAAGAGCTAGATTTCTTCAGCTCTCCAACAGCCCCAGGAAATGTGTTCTCTCACGTCCTACATATCATGCAAATCTGCCTCATTGCCCTAGGCTGAGCAGCTCTGAGAAACCAAAACTGCTTCGCATTCCTTCTACAAAGTCATACCTTAAGACCCCATCCTTACAGGAGAAAGTCAGCTTGCGTTTCTGCTGTAACCAAAGCACAGATCTTCCTCTTACACTGCAGGGTTTTAGAAGAAGCTAAGCCAGATAGCCTACCTAGAGCGCTCCTTGGGGGAGGCTGTTGGCTACACGCAGAACTCCGTGCCAAATAAACTTTATTCAAGGAAGGGACCAGTGTTTAGCTAGAGTGTATATTTACTTGGTAGAAATCACAAGTAGGTAGGCCGCGTGTTCGCTGGAAACGGTGACCTTATGGCACAAGCCTTGCTTTCCCATTTTGAATGCTCCATGCATGCTGCCTTGAAGTTACCTAAATAACAGTTTTAGGACGAGTCTTTAGTCATTGTAGGCAGGGCTCTGGGAAGGGAACGAGTGTTCTCTGCATCAACAGGGTGCTTTCATAGCCTGGGTGGGAGCCTCTCCTCAGACGCCCTAGAGATAAAGGAAACTTGACGTGAGTTCTTTCCTCCAGGTAAAGCCTTGACTAGCCCTGCCGAAGCTGAGCTTGAAGCAGTTTCCTTGTGGCATTTGTTTTAGGTCTGTTTTCTTTTAAGGTTAGTAAGCTTGTCAAGACACCGAGGACCTCTCGTGGGCACCCTATTCCCTGCAAGAGCACCGAGTACCAGCAGGCTCCACTGGGCTACTAAGAAACATCCAGGCCCGGAAACGTTTCCCAGTCACTGTGTATTTTGTGTGTAGGGCAACACACTGCACTCTTCCTTGGAAGAGCTAGATTTCCTCAGCTCTCCAACAACTCCAGGAAATGTGTTCTCTCAATTCCTATATGTCATGCAAATCTCCCTCATTGCCCTTAGGCTGAGCAGCACTGAGAAACCAAAACTGCAACGCATTCCTTCTTTAAAGTCAAACCTTAAGACCCCATCCTTACAGGAGAAAGTCGGCTTGCTTTCCTGCTGTAACCAAAGCACAGTTCTTCCTCTTACACTCCAGGGTTTTAGAAGAAGCAGAGCCCGATAGCCTACCCAGAGCGCTCCCAAGGGGAGGCGGTTGGCTACACGCAGAATTCCGTGCCAAATAAACTTTATTCAAGGAAGGGACCGGTGTGTAGCTAGAGTGTATATTTACTTGGTAGAAATCACAAGGACGTAGGCTGCATGTTCGCTGGAAACGGGGAACTTATGGCACAAGCCTTGCTTACCCATTTTGAATGCTCCATTCAAGCTGCCTTGAAGCTGCCTAAATAACAATTTTAGGACGGGTCTCTAGTCTCTGTAGGCAAGGCTCTGGGAAGGGAACGAGTGTTCTCTACATCAACAGGGTGCTTTCATAGCCTGGGTGGGAGCCTCTCCTCAGACGCTCTACAGCTAAAAGGAAACTTGACGTGAGTCCTTTCCTCAAGGTAAAGCCTAGAATAGCCCTGCCGAAGTGGAAGCTTGGAGCGGAGTCCTTGAGGCATTAGTTTCAGGTCTGTTTCCTTTTAAGGTTAGTAAGCTTTTCAGGACACCGAGGACCTCGCCTGGGCACCTTATTCCCTGGAAGACCACCGAGTACCGGCAGTCTCCACTGGGCTACTAAGAAACATCCAGGCCCGGACACCTTTCCCAGTCACTCTGTGTATTTTGTGTGTAGGCCAACACACTGCACTCTTCCTTGGAAGAGCTAGATTTCCTCAGCTCTCCAACAGCCCCAGGAAATGTGTTCTCTCACGTCCTACATATCATGCAAATCTGCCTCATTGCCCTAGGCTGAGCAGCTCTGAGAAACCAAAACTGCTTCGCATTCCTTCTACAAAGTCATACCTTAAGACCCCATCCTTACAGGAGAAAGTCAGCTTGCGTTTCTGCTGTAACCAAAGCACAGATCTTCCTCTTACACTGCAGGGTTTTAGAAGAAGCTAAGCCAGATAGCCTACCTAGAGCGCTCCTTGGGGGAGGCGGTTGGCTACACGCAGAACTCCGTGCCAAATAAACTTTATTCAAGGAAGGGACCAGTGTTTAGCTAGAGTGTATATTTACTTGGTAGAAATCACAAGTAGGTAGGCCGCGTGTTCGCTGGAAACGGTGACCTTATGGCACAAGCCTTGCTTTCCCATTTTGAATGCTCCATGCATGCTGCCTTGAAGTTACCTAAATAACAGTTTTAGGACGAGTCTTTAGTCATTGTAGGCAGGGCTCTGGGAAGGGAACGAGTGTTCTCTGCATCAACAGGGTGCTTTCATAGCCTGGGTGGGAGCCTCTCCTCAGACGCCCTAGAGATAAAGGAAACTTGACGTGAGTTCTTTCCTCCAGGTAAAGCCTTGACTAGCCCTGCCGAAGCTGAGCTTGAAGCAGTTTCCTTGTGGCATTTGTTTTAGGTCTGTTTTCTTTTAAGGTTAGTAAGCTTGTCAAGACACCGAGGACCTCTCGTGGGCACCCTATTCCCTGCAAGAGCACCGAGTACCAGCAGGCTCCACTGGGCTACTAAGAAACATCCAGGCCCGGAAACGTTTCCCAGTCACTGTGTATTTTGTGTGTAGGGCAACACACTGCACTCTTCCTTGGAAGAGCTAGATTTCCTCAGCTCTCCAACAACTCCAGGAAATGTGTTCTCTCAATTCCTATATGTCATGCAAATCTCCCTCATTGCCCTTAGGCTAAGCAGCACTGAGAAACCAAAACTGCAACGCATTCCTTCTTTAAAGTCAAACCTTAAGACCCCATCCTTACAGGAGAAAGTCGGCTTGCTTTCCTGCTGTAACCAAAGCACAGTTCTTCCTCTTACACTCCAGGGTTTTAGAAGAAGCAGAGCCCGATAGCCTACCCAGAGCGCTCCCAAGGGGAGGCGGTTGGCTACACGCAGAATTCCGTGCCAAATAAACTTTATTCAAGGAAGGGACCGGTGTGTAGCTAGAGTGTATATTTACTTGCTAGAAATCACAAGGAGGTAGGCTGCATGTTCGCTGGAAACGGGGAACTTATGGCACAAGCCTTGCTTACCCATTTTGAATGCTCCATTCAAGCTGCCTTGAAGCTGCCTAAATAACAATTTTAGGACGGGTCTCTAGTCTCTGTAGGCAAGGCTCTGGGAAGGGAACGAGTGTTCTCTACATCAACAGGGTGCTTTCATAGCCTGGGTGGGAGCCTCTCCTCAGACGCTCTACAGCTAAAAGGAAACTTGACGTGAGTCCTTTCCTCAAGGTAAAGCCTAGAATAGCCCTGCCGAAGTGGAAGCTTGGAGCGGAGTCCTTGAGGCATTAGTTTCAGGTCTGTTTCCTTTTAAGGTTAGTAAGCTTTTCAGGACACCGAGGACCTCGCCTGGGCACCTTATTCCCTGGAAGACCACCGAGTACCGGCAGTCTCCACTGGGCTACTTAAGAAACATCCAGGCCCTGACACCTTTCCCAGTCACTCTGTGTATTTTGTGTGTAGGCCAAAACACTGCACTCTTCCTTGGAAGAGCTAGATTTCCTCAGCTCTCCAACAACCCCAGGAAATGTGTTCTCTCACGTCCTACATATCATGCAAATCTGCCTCATTGCCCTAGGCTGAGCAGCTCTGAGAAACCAAAACTGCTTCGCATTCCTTCTACAAAGTCATACCTTAAGACCCCATCCTTACAGGAGAAAGTCAGCTTGCGTTTCTGCTGTAACCAAAGCACAGATCTTCCTCTTACACTGCAGGGTTTTAGAAGAAGCTAAGCCAGATAGCCTACCTAGAGCGCTCCTTGGGGGAGGCTGTTGGCTACACGCAGAACCCCGTGCCAAATAAACTTTATTCAAGGAAGGGACCAGTGTTTAGCTAGAGTGTATATTTACTTGGTAGAAATCACAAGTAGGTAGGCCGCGTGTTCGCTGGAAACGGTGACCTCATGGCACAAGCCTTGCTTTCCCATTTTGAATGCTCCATGCATGCTGCCTTGAAGTTACCTAAATAACAGTTTTAGGACGAGTCTTTAGTCATTGTAGGCAGGGCTCTGGGAAGGGAACGAGTGTTCTCTGCATCAACAGGGTGCTTTCATAGCTTGGGTGGGAGCCTCTCCTCAGACGCCCTAGAGATAAAGGAAACTTGACGTGAGTTCTTTCCTCCAGGTAAAGCCTTGACTAGCCCTGCCGAAGCTGAGCTTGAAGCAGTTTCCTTGTGGCATTTGTTTTAGGTCTGTTTTCTTTTAAGGTTAGTAAGCTTGTCAAGACACCGAGGACCTCTCGTGGGCACCCTATTCCCTGCAAGAGCACCGAGTACCAGCAGGCTCCACTGGGCTACTAAGAAACATCCAGGCCCGGAAACGTTTCCCAGTCACTGTGTATTTTGTGTGTAGGGCAACACACTGCACTCTTCCTTGGAAGAGCTAGATTTCCTCAGCTCTCCAACAACTCCAGGAAATGTGTTCTCTCAATTCCTATATGTCATGCAAATCTCCCTCATTGCCCTTAGGCTGAGCAGCACAGAGAAACCAAAACTGCAACGCATTCCTTCTTTAAAGTCAAACCTTAAGACCCCATCCTTACAGGAGAAAGTCGGCTTGCTTTCCTGCTGTAACCAAAGCACAGTTCTTCCTCTTACACTCCAGGGTTTTAGAAGAAGCAGAGCCCGATAGCCTACCCAGAGCGCTCCAAGGGGAGGCGGTTGGCTACACGCAGAATTCCGTGCCAAATAAACTTTATTCAAGGAAGGGACCGGTGTGTAGCTAGAGTGTATATTTACTTCGTAGAAATCACAAGGAGGTAGGCTGCATGTTCGCTGGAAACGGGGAACTTATGGCACAAGCCTTGCTTACCCATTTTGAATGCTCCATTCAAGCTGCCTTGAAGCTGCCTAAATAACAATTTTAGGACGGGTCTCTAGTCTCTGTAGGCAAGGCTCTGGGAAGGGAACGAGTGTTCTCTACATCAACAGGGTGCTTTCATAGCCTGGGTGGGAGCCTCTCCTCAGACGCTCTACAGCTAAAAGGAAACTTGACGTGAGTCCTTTCCTCAAGGTAAAGCCTAGAATAGCCCTGCCGAAGTGGAAGCTTGGAGCGGAGTCCTTGAGGCATTAGTTTCAGGTCTGTTTCCTTTTAAGGTTAGTAAGCTTTTCAGGACACCGAGGACCTCGCCTGGGCGCCTTATTCCCTGGAAGACCACCGAGTACCGGCAGTCTCCACTGGGCTACTAAGAAACATCCAGGCCCGGACACCTTTCCCAGTCACTCTGTGTATTTTGTGTGTAGGCCAACACACTGCACTCTTCCTTGGAAGAGCTAGATTTCCTCAGCTCTCCAACAGCCCCAGGAAATGTGTTCTCTCACGTCCTACATATCATGCAAATCTGCCTCATTGCCCTAGGCTGAGCAGCTCTGAGAAACCAAAACTGCTTCGCATTCCTTCTACAAAGTCATACCTTAAGACCCCATCCTTACAGGAGAAAGTCAGCTTGCGTTTCTGCTGTAACCAAAGCACAGATCTTCCTCTTACACTGCAGGGTTTTAGAAGAAGCTAAGCCAGATAGCCTACCTAGAGCGCTCCTTGGGGGAGGCGGTTGGCTACACGCAGAACTCCGTGCCAAATAAACTTTATTCAAGGAAGGGACCAATGTTTAGCTAGAGTGTATATTTACTTGGTAGAAATCACAAGTAGGTAGGCCGCGTGTTCGCTGGAAACGGTGACCTTATGGCACAAGCCTTGCTTTCCCATTTTGAATGCTCCATGCATGCTGCCTTGAAGTTACCTAAATAACAGTTTTAGGACGAGTCTTTAGTCATTGTAGGCAGGGCTCTGGGAAGGGAACGAGTGTTCTCTGCATCAACAGGGTGCTTTCATAGCCTGGGTGGGAGCCTCTCCTCAGACGCCCTAGAGATAAAGGAAACTTGACGTGAGTTCTTTCCTCCAGGTAAAGCCTTGACTAGCCCTGCCGAAGCTGAGCTTGAAGCAGTTTCCTTGTGGCATTTGTTTTAGGTCTGTTTTCTTTTAAGGTTAGTAAGCTTGTCAAGACACCGAGGACCTCTCGTGGGCACCCTATTCCCTGCAAGAGCACCGAGTACCAGCAGGCTCCACTGGGCTACTAAGAAACATCCAGGCCCGGAAACGTTTCCCAGTCACTGTGTATTTTGTGTGTAGGGCAACACACTGCACTCTTCCTTGGAAGAGCTAGATTTCCTCAGCTCTCCAACAACTCCAGGAAATGTGTTCTCTCAATTCCTATATGTCATGCAAATCTCCCTCATTGCCCTTAGGCTGAGCAGCACTGAGAAACCAAAACTGCAACGCATTCCTTCTTTAAAGTCAAACCTTAAGACCCCATCCTTACAGGAGAAAGTCGGCTTGCTTTCCTGCTGTAACCAAAGCACAGTTCTTCCTCTTACACTCCAGGGTTTTAGAAGAAGCAGAGCCCGATAGCCTACCCAGAGCGCTCCCAAGGGGAGGCGGTTGGCTACACGCAGAATTCCGTGCCAAATAAACTTTATTCAAGGAAGGGACCGGTGTGTAGCTAGAGTGTATATTTACTTGGTAGAAATCACAAGGAGGTAGGCTGCATGTTCGCTGGAAACGGGGAACTTATGACACAAGCCTTGCTTACCCATTTTGAATGCTCCATTCAAGCTGCCTTGAAGCTGCCTAAATAACAATTTTAGGACGGGTCTCTAGTCTCTGTAGGCAAGGCTCTGGGAAGGGAACGAGTGTTCTCTACATCAACAGGGTGCTTTCATAGCCTGGGTGGGAGCCTCTCCTCAGACGCTCTACAGCTAAAAGGAAACTTGACGTGAGTCCTTTCCTCAAGGTAAAGCCTAGAATAGCCCTGCCGAAGTGGAAGCTTGGAGCGGAGTCCTTGAGGCATTAGTTTCAGGTCTGTTTCCTTTTAAGGTTAGTAAGCTTTTCAGGACACCGAGGACCTCGCCTGGGCGCCTTATTCCCTGGAAGACCACCGAGTACCGGCAGTCTCCACTGGGCTACTAAGAAACATCCAGGCCCGGACACCTTTCCCAGTCACTCTGTGTATTTTGTGTGTAGGCCAACACACTGCACTCTTCCTTGGAAGAGCTAGATTTCCTCAGCTCTCCAACAGCCCCAGGAAATGTGTTCTCTCACGTCCTACATATCATGCAAATCTGCCTCATTGCCCTAGGCTGAGCAGCTCTGAGAAACCAAAACTGCTTCGCATTCCTTCTACAAAGTCATACCTTAAGACCCCATCCTTACAGGAGAAAGTCAGCTTGCGTTTCTGCTGTAACCAAAGCACAGATCTTCCTCTTACACTGCAGGGTTTTAGAAGAAGCTAAGCCAGATAGCCTACCTAGAGCGCTCCTTGGGGGAGGCTGTTGGCTACACGCAGAACTCCGTGCCAAATAAACTTTATTCAAGGAAGGGACCAGTGTTTAGCTAGAGTGTATATTTACTTGGTAGAAATCACAAGTAGGTAGGCCGCGTGTTCGCTGGAAACGGTGACCTTATGGCACAAGCCTTGCTTTCCCATTTTGAATGCTCCATGCATGCTGCCTTGAAGTTACCTAAATAACAATTTTAGGACGAGTCTTTAGTCATTGTAGGCAGGGCTCTGGGAAGGGAACGAGTGTTCTCTGCATCAACAGGGTGCTTTCATAGCCTGGGTGGGAGCCTCTCCTCAGACGCCCTAGAGATAAAGGAAACTTGACGTGAGTTCTTTCCTCCAGGTAAAGCCTTGACTAGCCCTGCCGAAGCTGAGCTTGAAGCAGTTTCCTTGTGGCATTTGTTTTAGGTCTGTTTTCTTTTAAGGTTAGTAAGCTTGTCAAGACACCGAGGACCTCTCGTGGGCACCCTATTCCCTGCAAGAGCACCGAGTACCAGCAGGCTCCACTGGGCTACTAAGAAACATCCAGGCCCGGAAACGTTTCCCAGTCACTGTGTATTTTGTGTGTAGGGCAACACACTGCACTCTTCCTTGGAAGAGCTAGATTTCCTCAGCTCTCCAACAACTCCAGGAAATGTGTTCTCTCAATTCCTATATGTCATGCAAATCTCCCTCATTGCCCTTAGGCTGAGCAGCACTGAGAAACCAAAACTGCAACGCATTCCTTCTTTAAAGTCAAACCTTAAGACCCCATCCTTACAGGAGAAAGTCGGCTTGCTTTCCTGCTGTAACCAAAGCACAGTTCTTCCTCTTACACTCCAGGGTTTTAGAAGAAGCAGAGCCCGATAGCCTACCCAGAGCGCTCCCAAGGGGAGGCGGTTGGCTACACGCAGAATTCCGTGCCAAATAAACTTTATTCAAGGAAGGGACCGGTGTGTAGCTAGAGTGTATATTTACTTGGTAGAAATCACAAGGAGGTAGGCTGCATGTTCGCTGGAAACGGGGAACTTATGGCACAAGCCTTGCTTACCCATTTTGAATGCTCCATTCAAGCTGCCTTGAAGCTGCCTAAATAACAATTTTAGGACGGGTCTCTAGTCTCTGTAGGCAAGGCTCTGGGAAGGGAACGAGTGTTCTCTACATCAACAGGGTGCTTTCATAGCCTGGGTGGGAGCCTCTCCTCAGACGCTCTACAGCTAAAAGGAAACTTGACGTGAGTCCTTTCCTCAAGGTAAAGCCTAGAATAGCCCTGCCGAAGTGGAAGCTTGGAGCGGAGTCCTTGAGGCATTAGTTTCAGGTCTGTTTCCTTTTAAGGTTAGTAAGCTTTTCAGGACACCGAGGACCTCGCCTGGGCACCTTATTCCCTGGAAGACCACCGAGTACCGGCAGTCTCCACTGGGCTACTTAAGAAACATCCAGGCCCTGACACCTTTCCCAGTCACTCTGTGTATTTTGTGTGTAGGCCAACACACTGCACTCTTCCTTGGAAGAGCTAGGTTTCTTCAGCTCTCCAACAGCCCCAGGAAATGTGTTCTCTCACGTCCTACATATCATGCAAATCTGCCTCATTGCCCTAGGCTGAGCAGCTCTGAGAAACCAAAACTGCTTCGCATTCCTTCTACAAAGTCATACCTTAAGACCCCATCCTTACAGGAGAAAGTCAGCTTGCGTTTCTGCTGTAACCAAAGCACAGATCTTCCTCTTACACTGCAGGGTTTTAGAAGAAGCTAAGCCAGATAGCCTACCTAGAGCGCTCCTTGGGGGAGGCTGTTGGCTACACGCAGAACTCCGTGCCAAATAAACTTTATTCAAGGAAGGGACCAGTGTTTAGCTAGAGTGTATATTTACTTGGTAGAAATCACAAGTAGGTAGGCCGCGTGTTCGCTGGAAACGGTGACCTTATGGCACAAGCCTTGCTTTCCCATTTTGAATGCTCCATGCATGCTGCCTTGAAGTTACCTAAATAACAGTTTTAGGACGAGTCTTTAGTCATTGTAGGCAGGGCTCTGGGAAGGGAACGAGTGTTCTCTGCATCAACAGGGTGCTTTCATAGCCTGGGTGGGAGCCTCTCCTCAGACGCCCTAGAGATAAAGGAAATTTGACGTGAGTTCTTTCCTCCAGGTAAAGCCTTGACTAGCCCTGCCGAAGCTGAGCTTGAAGCAGTTTCCTTGTGGCATTTGTTTTAGGTCTGTTTTCTTTTAAGGTTAGTAAGCTTGTCAAGACACCGAGGACCTCTCGTGGGCACCCTATTCCCTGCAAGAGCACCGAGTACCAGCAGGCTCCACTGGGCTACTAAGAAACATCCAGGCCCGGAAACGTTTCCCAGTCACTGTGTATTTTGTGTGTAGGGCAACACACTGCACTCTTCCTTGGAAGAGCTAGATTTCCTCAGCTCTCCAACAACTCCAGGAAATGTGTTCTCTCAATTCCTATATGTCATGCAAATCTCCCTCATTGCCCTTAGGCTGAGCAGCACTGAGAAACCAAAACTGCAACGCATTCCTTCTTTAAAGTCAAACCTTAAGACCCCATCCTTACAGGAGAAAGTCGGCTTGCTTTCCTGCTGTAACCAAAGCACAGTTCTTCCTCTTACACTCCAGGGTTTTAGAAGAAGCAGAGCCCGATAGCCTACCCAGAGCGCTCCCAAGGGGAGGCGGTTGGCTACACGCAGAATTCCGTGCCAAATAAACTTTATTCAAGGAAGGGACCGGTGTGTAGCTAGAGTGTATATTTACTTGGTAGAAATCACAAGGACGTAGGCTGCATGTTCGCTGGAAACGGGGAACTTATGGCACAAGCCTTGCTTACCCATTTTGAATGCTCCATTCAAGCTGCCTTGAAGCTGCCTAAATAACAATTTTAGGACGGGTCTCTAGTCTCTGTAGGCAAGGCTCTGGGAAGGGAACGAGTGTTCTCTACATCAACAGGGTGCTTTCATAGCCTGGGTGGGAGCCTCTCCTCAGACGCTCTACAGCTAAAAGGAAACTTGACGTGAGTCCTTTCCTCAAGGTAAAGCCTAGAATAGCCCTGCCGAAGTGGAAGCTTGGAGCGGAGTCCCTGAGGCATTAGTTTCAGGTCTGTTTCCTTTTAAGGTTAGTAAGCTTTTCAGGACACCGAGGACCTCGCCTGGGCACCTTATTCCCTGGAAGACCACCGAGTACCGGCAGTCTCCACTGGGCTACTTAAGAAACATCCAGGCCCGGACACCTTTCCCAGTCACTCTGTGTATTTTGTGTGTAGGCCAACACACTGCACTCTTCCTTGGAAGAGCTAGATTTCCTCAGCTCTCCAACAGCCCCAGGAAATGTGTTCTCTCACGTCCTACATATCATGCAAATCTGCCTCATTGCCCTAGGCTGAGCAGCTCTGAGAAACCAAAACTGCTTCGCATTCCTTCTACAAAGTCATACCTTAAGACCCCATCCTTACAGGAGAAAGTCAGCTTGCGTTTCTGCTGTAACCAAAGCACAGATCTTCCTCTTACACTGCAGGGTTTTAGAAGAAGCTAAGCCAGATAGCCTACCTAGAGCGCTCCTTGGGGGAGGCGGTTGGCTACACGCAGAACTCCGTGCCAAATAAACTTTATTCAAGGAAGGGACCAGTGTTTAGCTAGAGTGTATATTTACTTGGTAGAAATCACAAGTAGGTAGGCCGCGTGTTCGCTGGAAACGGTGACCTTATGGCACAAGCCTTGCTTTCCCATTTTGAATGCTCCATGCATGCTGCCTTGAAGTTACCTAAATAACAGTTTTAGGACGAGTCTTTAGTCATTGTAGGCAGGGCTCTGGGAAGGGAACGAGTGTTCTCTGCATCAACAGGGTGCTTTCATAGCCTGGGTGGGAGCCTCTCCTCAGACGCCCTAGAGATAAAGGAAACTTGACGTGAGTTCTTTCCTCCAGGTAAAGCCTTGACTAGCCCTGCCGAAGCTGAGCTTGAAGCAGTTTCCTTGTGGCATTTGTTTTAGGTCTGTTTTCTTTTAAGGTTAGTAAGCTTGTCAAGACACCGAGGACCTCTCGTGGGCACCCTATTCCCTGCAAGAGCACCGAGTACCAGCAGGCTCCACTGGGCTACTAAGAAACATCCAGGCCCGGAAACGTTTCCCAGTCACTGTGTATTTTGTGTGTAGGGCAACACACTGCACTCTTCCTTGGAAGAGCTAGATTTCCTCAGCTCTCCAACAACTCCAGGAAATGTGTTCTCTCAATTCCTATATGTCATGCAAATCTCCCTCATTGCCCTTAGGCTGAGCAGCACTGAGAAACCAAAACTGCAACGCATTCCTTCTTTAAAGTCAAACCTTAAGACCCCATCCTTACAGGAGAAAGTCGGCTTGCTTTCCTGCTGTAACCAAAGCACAGTTCTTCCTCTTACACTCCAGGGTTTTAGAAGAAGCAGAGCCCGATAGCCTACCCAGAGCGCTCCCAAGGGGAGGCGGTTGGCTACACGCAGAATTCCGTGCCAAATAAACTTTATTCAAGGAAGGGACCGGTGTGTAGCTAGAGTGTATATTTACTTGGTAGAAATCACAAGGACGTAGGCTGCATGTTCGCTGGAAACGGGGAACTTATGGCACAAGCCTTGCTTACCCATTTTGAATGCTCCATTCAAGCTGCCTTGAAGCTGCCTAAATAACAATTTTAGGACGGGTCTCTAGTCTCTGTAGGCAAGGCTCTGGGAAGGGAACGAGTGTTCTCTACATCAACAGGGTGCTTTCATAGCCTGGGTGGGAGCCTCTCCTCAGACGCTCTACAGCTAAAAGGAAACTTGACGTGAGTCCTTTCCTCAAGGTAAAGCCTAGAATAGCCCTGCCGAAGTGGAAGCTTGGAGCGGAGTCCTTGAGGCATTAGTTTCAGGTCTGTTTCCTTTTAAGGTTAGTAAGCTTTTCAGGACACCGAGGACCTCGCCTGGGCACCTTATTCCCTGGAAGACCACCGAGTACCGGCAGTCTCCACTGGGCTACTTAAGAAACATCCAGGCCCTGACACCTTTCCCAGTCACTCTGTGTATTTTGTGTGTAGGCCAACACACTGCACTCTTCCTTGGAAGAGCTAGGTTTCTTCAGCTCTCCAACAGCCCCAGGAAATGTGTTCTCTCACGTCCTACATATCATGCAAATCTGCCTCATTGCCCTAGGCTGAGCAGCTCTGAGAAACCAAAACTGCTTCGCATTCCTTCTACAAAGTCATACCTTAAGACCCCATCCTTACAGGAGAAAGTCAGCTTGCGTTTCTGTTGTAACCAAAGCACAGATCTTCCTCTTACACTGCAGGGTTTTAGAAGAAGCTAAGCCAGATAGCCTACCTAGAGCGCTCCTTGGGGGAGGCTGTTGGCTACACGCAGAACTCCGTGCCAAATAAACTTTATTCAAGGAAGGGACCAGTGTTTAGCTAGAGTGTATATTTACTTGGTAGAAATCACAAGTAGGTAGGCCGCGTGTTCGCTGGAAACGGTGACCTTATGGCACAAGCCTTGCTTTCCCATTTTGAATGCTCCATGCATGCTGCCTTGAAGTTACCTAAATAACAGTTTTAGGACGAGTCTTTAGTCATTGTAGGCAGGGCTCTGGGAAGGGAACGAGTGTTCTCTGCATCAACAGGGTGCTTTCATAGCCTGGGTGGGAGCCTCTCCTCAGACGCCCTAGAGATAAAGGAAACTTGACGTGAGTTCTTTCCTCCAGGTAAAGCCTTGACTAGCCCTGCCGAAGCTGAGCTTGAAGCAGTTTCCTTGTGGCATTTGTTTTAGGTCTGTTTTCTTTTAAGGTTAGTAAGCTTGTCAAGACACCGAGGACCTCTCGTGGGCACCCTATTCCCTGCAAGAGCACCGAGTACCAGCAGGCTCCACTGGGCTACTAAGAAACATCCAGGTCCGGAAACGTTTCCCAGTCACTGTGTATTTTGTGTGTAGGGCAACACACTGCACTCTTCCTTGGAAGAGCTAGATTTCCTCAGCTCTCCAACAACTCCAGGAAATGTGTTCTCTCAATTCCTATATGTCATGCAAATCTCCCTCATTGCCCTTAGGCTGAGCAGCACTGAGAAACCAAAACTGCAACGCATTCCTTCTTTAAAGTCAAACCTTAAGACCCCATCCTTACAGGAGAAAGTCGGCTTGCTTTCCTGCTGTAACCAAAGCACAGTTCTTCCTCTTACACTCCAGGGTTTTAGAAGAAGCAGAGCCCGATAGCCTACCCAGAGCGCTCCCAAGGGGAGGCGGTTGGCTACACGCAGAATTCCGTGCCAAATAAACTTTATTCAAGGAAGGGACCGGTGTGTAGCTAGAGTGTATATTTACTTGGTAGAAATCACAAGGACGTAGGCTGCATGTTCGCTGGAAACGGGGAACTTATGGCACAAGCCTTGCTTACCCATTTTGAATGCTCCATTCAAGCTGCCTTGAAGCTGCCTAAATAACAATTTTAGGACGGGTCTCTAGTCTCTGTAGGCAAGGCTCTGGGAAGGGAACGAGTGTTCTCTACATCAACAGGGTGCTTTCATAGCCTGGGTGGGAGCCTCTCCTCAGACGCTCTACAGCTAAAAGGAAACTTGACGTGAGTCCTTTCCTCAAGGTAAAGCCTAGAATAGCCCTGCCGAAGTGGAAGCTTGGAGCGGAGTCCTTGAGGCATTAGTTTCAGGTCTGTTTCCTTTTAAGGTTAGTAAGCTTTTCAGGACACCGAGGACCTCGCCTGGGCACCTTATTCCCTGGAAGACCACCGAGTACCGGCAGTCTCCACTGGGCTACTTAAGAAACATCCAGGCCCTGACACCTTTCCCAGTCACTCTGTGTATTTTGTGTGTAGGCCAACACACTGCACTCTTCCTTGGAAGAGCTAGGTTTCTTCAGCTCTCCAACAGCCCCAGGAAATGTGTTCTCTCACGTCCTACATATCATGCAAATCTGCCTCATTGCCCTAGGCTGAGCAGCTCTGAGAAACCAAAACTGCTTCGCATTCCTTCTACAAAGTCATACCTTAAGACCCCATCCTTACAGGAGAAAGTCAGCTTGCGTTTCTGTTGTAACCAAAGCACAGATCTTCCTCTTACACTGCAGGGTTTTAGAAGAAGCTAAGCCAGATAGCCTACCTAGAGCGCTCCTTGGGGGAGGCTGTTGGCTACACGCAGAACTCCGTGCCAAATAAACTTTATTCAAGGAAGGGACCAGTGTTTAGCTAGAGTGTATATTTACTTGGTAGAAATCACAAGTAGGTAGGCCGCGTGTTCGCTGGAAACGGTGACCTTATGGCACAAGCCTTGCTTTCCCATTTTGAATGCTCCATGCATGCTGCCTTGAAGTTACCTAAATAACAGTTTTAGGACGAGTCTTTAGTCATTGTAGGCAGGGCTCTGGGAAGGGAACGAGTGTTCTCTGCATCAACAGGGTGCTTTCATAGCCTGGGTGGGAGCCTCTCCTCAGACGCCCTAGAGATAAAGGAAACTTGACGTGAGTTCTTTCCTCCAGGTAAAGCCTTGACTAGCCCTGCCGAAGCTGAGCTTGAAGCAGTTTCCTTGTGGCATTTGTTTTAGGTCTGTTTTCTTTTAAGGTTAGTAAGCTTGTCAAGACACCGAGGACCTCTCGTGGGCACCCTATTCCCTGCAAGAGCACCGAGTACCAGCAGGCTCCACTGGGCTACTAAGAAACATCCAGGCCCGGAAACGTTTCCCAGTCACTGTGTATTTTGTGTGTAGGGCAACACACTGCACTCTTCCTTGGAAGAGCTAGATTTCCTCAGCTCTCCAACAACTCCAGGAAATGTGTTCTCTCAATTCCTATATGTCATGCAAATCTCCCTCATTGCCCTTAGGCTGAGCAGCACTGAGAAACCAAAACTGCAACGCATTCCTTCTTTAAAGTCAAACCTTAAGACCCCATCCTTACAGGAGAAAGTCGGCTTGCTTTCCTGCTGTAACCAAAGCACAGTTCTTCCTCTTACACTCCAGGGTTTTAGAAGAAGCAGAGCCCGATAGCCTACCCAGAGCGATCCCTGGGGGAGGCGGTTGGCTACACGCAGAATTACGTGCCAAATAAACTTTATTCAAGGAAGGGACTAGTGTGTAGCTAGAGTGTATATTTACTTGGTAGAAATCACAAGGAGGTAGGCTGCATGTTCGCTGGAAACGGGGAACTTATGGCACAAGCCTTGCTTACCCATTTTGAATGCTCCATTCAAGCTGCCTTGAAGCTGCCTAAATAACAATTTTAGGACGGGTCTCTAGTCTCTGTAGGCAAGGCTCTGGGAAGGGAACGAGAGTTCTCTACATCAACAGGGTGCTTTCATAGCCTGGGTGGGAGCCTCTCCTCAGACGCTCTACAGCTAAAAGGATACTTGACGTGAGACCTTTCCTCAAGGTAAAGCCTAGAATAGCCCTGCCGAAGTGGAAGCTTGGAGCGGAGTCCTTGAGGCATTAGTTTCAGGTCTGTTTCCTTTTAAGGTTAGTAAGCTTTTCAGGACACCGAGGACCTCGCCTGGGCACCTTATTCCCTGGAAGACCACCGAGTACCGGCAGTCTCCATTGGGCTACTTAAGAAACATCCAGGCCCTGACACCTTTCCCAGTCACTCTGTGTATTTTGTGTGTAGGCCAACACACTGCACTCTTCCTTGGAAGAGCTAGATTTCTTCAGCTCTCCAACAGCCCCAGGAAATGTGTTCTCTCACGTCCTACATATCATGCAAATCTGCCTCATTGCCCTAGGCTGAGCAGCTCTGAGAAACCAAAACTGCTTCGCATTCCTTCTACAAAGTCATACCTTAAGACCCCATCCTTACAGGAGAAAGTCAGCTTGCGTTTCTGCTGTAACCAAAGCACAGATCTTCCTCTTACACTGCAGGGTTTTAGAAGAAGCTAAGCCAGATAGCCTACCTAGAGCGCTCCTTGGGGGAGGCTGTTGGCTACACGCAGAACTCCGTGCCAAATAAACTTTATTCAAGGGAGGGACCAGTGTTTAGCTAGAGTGTATATTTACTTGGTAGAAATCACAAGTAGGTAGGCCGCGTGTTCGCTGGAAACGGTGACCTTATGGCACAAGCCTTGCTTTCCCATTTTGAATGCTCCATGCATGCTGCCTTGAAGTTACCTAAATAATAGTTTTAGGACGAGTCTTTAGTCATTGTAGGCAGGGCTCTGGGAAGGGAACGAGTGTTCTCTGCATCAACAGGGTGCTTTCATAGCCTGGGTGGGAGCCTCTCCTCAGACGCCCTAGAGATAAAGGAAACTTGACGTGAGTTCTTTCCTCCAGGTAAAGCCTTGACTAGCCCTGCCGAAGCTGAGCTTGAAGCAGTTTCCTTGTGGCATTTGTTTTAGGTCTGTTTTCTTTTAAGGTTAGTAAGCTTGTCAAGACACCGAGGACCTCTCGTGGGCACCCTATTCCCTGCAAGAGCACCGAGTACCAGCAGGCTCCACTGGGCTACTAAGAAACATCCAGGCCCGGAAACGTTTCCCAGTCACTGTGTATTTTGTGTGTAGGGCAACACACTGCACTCTTCCTTGGAAGAGCTAGATTTCCTCAGCTCTCCAACAACTCCAGGAAATGTGTTCTCTCAATTCCTATATGTCATGCAAATCTCCCTCATTGCCCTTAGGCTGAGCAGCACTGAGAAACCAAAACTGCAACGCATTCCTTCTTTAAAGTCAAACCTTAAGACCCCATCCTTACAGGAGAAAGTCGGCTTGCTTTCCTGCTGTAACCAAAGCACAGTTCTTCCTCTTACACTCCAGGGTTTTAGAAGAAGCAGAGCCCGATAGCCTACCCAGAGCGATCCCTGGGGGAGGCGGTTGGCTACACGCAGAATTACGTGCCAAATAAACTTTATTCAAGGAAGGGACTAGTGTGTAGCTAGAGTGTATATTTACTTGGTAGAAATCACAAGGAGGTAGGCTGCATGTTCGCTGGAAACGGGGAACTTATGGCACAAGCCTTGCTTACCCATTTTGAATGCTCCATTCAAGCTGCCTTGAAGCTGCCTAAATAACAATTTTAGGACGGGTCTCTAGTCTCTGTAGGCAAGGCTCTGGGAAGGGAACGAGAGTTCTCTACATCAACAGGGTGCTTTCATAGCCTGGGTGGGAGCCTCTCCTCAGACGCTCTACAGCTAAAAGGATACTTGACGTGAGACCTTTCCTCAAGGTAAAGCCTAGAATAGCCCTGCCGAAGTGGAAGCTTGGAGCGGAGTCCTTGAGGCATTAGTTTCAGGTCTGTTTCCTTTTAAGGTTAGTAAGCTTTTCAGGACACCGAGGACCTCGCCTGGGCACCTTATTCCCTGGAAGACCACCGAGTACCGGCAGTCTCCATTGGGCTACTTAAGAAACATCCAGGCCCTGACACCTTTCCCAGTCACTCTGTGTATTTTGTGTGTAGGCCAACACACTGCACTCTTCCTTGGAAGAGCTAGATTTCTTCAGCTCTCCAACAGCCCCAGGAAATGTGTTCTCTCACGTCCTACATATCATGCAAATCTGCCTCATTGCCCTAGGCTGAGCAGCTCTGAGAAACCAAAACTGCTTCGCATTCCTTCTACAAAGTCATACCTTAAGACCCCATCCTTACAGGAGAAAGTCAGCTTGCGTTTCTGCTGTAACCAAAGCACAGATCTTCCTCTTACACTGCAGGGTTTTAGAAGAAGCTAAGCCAGATAGCCTACCTAGAGCGCTCCTTGGGGGAGGCTGTTGGCTACACGCAGAACTCCGTGCCAAATAAACTTTATTCAAGGGAGGGACCAGTGTTTAGCTAGAGTGTATATTTACTTGGTAGAAATCACAAGTAGGTAGGCCGCGTGTTCGCTGGAAACGGTGACCTTATGGCACAAGCCTTGCTTTCCCATTTTGAATGCTCCATGCATGCTGCCTTGAAGTTACCTAAATAATAGTTTTAGGACGAGTCTTTAGTCATTGTAGGCAGGGCTCTGGGAAGGGAACGAGTGTTCTCTGCATCAACAGGGTGCTTTCATAGCCTGGGTGGGAGCCTCTCCTCAGACGCCCTAGAGATAAAGGAAACTTGACGTGAGTTCTTTCCTCCAGGTAAAGCCTTGACTAGCCCTGCCGAAGCTGAGCTTGAAGCAGTTTCCTTGTGGCATTTGTTTTAGGTCTGTTTTCTTTTAAGGTTAGTAAGCTTGTCAAGACACCGAGGACCTCTCGTGGGCACCCTATTCCCTGCAAGAGCACCGAGTACCAGCAGGCTCCACTGGGCTACTAAGAAATATCCAGGCCCGGAAACGTTTCCCAGTCACTGTGTATTTTGTGTGTAGGGCAACACACTGCACTCTTCCTTGGAAGAGCTAGATTTCCTCAGCTCTCCAACAACTCCAGGAAATGTGTTCTCTCAATTCCTAGATGTCATGCAAATCTCCCTCATTGCCCTTAGGCTGAGCAGCACTGAGAAACCAAAACTGCAACGCATTCCTTCTTTAAAGTCAAACCTTAAGACCCCATCCTTACAGGAGAATGTCGGCTTGCTTTCCTGCTGTAACCAAAGCACAGTTCTTCCTCTTACACTCCAGGGTTTTAGAAGAAGCAGAGCCCGATAGCCTACCCAGAGCGCTCCCAAGGGGAGGCGGTTGGCTACACGCAGAATTCCGTGCCAAATAAACTTTATTCAAGGAAGGGACCAGTGTGTAGCTAGAGTGTATATTTACTTGGTAGAAATCACAAGGAGGTAGGCTGCATGTTCGCTGGAAACGGGGAACGTATTGCACAAGCCTTGCTTACCCATTTTGAATGCTCCATTCAAGCTGCCTTGAAGCTGCCTAAATAACAATTTTAGGACGGGTCTCTAGTCTCTGTAGGCAAGGCTCTGGGAAGGGAACGAGTGTTCTCTACATCAGCAGGGTGCTTTCATAGCCTGGGTGGGAGCCTCTCCTCAGACGCTCTACAGCTAAAAGGAAACTTGACGTGAGTCCTTTCCTCAAGGTAAAGCCTAGAATAGCCCTGCCGAAGTGGAAGCTTGGAGCGGAGTCCTTGAGGCATTAGTTTCAGGTCTGTTTCCTTTTAAGGTTAGTAAGCTTTTCAGGACACCGAGGACCTCGCCTGGGCACCTTATTCCCTGGAAGACCACCGAGTACCGGCAGTCTCCACTGGGCTACTTAAGAAACATCCAGGCCCTGACACCTTTCCCAGTCACTCTGTGTATTTTGTGTGTAGGCCAACACACTGCACTCTTCCTTGGAAGAGCTAGGTTTCTTCAGCTCTCCAACAGCCCCAGGAAATGTGTTCTCTCACGTCCTACATATCATGCAAATCTGCCTCATTGCCCTAGGCTGAGCAGCTCTGAGAAACCAAAACTGCTTCGCATTCCTTCTACAAAGTCATACCTTAAGACCCCATCCTTACAGGAGAAAGTCAGCTTGCGTTTCTGCTGTAACCAAAGCACAGATCTTCCTCTTACACTGCAGGGTTTTAGAAGAAGCTAAGCCAGATAGCCTACCTAGAGCGCTCCTTGGGGGAGGCTGTTGGCTACACGCAGAACTCCGTGCCAAATAAACTTTATTCAAGGAAGGGACCAGTGTTTAGCTAGAGTGTATATTTACTTGGTAGAAATCACAAGTAGGTAGGCCGCGTGTTCGCTGGAAACGGTGACCTTATGGCACAAGCCTTGCTTTCCCATTTTGAATGCTCCATGCATGCTGCCTTGAAGTTACCTAAATAACAGTTTTAGGACGAGTCTTTAGTCATTGTAGGCAGGGCTCTGGGAAGGGAACGAGTGTTCTCTGCATCAACAGGGTGCTTTCATAGCCTGGGTGGGAGCCTCTCCTCAGACGCCCTAGAGATAAAGGAAACTTGACGTGAGTTCTTTCCTCCAGGTAAAGCCTTGACTAGCCCTGCCGAAGCTGAGCTTGAAGCAGTTTCCTTGTGGCATTTGTTTTAGGTCTGTTTTCTTTTAAGGTTAGTAAGCTTGTCAAGACACCGAGGACCTCTCGTGGGCACCCTATTCCCTGCAAGAGCACCGAGTACCAGCAGGCTCCACTGGGCTACTAAGAAACATCCAGGCCCGGAAACGTTTCCCAGTCACTGTGTATTTTGTGTGTAGGGCAACACACTGCACTCTTCCTTGGAAGAGCTAGATTTCCTCAGCTCTCCAACAACTCCAGGAAATGTGTTCTCTCAATTCCTATATGTCATGCAAATCTCCCTCATTGCCCTTAGGCTGAGCAGCACTGAGAAACCAAAACTGCAACGCATTCCTTCTTTAAAGTCAAACCTTAAGACCCCATCCTTACAGGAGAAAGTCGGCTTGCTTTCCTGCTGTAACCAAAGCACAGTTCTTCCTCTTACACTCCAGGGTTTTAGAAGAAGCAGAGCCCGATAGCCTACCCAGAGCGATCCCTGGGGGAGGCGGTTGGCTACACGCAGAATTACGTGCCAAATAAACTTTATTCAAGGAAGGGACTAGTGTGTAGCTAGAGTGTATATTTACTTGGTAGAAATCACAAGGAGGTAGGCTGCATGTTCGCTGGAAACGGGGAACTTATGGCACAAGCCTTGCTTACCCATTTTGAATGCTCCATTCAAGCTGCCTTGAAGCTGCCTAAATAACAATTTTAGGACGGGTCTCTAGTCTCTGTAGGCAAGGCTCTGGGAAGGGAACGAGAGTTCTCTACATCAACAGGGTGCTTTCATAGCCTGGGTGGGAGCCTCTCCTCAGACGCTCTACAGCTAAAAGGATACTTGACGTGAGACCTTTCCTCAAGGTAAAGCCTAGAATAGCCCTGCCGAAGTGGAAGCTTGGAGCGGAGTCCTTGAGGCATTAGTTTCAGGTCTGTTTCCTTTTAAGGTTAGTAAGCTTTTCAGGACACCGAGGACCTCGCCTGGGCACCTTATTCCCTGGAAGACCACCGAGTACCGGCAGTCTCCATTGGGCTACTTAAGAAACATCCAGGCCCTGACACCTTTCCCAGTCACTCTGTGTATTTTGTGTGTAGGCCAACACACTGCACTCTTCCTTGGAAGAGCTAGATTTCTTCAGCTCTCCAACAGCCCCAGGAAATGTGTTCTCTCACGTCCTACATATCATGCAAATCTGCCTCATTGCCCTAGGCTGAGCAGCTCTGAGAAACCAAAACTGCTTCGCATTCCTTCTACAAAGTCATACCTTAAGACCCCATCCTTACAGGAGAAAGTCAGCTTGCGTTTCTGCTGTAACCAAAGCACAGATCTTCCTCTTACACTGCAGGGTTTTAGAAGAAGCTAAGCCAGATAGCCTACCTAGAGCGCTCCTTGGGGGAGGCTGTTGGCTACACGCAGAACTCCGTGCCAAATAAACTTTATTCAAGGGAGGGACCAGTGTTTAGCTAGAGTGTATATTTACTTGGTAGAAATCACAAGTAGGTAGGCCGCGTGTTCGCTGGAAACGGTGACCTTATGGCACAAGCCTTGCTTTCCCATTTTGAATGCTCCATGCATGCTGCCTTGAAGTTACCTAAATAATAGTTTTAGGACGAGTCTTTAGTCATTGTAGGCAGGGCTCTGGGAAGGGAACGAGTGTTCTCTGCATCAACAGGGTGCTTTCATAGCCTGGGTGGGAGCCTCTCCTCAGACGCCCTAGAGATAAAGGAAACTTGACGTGAGTTCTTTCCTCCAGGTAAAGCCTTGACTAGCCCTGCCGAAGCTGAGCTTGAAGCAGTTTCCTTGTGGCATTTGTTTTAGGTCTGTTTTCTTTTAAGGTTAGTAAGCTTGTCAAGACACCGAGGACCTCTCGTGGGCACCCTATTCCCTGCAAGAGCACCGAGTACCAGCAGGCTCCACTGGGCTACTAAGAAATATCCAGGCCCGGAAACGTTTCCCAGTCACTGTGTATTTTGTGTGTAGGGCAACACACTGCACTCTTCCTTGGAAGAGCTAGATTTCCTCAGCTCTCCAACAACTCCAGGAAATGTGTTCTCTCAATTCCTATATGTCATGCAAATCTCCCTCATTGCCCTTAGGCTGAGCAGCACTGAGAAACCAAAACTGCAACGCATTCCTTCTTTAAAGTCAAACCTTAAGACCCCATCCTTACAGGAGAATGTCGGCTTGCTTTCCTGCTGTAACCAAAGCACAGTTCTTCCTCTTACACTCCAGGGTTTTAGAAGAAGCAGAGCCCGATAGCCTACCCAGAGCGCTCCCAAGGGGAGGCGGTTGGCTACACGCAGAATTCCGTGCCAAATAAACTTTATTCAAGGAAGGGACCAGTGTGTAGCTAGAGTGTATATTTACTTGGTAGAAATCACAAGGAGGTAGGCTGCATGTTCGCTGGAAACGGGGAACTTATGGCACAAGCCTTGCTTACCACTTTTGAATGCTCCCTTCAAGCTGCCTTGAAGCTACCTAAATTACTATTTTAGGACGGGTCTCTAGTGTCTGTAGGCAGGGCTCTGGGAAGGGAACGAGTGTTCTCTACATCAACAGGGTGCTTTCATAGACTGGGTAGGAGCCTCGCCTGCGACACTCTAGAGCTAAAAGGAAACTTGACGTGAGTCCTCTCCTCAAGGTAAAGCCTAGAATAGCCCTGCCGAAGTGGAAGCTTGGAGAGGAGTTCTTGAGGCATTAGTTTCAGGTCTGTTTTCTTTTAAGGTTAGTAAGCTTTTCAAGGCCCTGAGGACCTCGCCTGGGCACCCTATTCCCTGCAAGAACACCCAGTACCGGCAGGCTCCACTGGGCTACTAAGAAACATCCAGGCCCGGAAACTTTTCCCATTCACTCTTTGTATTTTGTGTGTAGGCCAACACACTACACTCTTCCTTGGAAGAGCTAGATTTCCTCAGCTCTCCAACAGCTCCAGGAAATGTGTTCTCTCACGTCCTACATATCATGCAAATCTGCCTCATTGCCCTAGGCTGACCGGCACTGAGAAACCAAAACTGCTTCACATTCCTTCTACAAAGTCATACCTTAACACCTCATCCTTACAGTAGAAAGTCGGCTTGCGTTTCTGCTGTAACCACAGCACAGTTCTTCCTCTTACACTCCAGGGTTTTAGAAGAAGCTAAGCCCGATAGCCTACCCAGAGCGATCCCTGGGGGAGGCGGTTGGCTACACGCAGAATTACGTGCCAAATAAACTTTATTCAAGGAAGGGACCAGTGTGTAGCTAGAGTGTATATTTACTTGGTAGAAATCACAAGGAGGTAGGCTGCATGTTCGCTGGAAACGGGGAACTTATGGCACAAGCCTTGCTTACCACTTTTGAATGCTCCATGCAAGCTGCCTTGAAGCTGCCTAAATAACAATTTTAGGACGGGTCTCTAGTCTCTGTAGGCAAGGCTCTGGGAAGGGAACGAGTGTTCTCTCCATCAACAGGGTGCTTTCATAGCCTGGGTGGGAGCCTCTCCTCAGACGCTCTACAGCTAAAAGGAAACTTGACGTGAGTCCTTTCCTCAAGGTAAAGCCTAGAATAGCCCTGCCGAAGTGGAAGCTTGGAGCGGAGTCCTTGAGGCATTAGTTTCAGGTCTGTTTCCTTTTAAGGTTAGTAAGCTTTTCAGGACACCGAGGACCTCGCCTGGGCACCTTATTCCCTGGAAGACCACCGAGTACCGGCAGTCTCCACTGGGCTACTAAGAAACATCCAGGCCCGGACACCTTTCCCAGTCACTCTGTGTATTTTGTGTGTAGGCCAACACACTGCACTCTTCCTTGGAAGAGCTAGATTTCCTCAGCTCTCCAACAGCCCCAGGAAATGTGTTCTCTCACGTCCTACATATCATGCAAATCTGCCTCATTGCCCTAGGCTGAGCAGCTCTGAGAAACCAAAACTGCTTCGCATTCCTTCTACAAAGTCATACCTTAAGACCCCATCCTTACAGGAGAAAGTCAGCTTGCGTTTCTGCTGTAACCAAAGCACAGATCTTCCTCTTACACTGCAGGGTTTTAGAAGAAGCTAAGCCAGATAGCCTACCTAGAGTGCTCCTTGGGGGAGGCTGTTGGCTACACGCAGAACTCCGTGCCAAATAAACTTTATTCAAGGGAGGGACCAGTGTTTAGCTAGAGTGTATATTTACTTGGTAGAAATCACAAGTAGGTAGGCCGCGTGTTCGCTGGAAACGGTGACCTTATGGCACAAGCCTTGCTTTCCCATTTTGAATGCTCCATGCATGCTGCCTTGAAGTTACCTAAATAACAGTTTTAGGACGAGTCTTTAGTCATTGTAGGCAGGGCTCTGGGAAGGGAACGAGTGTTCTCTGCATCAACAGGGTGCTTTCATAGCCTGGGTGGGAGCCTCTCCTCAGACGCCCTAGAGATAAAGGAAACTTGACGTGAGTTCTTTCCTCCAGGTAAAGCCTTGACTAGCCCTGCCGAAGCTGAGCTTGAAGCAGTTTCCTTGTGGCATTTGTTTTAGGTCTGTTTTCTTTTAAGGTTAGTAAGCTTGTCAAGACACCGAGGACCTCTCGTGGGCACCCTATTCCCTGCAAGAGCACCGAGTACCAGCAGGCTCCACTGGGCTACTAAGAAACATCCAGGCCCGGAAACGTTTCCCAGTCACTGTGTATTTTGTGTGTAGGGCAACACACTGCACTCTTCCTTGGAAGAGCTAGATTTCCTCAGCTCTCCAACAACTCCAGGAAATGTGTTCTCTCAATTCCTATATGTCATGCAAATCTCCCTCATTGCCCTTAGGCTGAGCAGCACTGAGAAACCAAAACTGCAACGCATTCCTTCTTTAAAGTCAAACCTTAAGACCCCATCCTTACAGGAGAAAGTCGGCTTGCTTTCCTGCTGTAACCAAAGCACAGTTCTTCCTCTTACACTCCAGGGTTTTAGAAGAAGCAGAGCCCGATAGCCTACCCAGAGCGATCCCTGGGGGAGGCGGTTGGCTACACGCAGAATTACGTGCCAAATAAACTTTATTCAAGGAAGGGACTAGTGTGTAGCTAGAGTGTATATTTACTTGGTAGAAATCACAAGGAGGTAGGCTGCATGTTCGCTGGAAACGGGGAACTTATGGCACAAGCCTTGCTTACCCATTTTGAATGCTCCATTCAAGCTGCCTTGAAGCTGCCTAAATAACAATTTTAGGACGGGTCTCTAGTCTCTGTAGGCAAGGCTCTGGGAAGGGAACGAGAGTTCTCTACATCAACAGGGTGCTTTCATAGCCTGGGTGGGAGCCTCTCCTCAGACGCTCTACAGCTAAAAGGATACTTGACGTGAGACCTTTCCTCAAGGTAAAGCCTAGAATAGCCCTGCCGAAGTGGAAGCTTGGAGCGGAGTCCTTGAGGCATTAGTTTCAGGTCTGTTTCCTTTTAAGGTTAGTAAGCTTTTCAGGACACCGAGGACCTCGCCTGGGCACCTTATTCCCTGGAAGACCACCGAGTACCGGCAGTCTCCATTGGGCTACTTAAGAAACATCCAGGCCCTGACACCTTTCCCAGTCACTCTGTGTATTTTGTGTGTAGGCCAACACACTGCACTCTTCCTTGGAAGAGCTAGATTTCTTCAGCTCTCCAACAGCCCCAGGAAATGTGTTCTCTCACGTCCTACATATCATGCAAATCTGCCTCATTGCCCTAGGCTGAGCAGCTCTGAGAAACCAAAACTGCTTCGCATTCCTTCTACAAAGTCATACCTTAAGACCCCATCCTTACAGGAGAAAGTCAGCTTGCGTTTCTGCTGTAACCAAAGCACAGATCTTCCTCTTACACTGCAGGGTTTTAGAAGAAGCTAAGCCAGATAGCCTACCTAGAGCGCTCCTTGGGGGAGGCTGTTGGCTACACGCAGAACTCCGTGCCAAATAAACTTTATTCAAGGGAGGGACCAGTGTTTAGCTAGAGTGTATATTTACTTGGTAGAAATCACAAGTAGGTAGGCCGCGTGTTCGCTGGAAACGGTGACCTTATGGCACAAGCCTTGCTTTCCCATTTTGAATGCTCCATGCATGCTGCCTTGAAGTTACCTAAATAATAGTTTTAGGACGAGTCTTTAGTCATTGTAGGCAGGGCTCTGGGAAGGGAACGAGTGTTCTCTGCATCAACAGGGTGCTTTCATAGCCTGGGTGGGAGCCTCTCCTCAGACGCCCTAGAGATAAAGGAAACTTGACGTGAGTTCTTTCCTCCAGGTAAAGCCTTGACTAGCCCTGCCGAAGCTGAGCTTGAAGCAGTTTCCTTGTGGCATTTGTTTTAGGTCTGTTTTCTTTTAAGGTTAGTAAGCTTGTCAAGACACCGAGGACCTCTCGTGGGCACCCTATTCCCTGCAAGAGCACCGAGTACCAGCAGGCTCCACTGGGCTACTAAGAAATATCCAGGCCCGGAAACGTTTCCCAGTCACTGTGTATTTTGTGTGTAGGGCAACACACTGCACTCTTCCTTGGAAGAGCTAGATTTCCTCAGCTCTCCAACAACTCCAGGAAATGTGTTCTCTCAATTCCTAGATGTCATGCAAATCTCCCTCATTGCCCTTAGGCTGAGCAGCACTGAGAAACCAAAACTGCAACGCATTCCTTCTTTAAAGTCAAACCTTAAGACCCCATCCTTACAGGAGAATGTCGGCTTGCTTTCCTGCTGTAACCAAAGCACAGTTCTTCCTCTTACACTCCAGGGTTTTAGAAGAAGCAGAGCCCGATAGCCTACCCAGAGCGCTCCCAAGGGGAGGCGGTTGGCTACACGCAGAATTCCGTGCCAAATAAACTTTATTCAAGGAAGGGACCGGTGTGTAGCTAGAGTGTATATTTACTTGGTAGAAATCACAAGGAGGTAGGCTGCATGTTCGCTGGAAACGGGGAACTTATGACACAAGCCTTGCTTACCCATTTTGAATGCTCCATTCAAGCTGCCTTGAAGCTGCCTAAATAACAATTTTAGGACGGGTCTCTAGTCTCTGTAGGCAAGGCTCTGGGAAGGGAACGAGTGTTCTCTACATCAACAGGGTGCTTTCATAGCCTGGGTGGGAGCCTCTCCTCAGACGCTCTACAGCTAAAAGGAAACTTGACGTGAGTCCTTTCCTCAAGGTAAAGCCTAGAATAGCCCTGCCGAAGTGGAAGCTTGGAGCGGAGTCCTTGAGGCATTAGTTTCAGGTCTGTTTCCTTTTAAGGTTAGTAAGCTTTTCAGGACACCGAGGACCTCGCCTGGGCGCCTTATTCCCTGGAAGACCACCGAGTACCGGCAGTCTCCACTGGGCTACTAAGAAACATCCAGGCCCGGACACCTTTCCCAGTCACTCTCTGTATTTTGTGTGTAGGCCAACACACTGCACTCTTCCTTGGAAGAGCTAGATTTCCTCAGCTCTCCAACAGCCCCAGGAAATGTGTTCTCTCACGTCCTACATATCATGCAAATCTGCCTCATTGCCCTAGGCTGAGCAGCTCTGAGAAACCAAAACTGCTTCGCATTCCTTCTACAAAGTCATACCTTAAGACCCCATCCTTACAGGAGAAAGTCAGCTTGCGTTTCTGCTGTAACCAAAGCACAGATCTTCCTCTTACACTGCAGGGTTTTAGAAGAAGCTAAGCCAGATAGCCTACCTAGAGCGCTCCTTGGGGGAGGCTGTTGGCTACACGCAGAACTCCGTGCCAAATAAACTTTATTCAAGGAAGGGACCAGTGTTTAGCTAGAGTGTATATTTACTTGGTAGAAATCACAAGTAGGTAGGCCGCGTGTTCGCTGGAAACGGTGACCTTATGGCACAAGCCTTGCTTTCCCATTTTGAATGCTCCATGCATGCTGCCTTGAAGTTACCTAAATAACAGTTTTAGGACGAGTCTTTAGTCATTGTAGGCAGGGCTCTGGGAAGGGAACGAGTGTTCTCTGCATCAACAGGGTGCTTTCATAGCCTGGGTGGGAGCCTCTCCTCAGACGCCCTAGAGATAAAGGAAACTTGACGTGAGTTCTTTCCTCCAGGTAAAGCCTTGACTAGCCCTGCCGAAGCTGAGCTTGAAGCAGTTTCCTTGTGGCATTTGTTTTAGGTCTGTTTTCTTTTAAGGTTAGTAAGCTTGTCAAGACACCGAGGACCTCTCGTGGGCACCCTATTCCCTGCAAGAGCACCGAGTACCAGCAGGCTCCACTGGGCTACTAAGAAACATCCAGGCCCGGAAACGTTTCCCAGTCACTGTGTATTTTGTGTGTAGGGCAACACACTGCACTCTTCCTTGGAAGAGCTAGATTTCCTCAGCTCTCCAACAACTCCAGGAAATGTGTTCTCTCAATTCCTATATGTCATGCAAATCTCCCTCATTGCCCTTAGGCTGAGCAGCACTGAGAAACCAAAACTGCAACGCATTCCTTCTTTAAAGTCAAACCTTAAGACCCCATCCTTACAGGAGAAAGTCGGCTTGCTTTCCTGCTGTAACCAAAGCACAGTTCTTCCTCTTACACTCCAGGGTTTTAGAAGAAGCAGAGCCCGATAGCCTACCCAGAGCGCTCCCAAGGGGAGGCGGTTGGCTACACGCAGAATTCCGTGCCAAATAAACTTTATTCAAGGAAGGGACCGGTGTGTAGCTAGAGTGTATATTTACTTGGTAGAAATCACAAGGAGGTAGGCTGCATGTTCGCTGGAAACGGGGAACTTATGGCACAAGCCTTGCTTACCCATTTTGAATGCTCCATTCAAGCTGCCTTGAAGCTGCCTAAATAACAATTTTAGGACGGGTCTCTAGTCTCTGTAGGCAAGGCTCTGGGAAGGGAACGAGTGTTCTCTACATCAACAGGGTGCTTTCATAGCCTGGGTGGGAGCCTCTCCTCAGACGCTCTACAGCTAAAAGGAAACTTGACGTGAGTCCTTTCCTCAAGGTAAAGCCTAGAATAGCCCTGCCGAAGTGGAAGCTTGGAGCGGAGTCCTTGAGGCATTAGTTTCAGGTCTGTTTCCTTTTAAGGTTAGTAAGCTTTTCAGGACACCGAGGACCTCGCCTGGGCACCTTATTCCCTGGAAGACCACCGAGTACCGGCAGTCTCCACTGGGCTACTTAAGAAACATCCAGGCCCTGACACCTTTCCCAGTCACTCTGTGTATTTTGTGTGTAGGCCAACACACTGCACTCTTCCTTGGAAGAGCTAGGTTTCTTCAGCTCTCCAACAGCCCCAGGAAATGTGTTCTCTCACGTCCTACATATCATGCAAATCTGCCTCATTGCCCTAGGCTGAGCAGCTCTGAGAAACCAAAACTGCTTCGCATTCCTTCTACAAAGTCATACCTTAAGACCCCATCCTTACAGGAGAAAGTCAGCTTGCGTTTCTGCTGTAACCAAAGCACAGATCTTCCTCTTACACTGCAGGGTTTTAGAAGAAGCTAAGCCAGATAGCCTACCTAGAGCGCTCCTTGGGGGAGGCTGTTGGCTACACGCAGAACTCCGTGCCAAATAAACTTTATTCAAGGAAGGGACCAGTGTTTAGCTAGAGTGTATATTTACTTGGTAGAAATCACAAGTAGGTAGGCCGCGTGTTCGCTGGAAACGGTGACCTTATGGCACAAGCCTTGCTTTCCCATTTTGAATGCTCCATGCATGCTGCCTTGAAGTTACCTAAATAACAGTTTTAGGACGAGTCTTTAGTCATTGTAGGCAGGGCTCTGGGAAGGGAACGAGTGTTCTCTGCATCAACAGGGTGCTTTCATAGCCTGGGTGGGAGCCTCTCCTCAGACGCCCTAGAGATAAAGGAAATTTGACGTGAGTTCTTTCCTCCAGGTAAAGCCTTGACTAGCCCTGCCGAAGCTGAGCTTGAAGCAGTTTCCTTGTGGCATTTGTTTTAGGTCTGTTTTCTTTTAAGGTTAGTAAGCTTGTCAAGACACCGAGGACCTCTCGTGGGCACCCTATTCCCTGCAAGAGCACCGAGTACCAGCAGGCTCCACTGGGCTACTAAGAAACATCCAGGCCCGGAAACGTTTCCCAGTCACTGTGTATTTTGTGTGTAGGGCAACACACTGCACTCTTCCTTGGAAGAGCTAGATTTCCTCAGCTCTCCAACAACTCCAGGAAATGTGTTCTCTCAATTCCTATATGTCATGCAAATCTCCCTCATTGCCCTTAGGCTGAGCAGCACTGAGAAACCAAAACTGCAACGCATTCCTTCTTTAAAGTCAAACCTTAAGACCCCATCCTTACAGGAGAAAGTCGGCTTGCTTTCCTGCTGTAACCAAAGCACAGTTCTTCCTCTTACACTCCAGGGTTTTAGAAGAAGCAGAGCCCGATAGCCTACCCAGAGCGCTCCCAAGGGGAGGCGGTTGGCTACACGCAGAATTCCGTGCCAAATAAACTTTATTCAAGGAAGGGACCGGTGTGTAGCTAGAGTGTATATTTACTTGGTAGAAATCACAAGGACGTAGGCTGCATGTTCGCTGGAAACGGGGAACTTATGGCACAAGCCTTGCTTACCCATTTTGAATGCTCCATTCAAGCTGCCTTGAAGCTGCCTAAATAACAATTTTAGGACGGGTCTCTAGTCTCTGTAGGCAAGGCTCTGGGAAGGGAACGAGTGTTCTCTACATCAACAGGGTGCTTTCATAGCCTGGGTGGGAGCCTCTCCTCAGACGCTCTACAGCTAAAAGGAAACTTGACGTGAGTCCTTTCCTCAAGGTAAAGCCTAGAATAGCCCTGCCGAAGTGGAAGCTTGGAGCGGAGTCCCTGAGGCATTAGTTTCAGGTCTGTTTCCTTTTAAGGTTAGTAAGCTTTTCAGGACACCGAGGACCTCGCCTGGGCACCTTATTCCCTGGAAGACCACCGAGTACCGGCAGTCTCCACTGGGCTACTTAAGAAACATCCAGGCCCGGACACCTTTCCCAGTCACTCTGTGTATTTTGTGTGTAGGCCAACACACTGCACTCTTCCTTGGAAGAGCTAGATTTCCTCAGCTCTCCAACAGCCCCAGGAAATGTGTTCTCTCACGTCCTACATATCATGCAAATCTGCCTCATTGCCCTAGGCTGAGCAGCTCTGAGAAACCAAAACTGCTTCGCATTCCTTCTACAAAGTCATACCTTAAGACCCCATCCTTACAGGAGAAAGTCAGCTTGCGTTTCTGCTGTAACCAAAGCACAGATCTTCCTCTTACACTGCAGGGTTTTAGAAGAAGCTAAGCCAGATAGCCTACCTAGAGCGCTCCTTGGGGGAGGCGGTTGGCTACACGCAGAACTCCGTGCCAAATAAACTTTATTCAAGGAAGGGACCAGTGTTTAGCTAGAGTGTATATTTACTTGGTAGAAATCACAAGTAGGTAGGCCGCGTGTTCGCTGGAAACGGTGACCTTATGGCACAAGCCTTGCTTTCCCATTTTGAATGCTCCATGCATGCTGCCTTGAAGTTACCTAAATAACAGTTTTAGGACGAGTCTTTAGTCATTGTAGGCAGGGCTCTGGGAAGGGAACGAGTGTTCTCTGCATCAACAGGGTGCTTTCATAGCCTGGGTGGGAGCCTCTCCTCAGACGCCCTAGAGATAAAGGAAACTTGACGTGAGTTCTTTCCTCCAGGTAAAGCCTTGACTAGCCCTGCCGAAGCTGAGCTTGAAGCAGTTTCCTTGTGGCATTTGTTTTAGGTCTGTTTTCTTTTAAGGTTAGTAAGCTTGTCAAGACACCGAGGACCTCTCGTGGGCACCCTATTCCCTGCAAGAGCACCGAGTACCAGCAGGCTCCACTGGGCTACTAAGAAACATCCAGGCCCGGAAACGTTTCCCAGTCACTGTGTATTTTGTGTGTAGGGCAACACACTGCACTCTTCCTTGGAAGAGCTAGATTTCCTCAGCTCTCCAACAACTCCAGGAAATGTGTTCTCTCAATTCCTATATGTCATGCAAATCTCCCTCATTGCCCTTAGGCTGAGCAGCACTGAGAAACCAAAACTGCAACGCATTCCTTCTTTAAAGTCAAACCTTAAGACCCCATCCTTACAGGAGAAAGTCGGCTTGCTTTCCTGCTGTAACCAAAGCACAGTTCTTCCTCTTACACTCCAGGGTTTTAGAAGAAGCAGAGCCCGATAGCCTACCCAGAGCGCTCCCAAGGGGAGGCGGTTGGCTACACGCAGAATTCCGTGCCAAATAAACTTTATTCAAGGAAGGGACCGGTGTGTAGCTAGAGTGTATATTTACTTGGTAGAAATCACAAGGACGTAGGCTGCATGTTCGCTGGAAACGGGGAACTTATGGCACAAGCCTTGCTTACCCATTTTGAATGCTCCATTCAAGCTGCCTTGAAGCTGCCTAAATAACAATTTTAGGACGGGTCTCTAGTCTCTGTAGGCAAGGCTCTGGGAAGGGAACGAGTGTTCTCTACATCAACAGGGTGCTTTCATAGCCTGGGTGGGAGCCTCTCCTCAGACGCTCTACAGCTAAAAGGAAACTTGACGTGAGTCCTTTCCTCAAGGTAAAGCCTAGAATAGCCCTGCCGAAGTGGAAGCTTGGAGCGGAGTCCCTGAGGCATTAGTTTCAGGTCTGTTTCCTTTTAAGGTTAGTAAGCTTTTCAGGACACCGAGGACCTCGCCTGGGCACCTTATTCCCTGGAAGACCACCGAGTACCGGCAGTCTCCACTGGGCTACTTAAGAAACATCCAGGCCCGGACACCTTTCCCAGTCACTCTGTGTATTTTGTGTGTAGGCCAACACACTGCACTCTTCCTTGGAAGAGCTAGATTTCCTCAGCTCTCCAACAGCCCCAGGAAATGTGTTCTCTCACGTCCTACATATCATGCAAATCTGCCTCATTGCCCTAGGCTGAGCAGCTCTGAGAAACCAAAACTGCTTCGCATTCCTTCTACAAAGTCATACCTTAAGACCCCATCCTTACAGGAGAAAGTCAGCTTGCGTTTCTGCTGTAACCAAAGCACAGATCTTCCTCTTACACTGCAGGGTTTTAGAAGAAGCTAAGCCAGATAGCCTACCTAGAGCGCTCCTTGGGGGAGGCGGTTGGCTACACGCAGAACTCCGTGCCAAATAAACTTTATTCAAGGAAGGGACCAGTGTTTAGCTAGAGTGTATATTTACTTGGTAGAAATCACAAGTAGGTAGGCCGCGTGTTCGCTGGAAACGGTGACCTTATGGCACAAGCCTTGCTTTCCCATTTTGAATGCTCCATGCATGCTGCCTTGAAGTTACCTAAATAACAGTTTTAGGACGAGTCTTTAGTCATTGTAGGCAGGGCTCTGGGAAGGGAACGAGTGTTCTCTGCATCAACAGGGTGCTTTCATAGCCTGGGTGGGAGCCTCTCCTCAGACGCCCTAGAGATAAAGGAAACTTGACGTGAGTTCTTTCCTCCAGGTAAAGCCTTGACTAGCCCTGCCGAAGCTGAGCTTGAAGCAGTTTCCTTGTGGCATTTGTTTTAGGTCTGTTTTCTTTTAAGGTTAGTAAGCTTGTCAAGACACCGAGGACCTCTCGTGGGCACCCTATTCCCTGCAAGAGCACCGAGTACCAGCAGGCTCCACTGGGCTACTAAGAAACATCCAGGCCCGGAAACGTTTCCCAGTCACTGTGTATTTTGTGTGTAGGGCAACACACTGCACTCTTCCTTGGAAGAGCTAGATTTCCTCAGCTCTCCAACAACTCCAGGAAATGTGTTCTCTCAATTCCTATATGTCATGCAAATCTCCCTCATTGCCCTTAGGCTGAGCAGCACTGAGAAACCAAAACTGCAACGCATTCCTTCTTTAAAGTCAAACCTTAAGACCCCATCCTTACAGGAGAAAGTCGGCTTGCTTTCCTGCTGTAACCAAAGCACAGTTCTTCCTCTTACACTCCAGGGTTTTAGAAGAAGCAGAGCCCGATAGCCTACCCAGAGCGCTCCCAAGGGGAGGCGGTTGGCTACACGCAGAATTCCGTGCCAAATAAACTTTATTCAAGGAAGGGACCGGTGTGTAGCTAGAGTGTATATTTACTTGGTAGAAATCACAAGGACGTAGGCTGCATGTTCGCTGGAAACGGGGAACTTATGGCACAAGCCTTGCTTACCCATTTTGAATGCTCCATTCAAGCTGCCTTGAAGCTGCCTAAATAACAATTTTAGGACGGGTCTCTAGTCTCTGTAGGCAAGGCTCTGGGAAGGGAACGAGTGTTCTCTACATCAACAGGGTGCTTTCATAGCCTGGGTGGGAGCCTCTCCTCAGACGCTCCACAGCTAAAAGGAAACTTGACGTGAGTCCTTTCCTCAAGGTAAAGCCTAGAATAGCCCTGCCGAAGTGGAAGCTTGGAGCGGAGTCCTTGAGGCATTAGTTTCAGGTCTGTTTCCTTTTAAGGTTAGTAAGCTTTTCAGGACACCGAGGACCTCGCCTGGGCACCTTATTCCCTGGAAGACCACCGAGTACCGGCAGTCTCCACTGGGCTACTTAAGAAACATCCAGGCCCTGACACCTTTCCCAGTCACTCTGTGTATTTTGTGTGTAGGCCAACACACTGCACTCTTCCTTGGAAGAGCTAGGTTTCTTCAGCTCTCCAACAGCCCCAGGAAATGTGTTCTCTCACGTCCTACATATCATGCAAATCTGCCTCATTGCCCTAGGCTGAGCAGCTCTGAGAAACCAAAACTGCTTCGCATTCCTTCTACAAAGTCATACCTTAAGACCCCATCCTTACAGGAGAAAGTCAGCTTGCGTTTCTGTTGTAACCAAAGCACAGATCTTCCTCTTACACTGCAGGGTTTTAGAAGAAGCTAAGCCAGATAGCCTACCTAGAGCGCTCCTTGGGGGAGGCTGTTGGCTACACGCAGAACTCCGTGCCAAATAAACTTTATTCAAGGAAGGGACCAGTGTTTAGCTAGAGTGTATATTTACTTGGTAGAAATCACAAGTAGGTAGGCCGCGTGTTCGCTGGAAACGGTGACCTTATGGCACAAGCCTTGCTTTCCCATTTTGAATGCTCCATGCATGCTGCCTTGAAGTTACCTAAATAACAGTTTTAGGACGAGTCTTTAGTCATTGTAGGCAGGGCTCTGGGAAGGGAACGAGTGTTCTCTGCATCAACAGGGTGCTTTCATAGCCTGGGTGGGAGCCTCTCCTCAGACGCCCTAGAGATAAAGGAAACTTGACGTGAGTTCTTTCCTACAGGTAAAGCCTTGACTAGCCCTGCCGAAGCTGAGCTTGAAGCAGTTTCCTTGTGGCATTTGTTTTAGGTCTGTTTTCTTTTAAGGTTAGTAAGCTTGTCAAGACACCGAGGACCTCTCGTGGGCACCCTATTCCCTGCAAGAGCACCGAGTACCAGCAGGCTCCACTGGGCTACTAAGAAACATCCAGGCCCGGAAACGTTTCCCAGTCACTGTGTATTTTGTGTGTAGGGCAACACACTGCACTCTTCCTTGGAAGAGCTAGATTTCCTCAGCTCTCCAACAACTCCAGGAAATGTGTTCTCTCAATTCCTATATGTCATGCAAATCTCCCTCATTGCCCTTAGGCTGAGCAGCACTGAGAAACCAAAACTGCAACGCATTCCTTCTTTAAAGTCAAACCTTAAGACCCCATCCTTACAGGAGAAAGTCGGCTTGCTTTCCTGCTGTAACCAAAGCACAGTTCTTCCTCTTACACTCCAGGGTTTTAGAAGAAGCAGAGCCCGATAGCCTACCCAGAGCGCTCCCAAGGGGAGGCGGTTGGCTACACGCAGAATTCCGTGCCAAATAAACTTTATTCAAGGAAGGGACCGGTGTGTAGCTAGAGTGTATATTTACTTGGTAGAAATCACAAGGACGTAGGCTGCATGTTCGCTGGAAACGGGGAACTTATGGCACAAGCCTTGCTTACCCATTTTGAATGCTCCATTCAAGCTGCCTTGAAGCTGCCTAAATAACAATTTTAGGACGGGTCTCTAGTCTCTGTAGGCAAGGCTCTGGGAAGGGAACGAGTGTTCTGTACATCAACAGGGTGCTTTCATAGCCTGGGTGGGAGCCTCTCCTCAGACGCTCTACAGCTAAAAGGAAACTTGACGTGAGTCCTTTCCTCAAGGTAAAGCCTAGAATAGCCCTGCCGAAGTGGAAGCTTGGAGCGGAGTCCTTGAGGCATTAGTTTCAGGTCTGTTTCCTTTTAAGGTTAGTAAGCTTTTCAGGACACCGAGGACCTCGCCTGGGCACCTTATTCCCTGGAAGACCACCGAGTACCGGCAGTCTCCACTGGGCTACTTAAGAAACATCCAGGCCCTGACACCTTTCCCAGTCACTCTGTGTATTTTGTGTGTAGGCCAACACACTGCACTCTTCCTTGGAAGAGCTAGGTTTCTTCAGCTCTCCAACAGCCCCAGGAAATGTGTTCTCTCACGTCCTACATATCATGCAAATCTGCCTCATTGCCCTAGGCTGAGCAGCTCTGAGAAACCAAAACTGCTTCGCATTCCTTCTACAAAGTCATACCTTAAGACCCCATCCTTACAGGAGAAAGTCAGCTTGCGTTTCTGCTGTAACCAAAGCACAGATCTTCCTCTTACACTGCAGGGTTTTAGAAGAAGCTAAGCCAGATAGCCTACCTAGAGCGCTCCTTGGGGGAGGCTGTTGGCTACACGCAGAACTCCGTGCCAAATAAACTTTATTCAAGGAAGGGACCAGTGTTTAGCTAGAGTGTATATTTACTTGGTAGAAATCACAAGTAGGTAGGCCGCGTGTTCGCTGGAAACGGTGACCTTATGGCACAAGCCTTGCTTTCCCATTTTGAATGCTCCATGCATGCTGCCTTGAAGTTACCTAAATAACAGTTTTAGGACGAGTCTTTAGTCATTGTAGGCAGGGCTCTGGGAAGGGAACGAGTGTTCTCTGCATCAACAGGGTGCTTTCATAGCCTGGGTGGGAGCCTCTCCTCAGACGCCCTAGAGATAAAGGAAACTTGACGTGAGTTCTTTCCTCCAGGTAAAGCCTTGACTAGCCCTGCCGAAGCTGAGCTTGAAGCAGTTTCCTTGTGGCATTTGTTTTAGGTCTGTTTTCTTTTAAGGTTAGTAAGCTTGTCAAGACACCGAGGACCTCTCGTGGGCACCCTATTCCCTGCAAGAGCACCGAGTACCAGCAGGCTCCACTGGGCTACTAAGAAACATCCAGGCCCGGAAACGTTTCCCAGTCACTGTGTATTTTGTGTGTAGGGCAACACACTGCACTCTTCCTTGGAAGAGCTAGATTTCCTCAGCTCTCCAACAACTCCAGGAAATGTGTTCTCTCAATTCCTATATGTCATGCAAATCTCCCTCATTGCCCTTAGGCTGAGCAGCACTGAGAAACCAAAACTGCAACGCATTCCTTCTTTAAAGTCAAACCTTAAGACCCCATCCTTACAGGAGAAAGTCGGCTTGCTTTCCTGCTGTAACCAAAGCACAGTTCTTCCTCTTACACTCCAGGGTTTTAGAAGAAGCAGAGCCCGATAGCCTACCCAGAGCGATCCCTGGGGGAGGCGGTTGGCTACACGCAGAATTACGTGCCAAATAAACTTTATTCAAGGAAGGGACTAGTGTGTAGCTAGAGTGTATATTTACTTGGTAGAAATCACAAGGAGGTAGGCTGCATGTTCGCTGGAAACGGGGAACTTATGGCACAAGCCTTGCTTACCCATTTTGAATGCTCCATTCAAGCTGCCTTGAAGCTGCCTAAATAACAATTTTAGGACGGGTCTCTAGTCTCTGTAGGCAAGGCTCTGGGAAGGGAACGAGAGTTCTCTACATCAACAGGGTGCTTTCATAGCCTGGGTGGGAGCCTCTCCTCAGACGCTCTACAGCTAAAAGGATACTTGACGTGAGACCTTTCCTCAAGGTAAAGCCTAGAATAGCCCTGCCGAAGTGGAAGCTTGGAGCGGAGTCCTTGAGGCATTAGTTTCAGGTCTGTTTCCTTTTAAGGTTAGTAAGCTTTTCAGGACACCGAGGACCTCGCCTGGGCACCTTATTCCCTGGAAGACCACCGAGTACCGGCAGTCTCCATTGGGCTACTTAAGAAACATCCAGGCCCTGACACCTTTCCCAGTCACTCTGTGTATTTTGTGTGTAGGCCAACACACTGCACTCTTCCTTGGAAGAGCTAGATTTCTTCAGCTCTCCAACAGCCCCAGGAAATGTGTTCTCTCACGTCCTACATATCATGCAAATCTGCCTCATTGCCCTAGGCTGAGCAGCTCTGAGAAACCAAAACTGCTTCGCATTCCTTCTACAAAGTCATACCTTAAGACCCCATCCTTACAGGAGAAAGTCAGCTTGCGTTTCTGCTGTAACCAAAGCACAGATCTTCCTCTTACACTGCAGGGTTTTAGAAGAAGCTAAGCCAGATAGCCTACCTAGAGCGCTCCTTGGGGGAGGCTGTTGGCTACACGCAGAACTCCGTGCCAAATAAACTTTATTCAAGGGAGGGACCAGTGTTTAGCTAGAGTGTATATTTACTTGGTAGAAATCACAAGTAGGTAGGCCGCGTGTTCGCTGGAAACGGTGACCTTATGGCACAAGCCTTGCTTTCCCATTTTGAATGCTCCATGCATGCTGCCTTGAAGTTACCTAAATAATAGTTTTAGGACGAGTCTTTAGTCATTGTAGGCAGGGCTCTGGGAAGGGAACGAGTGTTCTCTGCATCAACAGGGTGCTTTCATAGCCTGGGTGGGAGCCTCTCCTCAGACGCCCTAGAGATAAAGGAAACTTGACGTGAGTTCTTTCCTCCAGGTAAAGCCTTGACTAGCCCTGCCGAAGCTGAGCTTGAAGCAGTTTCCTTGTGGCATTTGTTTTAGGTCTGTTTTCTTTTAAGGTTAGTAAGCTTGTCAAGACACCGAGGACCTCTCGTGGGCACCCTATTCCCTGCAAGAGCACCGAGTACCAGCAGGCTCCACTGGGCTACTAAGAAATATCCAGGCCCGGAAACGTTTCCCAGTAACTGTGTATTTTGTGTGTAGGGCAACACACTGCACTCTTCCTTGGAAGAGCTAGATTTCCTCAGCTCTCCAACAACTCCAGGAAATGTGTTCTCTCAATTCCTATATGTCATGCAAATCTCCCTCATTGCCCTTAGGCTGAGCAGCACTGAGAAACCAAAACTGCAACGCATTCCTTCTTTAAAGTCAAACCTTAAGACCCCATCCTTACAGGAGAATGTCGGCTTGCTTTCCTGCTGTAACCAAAGCACAGTTCTTCCTCTTACACTCCAGGGTTTTAGAAGAAGCAGAGCCCGATAGCCTACCCAGAGCGCTCCCAAGGGGAGGCGGTTGGCTACACGCAGAATTCCGTGCCAAATAAACTTTATTCAAGGAAGGGACCAGTGTGTAGCTAGAGTGTATATTTACTTGGTAGAAATCACAAGGAGGTAGGCTGCATGTTCGCTGGAAACGGGGAACTTATGGCACAAGCCTTGCTTACCACTTTTGAATGCTCCCTTCAAGCTGCCTTGAAGCTACCTAAATTACTATTTTAGGACGGGTCTCTAGTGTCTGTAGGCAGGGCTCTGGGAAGGGAACGAGTGTTCTCTACATCAACAGGGTGCTTTCATAGACTGGGTAGGAGCCTCGCCTGCGACACTCTAGAGCTAAAAGGAAACTTGACGTGAGTCCTCTCCTCAAGGTAAAGCCTAGAATAGCCCTGCCGAAGTGGAAGCTTGGAGAGGAGTTCTTGAGGCATTAGTTTCAGGTCTGTTTTCTTTTAAGGTTAGTAAGCTTTTCAAGGCCCTGAGGACCTCGCCTGGGCACCCTATTCCCTGCAAGAACACCCAGTACCGGCAGGCTCCACTGGGCTACTAAGAAACATCCAGGCCCGGAAACTTTTCCCATTCACTCTTTGTATTTTGTGTGTAGGCCAACACACTACACTCTTCCTTGGAAGAGCTAGATTTCCTCAGCTCTCCAACAGCTCCAGGAAATGTGTTCTCTCACGTCCTACATATCATGCAAATCTGCCTCATTGCCCTAGGCTGACCGGCACTGAGAAACCAAAACTGCTTCACATTCCTTCTACAAAGTCATACCTTAACACCTCATCCTTACAGTAGAAAGTCGGCTTGCGTTTCTGCTGTAACCACAGCACAGTTCTTCCTCTTACACTCCAGGGTTTTAGAAGAAGCTAAGCCCGATAGCCTACCCAGAGCGATCCCTGGGGGAGGCGGTTGGCTACACGCAGAATTACGTGCCAAATAAACTTTATTCAAGGAAGGGACCAGTGTGTAGCTAGAGTGTATATTTACTTGGTAGAAATCACAAGGAGGTAGGCTGCATGTTCGCTGGAAACGGGGAACTTATGGCACAAGCCTTGCTTACCCATTTTGAATGCTCCATGCAAGCTGCCTTGAAGCTGCCTAAATAACAATTTTAGTACGGGTCTCTAGTCTCTGTAGGCAAGGCTCTGGGAAGGGAACGAGTGTTCTCTCCATCAACAGGGTGCTTTCATAGCCTGGGTGGGAGCCTCTCCTCAGACGCTCTACAGCTAAAAGGAAACTTGACGTGAGTCCTTTCCTCAAGGTAAAGCCTAGAATAGCCCTGCCGAAGTGGAAGCTTGGAGCGGAGTCCTTGAGGCATTAGTTTCAGGTCTGTTTCCTTTTAAGGTTAGTAAGCTTTTCAGGACACCGAGGACCTCGCCTGGGCACCTTATTCCCTGGAAGACCACCGAGTACCGGCAGTCTCCACTGGGCTACTAAGAAACATCCAGGCCCGGACACCTTTCCCAGTCACTCTGTGTATTTTGTGTGTAGGCCAACACACTGCACTCTTCCTTGGAAGAGCTAGATTTCCTCAGCTCTCCAACAGCCCCAGGAAATGTGTTCTCTCACGTCCTACATATCATGCAAATCTGCCTCATTGCCCTAGGCTGAGCAGCTCTGAGAAACCAAAACTGCTTCGCATTCCTTCTACAAAGTCATACCTTAAGACCCCATCCTTACAGGAGAAAGTCAGCTTGCGTTTCTGCTGTAACCAAAGCACAGATCTTCCTCTTACACTGCAGGGTTTTAGAAGAAGCTAAGCCAGATAGCCTACCTAGAGTGCTCCTTGGGGGAGGCTGTTGGCTACACGCAGAACTCCGTGCCAAATAAACTTTATTCAAGGGAGGGACCAGTGTTTAGCTAGAGTGTATATTTACTTGGTAGAAATCACAAGTAGGTAGGCCGCGTGTTCGCTGGAAACGGTGACCTTATGGCACAAGCCTTGCTTTCCCATTTTGAATGCTCCATGCATGCTGCCTTGAAGTTACCTAAATAACAGTTTTAGGACGAGTCTTTAGTCATTGTAGGCAGGGCTCTGGGAAGGGAACGAGTGTTCTCTGCATCAACAGGGTGCTTTCATAGCCTGGGTGGGAGCCTCTCCTCAGACGCCCTAGAGATAAAGGAAACTTGACGTGAGTTCTTTCCTCCAGGTAAAGCCTTGACTAGCCCTGCCGAAGCTGAGCTTGAAGCAGTTTCCTTGTGGCATTTGTTTTAGGTCTGTTTTCTTTTAAGGTTAGTAAGCTTGTCAAGACACCGAGGACCTCTCGTGGGCACCCTATTCCCTGCAAGAGCACCGAGTACCAGCAGGCTCCACTGGGCTACTAAGAAACATCCAGGCCCGGAAACGTTTCCCAGTCACTGTGTATTTTGTGTGTAGGGCAACACACTGCACTCTTCCTTGGAAGAGCTAGATTTCCTCAGCTCTCCAACAACTCCAGGAAATGTGTTCTCTCAATTCCTATATGTCATGCAAATCTCCCTCATTGCCCTTAGGCTGAGCAGCACTGAGAAACCAAAACTGCAACGCATTCCTTCTTTAAAGTCAAACCTTAAGACCCCATCCTTACAGGAGAAAGTCGGCTTGCTTTCCTGCTGTAACCAAAGCACAGTTCTTCCTCTTACACTCCAGGGTTTTAGAAGAAGCAGAGCCCGATAGCCTACCCAGAGCGATCCCTGGGGGAGGCGGTTGGCTACACGCAGAATTACGTGCCAAATAAACTTTATTCAAGGAAGGGACTAGTGTGTAGCTAGAGTGTATATTTACTTGGTAGAAATCACAAGGAGGTAGGCTGCATGTTCGCTGGAAACGGGGAACTTATGGCACAAGCCTTGCTTACCCATTTTGAATGCTCCATTCAAGCTGCCTTGAAGCTGCCTAAATAACAATTTTAGGACGGGTCTCTAGTCTCTGTAGGCAAGGCTCTGGGAAGGGAACGAGTGTTCTCTACATCAGCAGGGTGCTTTCATAGCCTGGGTGGGAGCCTCTCCTCAGACGCTCTACAGCTAAAAGGAAACTTGACGTGAGTCCTTTCCTCAAGGTAAAGCCTAGAATAGCCCTGCCGAAGTGGAAGCTTGGAGCGGAGTCCTTGAGGCATTAGTTTCAGGTCTGTTTCCTTTTAAGGTTAGTAAGCTTTTCAGGACACCGAGGACCTCGCCTGGGCACCTTATTCCCTGGAAGACCACCGAGTACCGGCAGTCTCCACTGGGCTACTTAAGAAACATCCAGGCCCTGACACCTTTCCCAGTCACTCTGTGTATTTTGTGTGTAGGCCAACACACTGCACTCTTCCTTGGAAGAGCTAGGTTTCTTCAGCTCTCCAACAGCCCCAGGAAATGTGTTCTCTCACGTCCTACATATCATGCAAATCTGCCTCATTGCCCTAGGCTGAGCAGCTCTGAGAAACCAAAACTGCTTCGCATTCCTTCTACAAAGTCATACCTTAAGACCCCATCCTTACAGGAGAAAGTCAGCTTGCGTTTCTGCTGTAACCAAAGCACAGATCTTCCTCTTACACTGCAGGGTTTTAGAAGAAGCTAAGCCAGATAGCCTACCTAGAGCGCTCCTTGGGGGAGGCTGTTGGCTACACGCAGAACTCCGTGCCAAATAAACTTTATTCAAGGAAGGGACCAGTGTTTAGCTAGAGTGTATATTTACTTGGTAGAAATCACAAGTAGGTAGGCCGCGTGTTCGCTGGAAACGGTGACCTTATGGCACAAGCCTTGCTTTCCCATTTTGAATGCTCCATGCATGCTGCCTTGAAGTTACCTAAATAACAGTTTTAGGACGAGTCTTTAGTCATTGTAGGCAGGGCTCTGGGAAGGGAACGAGTGTTCTCTGCATCAACAGGGTGCTTTCATAGCCTGGGTGGGAGCCTCTCCTCAGACGCCCTAGAGATAAAGGAAACTTGACGTGAGTTCTTTCCTCCAGGTAAAGCCTTGACTAGCCCTGCCGAAGCTGAGCTTGAAGCAGTTTCCTTGTGGCATTTGTTTTAGGTCTGTTTTCTTTTAAGGTTAGTAAGCTTGTCAAGACACCGAGGACCTCTCGTGGGCACCCTATTCCCTGCAAGAGCACCGAGTACCAGCAGGCTCCACTGGGCTACTAAGAAACATCCAGGCCCGGAAACGTTTCCCAGTCACTGTGTATTTTGTGTGTAGGGCAACACACTGCACTCTTCCTTGGAAGAGCTAGATTTCCTCAGCTCTCCAACAACTCCAGGAAATGTGTTCTCTCAATTCCTATATGTCATGCAAATCTCCCTCATTGCCCTTAGGCTGAGCAGCACTGAGAAACCAAAACTGCAACGCATTCCTTCTTTAAAGTCAAACCTTAAGACCCCATCCTTACAGGAGAAAGTCGGCTTGCTTTCCTGCTGTAACCAAAGCACAGTTCTTCCTCTTACACTCCAGGGTTTTAGAAGAAGCAGAGCCCGATAGCCTACCCAGAGCGATCCCTGGGGGAGGCGGTTGGCTACACGCAGAATTACGTGCCAAATAAACTTTATTCAAGGAAGGGACTAGTGTGTAGCTAGAGTGTATATTTACTTGGTAGAAATCACAAGGAGGTAGGCTGCATGTTCGCTGGAAACGGGGAACTTATGGCACAAGCCTTGCTTACCCATTTTGAATGCTCCATTCAAGCTGCCTTGAAGCTGCCTAAATAACAATTTTAGGACGGGTCTCTAGTCTCTGTAGGCAAGGCTCTGGGAAGGGAACGAGAGTTCTCTACATCAACAGGGTGCTTTCATAGCCTGGGTGGGAGCCTCTCCTCAGACGCTCTACAGCTAAAAGGATACTTGACGTGAGACCTTTCCTCAAGGTAAAGCCTAGAATAGCCCTGCCGAAGTGGAAGCTTGGAGCGGAGTCCTTGAGGCATTAGTTTCAGGTCTGTTTCCTTTTAAGGTTAGTAAGCTTTTCAGGACACCGAGGACCTCGCCTGGGCACCTTATTCCCTGGAAGACCACCGAGTACCGGCAGTCTCCATTGGGCTACTTAAGAAACATCCAGGCCCTGACACCTTTCCCAGTCACTCTGTGTATTTTGTGTGTAGGCCAACACACTGCACTCTTCCTTGGAAGAGCTAGATTTCTTCAGCTCTCCAACAGCCCCAGGAAATGTGTTCTCTCACGTCCTACATATCATGCAAATCTGCCTCATTGCCCTAGGCTGAGCAGCTCTGAGAAACCAAAACTGCTTCGCATTCCTTCTACAAAGTCATACCTTAAGACCCCATCCTTACAGGAGAAAGTCAGCTTGCGTTTCTGCTGTAACCAAAGCACAGATCTTCCTCTTACACTGCAGGGTTTTAGAAGAAGCTAAGCCAGATAGCCTACCTAGAGCGCTCCTTGGGGGAGGCTGTTGGCTACACGCAGAACTCCGTGCCAAATAAACTTTATTCAAGGGAGGGACCAGTGTTTAGCTAGAGTGTATATTTACTTGGTAGAAATCACAAGTAGGTAGGCCGCGTGTTCGCTGGAAACGGTGACCTTATGGCACAAGCCTTGCTTTCCCATTTTGAATGCTCCATGCATGCTGCCTTGAAGTTACCTAAATAATAGTTTTAGGACGAGTCTTTAGTCATTGTAGGCAGGGCTCTGGGAAGGGAACGAGTGTTCTCTGCATCAACAGGGTGCTTTCATAGCCTGGGTGGGAGCCTCTCCTCAGACGCCCTAGAGATAAAGGAAACTTGACGTGAGTTCTTTCCTCCAGGTAAAGCCTTGACTAGCCCTGCCGAAGCTGAGCTTGAAGCAGTTTCCTTGTGGCATTTGTTTTAGGTCTGTTTTCTTTTAAGGTTAGTAAGCTTGTCAAGACACCGAGGACCTCTCGTGGGCACCCTATTCCCTGCAAGAGCACCGAGTACCAGCAGGCTCCACTGGGCTACTAAGAAACATCCAGGCCCGGAAACGTTTCCCAGTCACTGTGTATTTTGTGTGTAGGGCAACACACTGCACTCTTCCTTGGAAGAGCTAGATTTCCTCAGCTCTCCAACAACTCCAGGAAATGTGTTCTCTCAATTCCTATATGTCATGCAAATCTCCCTCATTGCCCTTAGGCTGAGCAGCACTGAGAAACCAAAACTGCAACGCATTCCTTCTTTAAAGTCAAACCTTAAGACCCCATCCTTACAGGAGAATGTCGGCTTGCTTTCCTGCTGTAACCAAAGCACAGTTCTTCCTCTTACACTCCAGGGTTTTAGAAGAAGCAGAGCCCGATAGCCTACCCAGAGCGCTCCCAAGGGGAGGCGGTTGGCTACACGCAGAATTCCGTGCCAAATAAACTTTATTCAAGGAAGGGACCAGTGTGTAGCTAGAGTGTATATTTACTTGGTAGAAATCACAAGGAGGTAGGCTGCATGTTCGCTGGAAACGGGGAACTTATGGCACAAGCCTTGCTTACCACTTTTGAATGCTCCCTTCAAGCTGCCTTGAAGCTACCTAAATTACTATTTTAGGACGGGTCTCTAGTGTCTGTAGGCAGGGCTCTGGGAAGGGAACGAGTGTTCTCTACATCAACAGGGTGCTTTCATAGACTGGGTAGGAGCCTCGCCTGCGACACTCTAGAGCTAAAAGGAAACTTGACGTGAGTCCTCTCCTCAAGGTAAAGCCTAGAATAGCCCTGCCGAAGTGGAAGCTTGGAGAGGAGTTCTTGAGGCATTAGTTTCAGGTCTGTTTTCTTTTAAGGTTAGTAAGCTTTTCAAGGCCCTGAGGACCTCGCCTGGGCACCCTATTCCCTGCAAGAACACCCAGTACCGGCAGGCTCCACTGGGCTACTAAGAAACATCCAGGCCCGGAAACTTTTCCCATTCACTCTTTGTATTTTGTGTGTAGGCCAACACACTACACTCTTCCTTGGAAGAGCTAGATTTCCTCAGCTCTCCAACAGCTCCAGGAAATGTGTTCTCTCACGTCCTACATATCATGCAAATCTGCCTCATTGCCCTAGGCTGACCGGCACTGAGAAACCAAAACTGCTTCACATTCCTTCTACAAAGTCATACCTTAACACCTCATCCTTACAGTAGAAAGTCGGCTTGCGTTTCTGCTGTAACCACAGCACAGTTCTTCCTCTTACACTCCAGGGTTTTAGAAGAAGCTAAGCCCGATAGCCTACCCAGAGCGATCCCTGGGGGAGGCGGTTGGCTACACGCAGAATTACGTGCCAAATAAACTTTATTCAAGGAAGGGACCAGTGTGTAGCTAGAGTGTATATTTACTTGGTAGAAATCACAAGGAGGTAGGCTGCATGTTCGCTGGAAACGGGGAACTTATGGCACAAGCCTTGCTTACCCATTTTGAATGCTCCATGCAAGCTGCCTTGAAGCTGCCTAAATAACAATTTTAGGACGGGTCTCTAGTCTCTGTAGGCAAGGCTCTGGGAAGGGAACGAGTGTTCTCTCCATCAACAGGGTGCTTTCATAGCCTGGGTGGGAGCCTCTCCTCAGACGCTCTACAGCTAAAAGGAAACTTGACGTGAGTCCTTTCCTCAAGGTAAAGCCTAGAATAGCCCTGCCGAAGTGGAAGCTTGGAGCGGAGTCCTTGAGGCATTAGTTTCAGGTCTGTTTCCTTTTAAGGTTAGTAAGCTTTTCAGGACACCGAGGACCTCGCCTGGGCACCTTATTCCCTGGAAGACCACCGAGTACCGGCAGTCTCCACTGGGCTACTAAGAAACATCCAGGCCCGGACACCTTTCCCAGTCACTCTGTGTATTTTGTGTGTAGGCCAACGCACTGCACTCTTCCTTGGAAGAGCTAGATTTCCTCAGCTCTCCAACAGCCCCAGGAAATGTGTTCTCTCACGTCCTACATATCATGCAAATCTGCCTCATTGCCCTAGGCTGAGCAGCTCTGAGAAACCAAAACTGCTTCGCATTCCTTCTACAAAGTCATACCTTAAGACCCCATCCTTACAGGAGAAAGTCAGCTTGCGTTTCTGCTGTAACCAAAGCACAGATCTTCCTCTTACACTGCAGGGTTTTAGAAGAAGCTAAGCCAGATAGCCTACCTAGAGTGCTCCTTGGGGGAGGCTGTTGGCTACACGCAGAACTCCGTGCCAAATAAACTTTATTCAAGGGAGGGACCAGTGTTTAGCTAGAGTGTATATTTACTTGGTAGAAATCACAAGTAGGTAGGCCGCGTGTTCGCTGGAAACGGTGACCTTATGGCACAAGCCTTGCTTTCCCATTTTGAATGCTCCATGCATGCTGCCTTGAAGTTACCTAAATAACAGTTTTAGGACGAGTCTTTAGTCATTGTAGGCAGGGCTCTGGGAAGGGAACGAGTGTTCTCTGCATCAACAGGGTGCTTTCATAGCCTGGGTGGGAGCCTCTCCTCAGACGCCCTAGAGATAAAGGAAACTTGACGTGAGTTCTTTCCTCCAGGTAAAGCCTTGACTAGCCCTGCCGAAGCTGAGCTTGAAGCAGTTTCCTTGTGGCATTTGTTTTAGGTCTGTTTTCTTTTAAGGTTAGTAAGCTTGTCAAGACACCGAGGACCTCTCGTGGGCACCCTATTCCCTGCAAGAGCACCGAGTACCAGCAGGCTCCACTGGGCTACTAAGAAACATCCAGGCCCGGAAACGTTTCCCAGTCACTGTGTATTTTGTGTGTAGGGCAACACACTGCACTCTTCCTTGGAAGAGCTAGATTTCCTCAGCTCTCCAACAACTCCAGGAAATGTGTTCTCTCAATTCCTATATGTCATGCAAATCTCCCTCATTGCCCTTAGGCTGAGCAGCACTGAGAAACCAAAACTGCAACGCATTCCTTCTTTAAAGTCAAACCTTAAGACCCCATCCTTACAGGAGAAAGTCGGCTTGCTTTCCTGCTGTAACCAAAGCACAGTTCTTCCTCTTACACTCCAGGGTTTTAGAAGAAGCAGAGCTCGATAGCCTACCCAGAGCGATCCCTGGGGGAGGCGGTTGGCTACACGCAGAATTACGTGCCAAATAAACTTTATTCAAGGAAGGGACTAGTGTGTAGCTAGAGTGTATATTTACTTGGTAGAAATCACAAGGAGGTAGGCTGCATGTTCGCTGGAAACGGGGAACTTATGGCACAAGCCTTGCTTACCCATTTTGAATGCTCCATTCAAGCTGCCTTGAAGCTGCCTAAATAACAATTTTAGGACGGGTCTCTAGTCTCTGTAGGCAAGGCTCTGGGAAGGGAACGAGAGTTCTCTACATCAACAGGGTGCTTTCATAGCCTGGGTGGGAGCCTCTCCTCAGACGCTCTACAGCTAAAAGGATACTTGACGTGAGACCTTTCCTCAAGGTAAAGCCTAGAATAGCCCTGCCGAAGTGGAAGCTTGGAGCGGAGTCCTTGAGGCATTAGTTTCAGGTCTGTTTCCTTTTAAGGTTAGTAAGCTTTTCAGGACACCGAGGACCTCGCCTGGGCACCTTATTCCCTGGAAGACCACCGAGTACCGGCAGTCTCCATTGGGCTACTTAAGAAACATCCAGGCCCTGACACCTTTCCCAGTCACTCTGTGTATTTTGTGTGTAGGCCAACACACTGCACTCTTCCTTGGAAGAGCTAGATTTCTTCAGCTCTCCAACAGCCCCAGGAAATGTGTTCTCTCACGTCCTACATATCATGCAAATCTGCCTCATTGCCCTAGGCTGAGCAGCTCTGAGAAACCAAAACTGCTTCGCATTCCTTCTACAAAGTCATACCTTAAGACCCCATCCTTACAGGAGAAAGTCAGCTTGCGTTTCTGCTGTAACCAAAGCACAGATCTTCCTCTTACACTGCAGGGTTTTAGAAGAAGCTAAGCCAGATAGCCTACCTAGAGCGCTCCTTGGGGGAGGCTGTTGGCTACACGCAGAACTCCGTGCCAAATAAACTTTATTCAAGGGAGGGACCAGTGTTTAGCTAGAGTGTATATTTACTTGGTAGAAATCACAAGTAGGTAGGCCGCGTGTTCGCTGGAAACGGTGACCTTATGGCACAAGCCTTGCTTTCCCATTTTGAATGCTCCATGCATGCTGCCTTGAAGTTACCTAAATAATAGTTTTAGGACGAGTCTTTAGTCATTGTAGGCAGGGCTCTGGGAAGGGAACGAGTGTTCTCTGCATCAACAGGGTGCTTTCATAGCCTGGGTGGGAGCCTCTCCTCAGACGCCCTAGAGATAAAGGAAACTTGACGTGAGTTCTTTCCTCCAGGTAAAGCCTTGACTAGCCCTGCCGAAGCTGAGCTTGAAGCAGTTTCCTTGTGGCATTTGTTTTAGGTCTGTTTTCTTTTAAGGTTAGTAAGCTTGTCAAGACACCGAGGACCTCTCGTGGGCACCCTATTCCCTGCAAGAGCACCGAGTACCAGCAGGCTCCACTGGGCTACTAAGAAATATCCAGGCCCGGAAACGTTTCCCAGTCACTGTGTATTTTGTGTGTAGGGCAACACACTGCACTCTTCCTTGGAAGAGCTAGATTTCCTCAGCTCTCCAACAACTCCAGGAAATGTGTTCTCTCAATTCCTAGATGTCATGCAAATCTCCCTCATTGCCCTTAGGCTGAGCAGCACTGAGAAACCAAAACTGCAACGCATTCCTTCTTTAAAGTCAAACCTTAAGACCCCATCCTTACAGGAGAATGTCGGCTTGCTTTCCTGCTGTAACCAAAGCACAGTTCTTCCTCTTACACTCCAGGGTTTTAGAAGAAGCAGAGCCCGATAGCCTACCCAGAGCGCTCCCAAGGGGAGGCGGTTGGCTACACGCAGAATTCCGTGCCAAATAAACTTTATTCAAGGAAGGGACCAGTGTGTAGCTAGAGTGTATATTTACTTGGTAGAAATCACAAGGAGGTAGGCTGCATGTTCGCTGGAAACGGGGAACGTATTGCACAAGCCTTGCTTACCCATTTTGAATGCTCCATTCAAGCTGCCTTGAAGCTGCCTAAATAACAATTTTAGGACGGGTCTCTAGTCTCTGTAGGCAAGGCTCTGGGAAGGGAACGAGTGTTCTCTACATCAGCAGGGTGCTTTCATAGCCTGGGTGGGAGCCTCTCCTCAGACGCTCTACAGCTAAAAGGAAACTTGACGTGAGTCCTTTCCTCAAGGTAAAGCCTAGAATAGCCCTGCCGAAGTGGAAGCTTGGAGCGGAGTCCTTGAGGCATTAGTTTCAGGTCTGTTTCCTTTTAAGGTTAGTAAGCTTTTCAGGACACCGAGGACCTCGCCTGGGCACCTTATTCCCTGGAAGACCACCGAGTACCGGCAGTCTCCACTGGGCTACTAAGAAACATCCAGGCCCGGACACCTTTCCCAGTCACTCTGTGTATTTTGTGTGTAGGCCAACACACTGCACTCTTCCTTGGAAGAGCTAGATTTCCTCAGCTCTCCAACAGCCCCAGGAAATGTGTTCTCTCACGTCCTACATATCATGCAAATCTGCCTCATTGCCCTAGGCTGAGCAGCTCTGAGAAACCAAAACTGCTTCGCATTCCTTCTACAAAGTCATACCTTAAGACCCCATCCTTACAGGAGAAAGTCAGCTTGCGTTTCTGCTGTAACCAAAGCACAGATCTTCCTCTTACACTGCAGGGTTTTAGAAGAAGCTAAGCCAGATAGCCTACCTAGAGCGCTCCTTGGGGGAGGCTGTTGGCTACACGCAGAACTCCGTGCCAAATAAACTTTATTCAAGGGAGGGACCAGTGTTTAGCTAGAGTGTATATTTACTTGGTAGAAATCACAAGTAGGTAGGCCGCGTGTTTGCTGGAAACGGTGACCTTATGGCACAAGCCTTGCTTTCCCATTTTGAATGCTCCATGCATGCTGCCTTGAAGTTACCTAAATAATAGTTTTAGGACGAGTCTTTAGTCATTGTAGGCAGGGCTCTGGGAAGGGAACGAGTGTTCTCTGCATCAACAGGGTGCTTTCATAGCCTGGGTGGGAGCCTCTCCTCAGACGCCCTAGAGATAAAGGAAACTTGACGTGAGTTCTTTCCTCCAGGTAAAGCCTTGACTAGCCCTGCCGAAGCTGAGCTTGAAGCAGTTTCCTTGTGGCATTTGTTTTAGGTCTGTTTTCTTTTAAGGTTAGTAAGCTTGTCAAGACACCGAGGACCTCTCGTGGGCACCCTATTCCCTGCAAGAGCACCGAGTACCAGCAGGCTCCACTGGGCTACTAAGAAACATCCAGGCCCGGAAACGTTTCCCAGTCACTGTGTATTTTGTGTGTAGGGCAACACACTGCACTCTTCCTTGGAAGAGCTAGATTTCCTCAGCTCTCCAACAACTCCAGGAAATGTGTTCTCTCAATTCCTATATGTCATGCAAATCTCCCTCATTGCCCTAGGCTGAGCAGCACTGAGAAACCAAAACTGCAACGCATTCCTTCTTTAAAGTCAAACCTTAAGACCCCATCCTTACAGGAGAAAGTCGGCTTGCTTTCCTGCTGTAACCAAAGCACAGTTCTTCCTCTTACATTCCAGGGTTTTAGAAAAAGCAGAGCCCGATAGCCTACCCAGAGCGCTCCCAAGGGGAGGCGGTTGGCTACACACAGAATTCCGTGCCAAATAAACTTTATTCAAGGAAGGGACCAGTGTGTAGCTAGAGTGTATATTTACTTGGTAGAAATCACAAGGAGGTAGGCTGCATGTTCGCTGGAAACGGGGAACTTATGGCACAAGCCTTGCTTACCACTTTTGAATGCTCCATTCAAGCTGCCTTGAAGCTACCTAAATTACAATTTTAGGACGGGTGTCTAGTGTCTGTAGGCAGGGCTCTGGGAAGGGAACGAGTGTTCTCTACATCAACAGGGTGCCTTCATAGACTGGGTAGGAGCCTCGCCTGCGACACTCTAGAGCTAAAAGGAAACTTGACGTGAGTCCTCTCCTCAAGGTAAAGCCTAGAATAGCCCTGCCGAAGTGGAAGCTTGGAGAGGAGTTCTTGAGGCATTAGTTTCAGGTCTGTTTTCTTTTAAGGTTAGTAAGCTTTTCAAGGCCCTGAGGACCTCGCCTGGGCACCCTATTCCCTGCAAGAACACCCAGTACCGGCAGGCTCCACTGGGCTACTAAGAAACATCCAGGCCCGGAAACATTTCCCATTCACTCTTTGTATTTTGTGTGTAGGCCAACACACTGCACTCTTCCTTGGAAGAGCTAGATTTCCTCAGCTCTCCAACAGCCCCAGGAAATGTGTTCTCTCACGTCCTACATATCATGCAAATCTGCCTCATTGCCCTAGGCTGAGCAGCTCTGAGAAACCAAAACTGCTTCGCATTCCTTCTACAAAGTCATACCTTAAGACCCCATCCTTACAGGAGAAAGTCAGCTTGCGTTTCTGCTGTAACCAAAGCACAGATCTTCCTCTTACACTGCAGGGTTTTAGAAGAAGCTAAGCCAGATAGCCTACCTAGAGCGCTCCTTGGGGGAGGCTGTTGGCTACACGCAGAACTCCGTGCCAAATAAACTTTATTCAAGGGAGGGACCAGTGTTTAGCTAGAGTGTATATTTACTTGGTAGAAATCACAAGTAGGTAGGCCGCGTGTTTGCTGGAAACGGTGACCTTATGGCACAAGCCTTGCTTTCCCATTTTGAATGCTCCATGCATGCTGCCTTGAAGTTACCTAAATAATAGTTTTAGGACGAGTCTTTAGTCATTGTAGGCAGGGCTCTGGGAAGGGAACGAGTGTTCTCTGCATCAACAGGGTGCTTTCATAGCCTGGGTGGGAGCCTCTCCTCAGACGCCCTAGAGATAAAGGAAACTTGACGTGAGTTCTTTCCTCCAGGTAAAGCCTTGACTAGCCCTGCCGAAGCTGAGCTTGAAGCAGTTTCCTTGTGGCATTTGTTTTAGGTCTGTTTTCTTTTAAGGTTAGTAAGCTTGTCAAGACACCGAGGACCTCTCGTGGGCACCCTATTCCCTGCAAGAGCACCGAGTACCAGCAGGCTCCACTGGGCTACTAAGAAACATCCAGGCCCGGAAACGTTTCCCAGTCACTGTGTATTTTGTGTGTAGGGCAACACACTGCACTCTTCCTTGGAAGAGCTAGATTTCCTCAGCTCTCCAACAACTCCAGGAAATGTGTTCTCTCAATTCCTATATGTCATGCAAATCTCCCTCATTGCCCTAGGCTGAGCAGCACTGAGAAACCAAAACTGCAACGCATTCCTTCTTTAAAGTCAAACCTTAAGACCCCATCCTTACAGGAGAAAGTCGGCTTGCTTTCCTGCTGTAACCAAAGCACAGTTCTTCCTCTTACATTCCAGGGTTTTAGAAAAAGCAGAGCCCGATAGCCTACCCAGAGCGCTCCCAAGGGGAGGCGGTTGGCTACACACAGAATTCCGTGCCAAATAAACTTTATTCAAGGAAGGGACCAGTGTGTAGCTAGAGTGTATATTTACTTGGTAGAAATCACAAGGAGGTAGGCTGCATGTTCGCTGGAAACGGGGAACTTATGGCACAAGCCTTGCTTACCACTTTTGAATGCTCCATTCAAGCTGCCTTGAAGCTACCTAAATTACAATTTTAGGACGGGTGTCTAGTGTCTGTAGGCAGGGCTCTGGGAAGGGAACGAGTGTTCTCTACATCAACAGGGTGCCTTCATAGACTGGGTAGGAGCCTCGCCTGCGACACTCTAGAGCTAAAAGGAAACTTGACGTGAGTCCTCTCCTCAAGGTAAAGCCTAGAATAGCCCTGCCGAAGTGGAAGCTTGGAGAGGAGTTCTTGAGGCATTAGTTTCAGGTCTGTTTTCTTTTAAGGTTAGTAAGCTTTTCAAGGCCCTGAGGACCTCGCCTGGGCACCCTATTCCCTGCAAGAACACCCAGTACCGGCAGGCTCCACTGGGCTACTAAGAAACATCCAGGCCCGGAAACTTTTCCCATTCACTCTTTGTATTTTGTGTGTAGGCCAACACACTGCACTCTTCCTTGGAAGAGCTAGATTTCCTCAGCTCTCCAACAGCCCCAGGAAATGTGTTCTCTCACGTCCTACATATCATGCAAATCTGCCTCATTGCCCTAGGCTGAGCAGCTCTGAGAAACCAAAACTGCTTCGCATTCCTTCTACAAAGTCATACCTTAAGACCCCATCCTTACAGGAGAAAATCAGCTTGCGTTTCTGCTGTAACCAAAGCACAGATCTTCCTCTTACACTGCAGGGTTTTAGAAGAAGCTAAGCCAGATAGCCTACCTAGAGCGCTCCTTGGGGGAGGCTGTTGGCTACACGCAGAACTCCGTGCCAAATAAACTTTATTCAAGGGAGGGACCAGTGTTTAGCTAGAGTGTATATTTACTTGGTAGAAATCACAAGTAGGTAGGCCGCGTGTTCGCTGGAAACGGTGACCTTATGGCACAAGCCTTGCTTTCCCATTTTGAATGCTCCATGCATGCTGCCTTGAAGTTACCTAAATAATAGTTTTAGGACGAGTCTTTAGTCATTGTAGGCAGGGCTCTGGGAAGGGAACGAGTGTTCTCTGCATCAACAGGGTGCTTTCATAGCCTGGGTGGGAGCCTCTCCTCAGACGCCCTAGAGATAAAGGAAACTTGACGTGAGTTCTTTCCTCCAGGTAAAGCCTTGACTAGCCCTGCCGAAGCTGAGCTTGAAGCAGTTTCCTTGTGGCATTTGTTTTAGGTCTGTTTTCTTTTAAGGTTAGTAAGCTTGTCAAGACACCGAGGACCTCTCGTGGGCACCCTATTCCCTGCAAGAGCACCGAGTACCAGCAGGCTCCACTGGGCTACTAAGAAATATCCAGGCCCGGAAACGTTTCCCAGTCACTGTGTATTTTGTGTGTAGGGCAACACACTGCACTCTTCCTTGGAAGAGCTAGATTTCCTCAGCTCTCCAACAACTCCAGGAAATGTGTTCTCTCAATTGCTATATGTCATGCAAATCTCCCTCATTGCCCTAGGCTGAGCAGCACTGAGAAACCAAAACTGCAACGCATTCCTTCTTTAAAGTCAAACCTTAAGACCCCATCCTTACAGGAGAAAGTCGGCTTGCTTTCCTGCTGTAACCAAAGCACAGTTCTTCCTCTTACACTCCAGGGTTTTAGAAAAATCAGAGCCCGATAGCCTACCCAGAGCGCTCCCAAGGGGAGGCGGTTGGCTACACACAGAATTCCGTGCCAAATAAACTTTATTCAAGGAAGGGACCAGTGTGTAGCTAGAGTGTATATTTACTTGGTAGAAATCACAAGGAGGTAGGCTGCATGTTCGCTGGAAACGGGGAACTTATGGCACAAGCCTTGCTTACCACTTTTGAATGCTCCATTCAAGCTGCCTTGAAGCTACCTAAATTACAATTTTAGGACGGGTGTCTAGTGTCTGTAGGCAGGGCTCTGGGAAGGGAACGAGTGTTCTCTACATCAACAGGGTGCCTTCATAGACTGGGTAGGAGCCTCGCCTGCGACACTCTAGAGCTAAAAGGAAACTTGACGTGAGTCCTCTCCTCAAGGTAAAGCCTAGAATAGCCCTGCCGAAGTGGAAGCTTGGAGAGGAGTTCTTGAGGCATTAGTTTCAGGTCTGTTTTCTTTTAAGGTTAGTAAGCTTTTCAAGGCCCTGAGGACCTCGCCTGGGTACCCTATTCCCTGCAAGAACACCCAGTACCGGCAGGCTCCACTGGGCTACTAAGAAACATCCAGGCCCGGAAACTTTTCCCATTCACTCTTTGTATTTTGTGTGTAGGCCAACACACTACACTCTTCCTTGGAAGAGCTAGATTTCCTCAGCTCTCCAACAGCTCCAGGAAATGTGTTCTCTCACGTCCTACATATCATGCAAATCTGCCTCATTGCCCTAGGCTGACCGGCACTGAGAAACCAAAACTGCTTCACATTCCTTCTACAAAGTCAAACCTTAACACCTCATCCTTACAGTAGAAAGTCGGCTTGCGTTTCTGCTGTAACCACAGCACAGTTCTTCCTCTCACACTCCAGGGTTTTAGAAGAAGCTAAGCCCGATAGCCTACCCAGAGCGATCCCTGGGGGAGGCGGTTGGCTACACGCAGAATTACGTGCCAAATAAACTTTATTTAAGGAAGGGACCAGTGTGTAGCTAGAGTGTATATTTACTTGGTAGAAATCACAAGGAGGTAGGCTGCATGTTCGCTGGAAACGGGGAACGTATGGCACAAGCCTTGCTTACCCATTTTGAATGCTCCATTCAAGCTGCCTTGAAGCTGCCTAAATAACAATTTTAGGACGGGTCTCTAGTCTCTGTAGGCAAGGCTCTGGGAAGGGAACGAGTGTTCTCTACATCAACAGGGTGCTTTCATAGCCTGGGTGGGAGCCTCTCCTCAGACGCTCTACAGCTAAAAGGAAACTTGACGTGAGTCCTTTCCTCAAGGTAAAGCCTAGAATAGCCCTGCCGAAGTGGAAGCTTGGAGCGGAGTCCTTGAGGCATTAGTTTCAGGTCTGTTTCCTTTTAAGGTTAGTAAGCTTTTCAGGACACCGAGGACCTCGCCTGGGCACCTTATTCCCTGGAAGACCACCGAGTACCGGCAGTCTCCACTGGGCTACTAAGAAACATCCAGGCCCGGACACCTTTCCCAGTCACTCTGTGTATTTTGTGTGTAGGCCAACACACTGCACTCTTCCTTGGAAGAGCTAGATTTCCTCAGCTCTCCAACAGCCCCAGGAAATGTGTTCTCTCACGTCCTACATATCATGCAAATCTGCCTCATTGCCCTAGGCTGAGCAGCTCTGAGAAACCAAAACTGCTTAGCATTCCTTCTACAAAGTCACACCTTAAGACCCCATCCTTACAGGAGAAAGTCAGCTTGCGTTTCTGCTGTAACCAAAGCACAGATCTTCCTCTTACACTGCAGGGTTTTAGAAGAAGCTAAGCCAGATAGCCTACCTAGAGCGCTCCTTGGGGGAGGCTGTTGGCTACACGCAGAACTCCGTGCCAAATAAACTTTATTCAAGGGAGGGACCAGTGTTTAGCTAGAGTGTATATTTACTTGGTAGAAATCACAAGTAGGTAGGCCGTGTGTTCGCTGGAAACGGTGACCTTATGGCACAAGCCTTGCTTTCCCATTTT